>NC_090901.1:16186368-16506997 GCF_040956055.1 Brachionichthys hirsutus
GTCTCTACTCTTCATCACTAACATGCTGAACATCCTTCCTGTCTCTACTCTTCATCACTAACATGCTGAACATCCTTCCTGTCTCTACTCTTCATCACTATAACATGCTGAACATCCTTCCTGTCTCTACTCTTCATCACTAACATGCTGAACATCCTTCCTGTCTCTACTCTTCATCACTAACATGCTGAACATCCTTCCTGTCTCTACTCTTCATCACTTAACATGCTGAACATCCTTCCTGTCTCTACTCTTCATCACTCTAACATGCTGAACATCCTTCCTGTCTCTACTCTTCATCACTAACATGCTGAACATCCTTCCTGTCTCTACTCTTCATCACTAACATGCTGAACATCCTTCCTGTCTCTACTCTTCATCACTCTAACATGCTGAACATCCTTCCTGTCTCTACTCTTCATCACTCTAACATGCTGAACATCCTTCCTGTCTCTACTCTTCATCACTCTAACATGCTGAACATCCTTCCTGTCTCTACTCTTCATCACTCTAACATGCTGAACATCCTTCCTGTCTCTACTCTTCATCACTAACATGCTGAACATCCTTCCTGTCTCTACTCTTCATCACTAACATGCTGAACATCCTTCCTGTCTCTACTCTTCATCACTCTAACATGCTGAACATCCTTCCTGTCTCTACTCTTCATCACTCTAACATGCTGAACATCCTTCCTGTCTCTACTCTTCATCACTAACATGCTGAACATCCTTCCTGTCTCTACTCTTCATCACTCTAACATGCTGAACATCCTTCCTGTCTCTACTCTTCATCACTAACATGCTGAACATCCTTCCTGTCTCTACTCTTCATCATCTAACATGCTGAACATCCTTCCTGTCTCTACTCTTCATCACTCTAACATGCTGAACATCCTTCCTGTCTCTACTCTTCATCACCTAACATGCTGAACATCCTTCCTGTCTCTACTCTTCATCACTCTAACATGCTGAACATCCTTCCTGTCTCTACTCTTCATCACTCTAACATGCTGAACATCCTTCCTGTCTCTACTCTTCATCACTCTAACATGCTGAACATCCTTCCTGTCTCTACTCTTCATCACTAACATGCTGAACATCCTTCCTGTCTCTACTCTTCATCACTCTAACATGCTGAACATCCTTCCTGTCTCTACTCTTCATCACTCTAACATGCTGAACATCCTTCCTGTCTCTACTCTTCATCACTCTAACATGCTGAACATCCTTCCTGTCTCTACTCTTCATCACTCTAACATGCTGAACATCCTTCCTGTCTCTACTCTCATCACTCTAACATGCTGAACATCCTTCCTGTCTCTACTCTTCATCACTCTAACATGCTGAACATCCTTCCTGTCTCTACTCTTCATCACTCTAACATGCTGAACATCCTTCCTGTCTCTACTCTTCATCACTCTAACATGCTGAACATCCTTCCTGTCTCTACTCTTCATCACTCTAACATGCTGAACATCCTTCCTGTCTCTACTCTTCATCACTCTAACATGCTGAACATCCTTCCTGTCTCTACTCTTCATCACTAACATGCTGAACATCCTTCCTGTCTCTACTCTTCATCACTCTAACATGCTGAACATCCTTCCTGTCTCTACTCTTCATCACTCTAACATGCTGAACATCCTTCCTGTCTCTACTCTTCATCACTCTAACATGCTGAACATCCTTCCTGTCTCTACTCTTCATCACTCTAACATGCTGAACATCCTTCCTGTCTCTACTCTTCATCACTAACATGCTGAACATCCTTCCTGTCTCTACTCTTCATCACTCTAACATGCTGAACATCCTTCCTGTCTCTACTCTTCGTCACTCTAACATGCTGAACATCCTTCCTGTCTCTACTCTTCATCACTAACATGCTGAACATCCTTCCTGTCTCTACTCTTCATCACTCTAACATGCTGAACATCCTTCCTGTCTCTACTCTTCATCACTCTAACATGCTGAACATCCTTCCTGTCTCTCCTCTTCATCACTCTAACATGCTGAACATCCTTCCTGTCTCTACTCTTCATCACTCTAACATGCTGAACATCCTTCCTGTCTCTACTCTTCATCACTCTAACATGCTGAACATCCTTCCTGTCTCTCCTCTTCATCACTCTAACATGCTGAACATCCTTCCTGTCTCTACTCTTCATCACTCTAACATGCTGAACATCCTTCCTGTCTCTACTCTTCATCACTCTAACATGCTGAACATCCTTCCTGTCTCTACTCTTCATCACTCTAACATGCTGAACATCCTTCCTGTCTCTACTCTTCATCACTCTAACATGCTGGACATCCTTCCTGTCTCTACTCTTCATCACTCTAACATGCTGAACATCCTTCCTGTCTCTACTCTTCATCACTCTAACATGCTGAACATCCTTCCTGTCTCTACTCTTCATCACTCTAACATGCTGAACATCCTTCCTGTCTCTACTCTTCATCACTCTAACATGCTGAACATCCTTCCTGTCTCTACTCTTCATCACTCTAACATGCTGAACATCCTCCCTGTCTCTACTCTTCATCACTAACATGCTGAACATCCTTCCTGTCTCTACTCTTCATCACTCTAACATGCTGAACATCCTTCCTGTCTCTACTCTTCATCACTAACATGCTGAACATCCTTCCTGTCTCTACTCTTCATCACTCTAACATGCTGAACATCCTTCCTGTCTCTACTCTTCATCACTCTAACATGTTGAACATCCTTCCTGTCTCTACTCTTCATCACTCTAACATGCTGAACATCCTTCCTGTCTCTACTCTTCATCACTCTAACATGCTGAACATCCTTCCTGTCTCTACTCTTCATCACTAACATGCTGAACATCCTTCCTGTCTCTACTCTTCATCACTAACATGCTGAACATCCTTCCTGTCTCTCCTCTTCATCACTCTAACATGCTGAACATCCTTCCTGTCTCTACTCTTCATCACTCTAACATGCTGAACATCCTTCCTGTCTCTACTCTTCATCACTAACATGCTGAACATCCTTCCTGTCTCTACTCTTCATCACTAACATGCTGAACATCCTTCCTGTCTCTACTCTTCATCACTCTAACATGCTGAACATCCTTCCTGTCTCTACTCTTCATCACTAACATGCTGAACATCCTTCCTGTCTCTACTCTTCATCACTAACATGCTGAACATCCTTCCTGTCTCTACTCTTCATCACTCTAACATGCTGAACATCCTTCCTGTCTCTACTCTTCATCACTCTAACATGCTGAACATCCTTCCTGTCTCTACTCTTCATCACTCTAACATGTTGAACATCCTTCCTGTCTCTACTCTTCATCACTCTAACATGCTGAACATCCTTCCTGTCTCTACTCTTCATCACTCTAACATGCTGAACATCCTTCCTGTCTCTACTCTTCATCACTCTAACATGCTGAACATCCTTCCTGTCTCTACTCTTCATCACTAACATGCTGAACATCCTTCCTGTCTCTACTCTTCATCACTCTAACATGCTGAACATCCTTCCTGTCTCTACTCTTCATCACTCTAACATGCTGAACATCCTTCCCGTCTCTACTCTTCATCACTAACATGCTGAACATCCTTCCTGTCTCTACTCTTCATCACTCTAACATGCTGAACATCCTTCCTGTCTCTACTCTTCATCACTAACATGCTGAACATCCTTCCTGTCTCTGCTCTTCATCACTAACATGCTGAACATCCTTCCTGTCTCTACTCTTCATCACTCTAACATGCTGAACATCCTTCCTGTCTCTACTCTTCATCACTCTAACATGCTGAACATCCTTCCTGTCTCTACTCTTCATCACTCTAACATGCTGAACATCCTTCCTGTCTCTACTCTTCATCACTAACATGCTGAACATCCTTCCTGTCTCTACTCTTCATCACTCTAACATGCTGAACATCCTTCCTGTCTCTACTCTTCATCACTAACATGCTGAACATCCTTCCTGTCTCTACTCTTCATCACTCTAACATGCTGAACATCCTTCCTGTCTCTACTCTTCATCACTCTAACATGCTGAACATCCTTCCTGTCTCTCCTCTTCATCACTCTAACATGCTGAACATCCTTCCTGTCTCTACTCTTCATCACTCTAACATGCTGAACATCCTTCCTGTCTCTACTCTTCATCACTCTAACATGCTGAACATCCTTCCTGTCTCTACTCTTCATCACTAACATGCTGAACATCCTTCCTGTCTCTACTCTTCATCACTAACACGCTGAACATCCTTCCTGTCTCTACTCTTCATCACTCTAACATGCTGAACATCCTTCCTGTCTCTACTCTTCATCACTCTAACATGCTGAACATCCTTCCTGTCTCTACTCTTCATCACTCTAACATGCTGAACATCCTTCCTGTCTCTACTCTTCATCACTCTAACATGCTGAACATCCTTCCTGTCTCTCCTCTTCATCACTCTAACATGCTGAACATCCTTCCTGTCTCTACTCTTCATCACTAACATGCTGAACATCCTTCCTGTCTCTACTCTTCATCACTCTAACATGCTGAACATCCTTCCTGTCTCTACTCTTCATCACTAACATGCTGAACATCCTTCCTGTCTCTACTCTTCATCACTCTAACATGCTGAACATCCTTCCTGTCTCTACTCTTCGTCACTCTAACATGCTGAACATCCTTCCTGTCTCTACTCTTCATCACTAACATGCTGAACATCCTTCCTGTCTCTACTCTTCATCACTAACATGCTGAACATCCTTCCTGTCTCTACTCTTCATCACTCTAACATGCTGAACATCCTTCCTGTCTCTACTCTTCATCACTAACATGCTGAACATCCTTCCTGTCTCTACTCTTCATCACTAACATGCTGAACATCCTTCCTGTCTCTACTCTTCATCACTCTAACATGCTGAACATCCTTCCTGTCTCTACTCTTCGTCACTCTAACATGCTGAACATCCTTCCTGTCTCTACTCTTCATCATTCTAACCTGCTGAACATCCTTCCTGTCTCTACTCTTCGTCACTCTAACATGCTGAACATCCTTCCTGTCTCTACTCTTCATCACTCTAACATGCTGGACATCCTTCCTGTCTCTACTCTTCATCACTCTAACATGCTGAACATCCTTCCTGTCTCTACTCTTCATCACTCTAACATGCTGAACATCCTTCCTGTCTCTACTCTTCATCACTCTAACATGTTGAACATCCTTCCTGTCTCTACTCTTCATCACTCTAACATGCTGAACATCCTTCCTGTCTCTACTCTTCGTCACTCTAACATGCTGAACATCCTTCCTGTCTCTACTCTTCATCACTAACATGCTGAACATCCTTCCTGTCTCTACTCTTCGTCACTCTAACATGCTGAACATCCTTCCTGTCTCTACTCTTCATCACTCTAACATGCTGAACATCCTTCCTGTCTCTACTCTTCATCACTCTAACATGCTGAACATCCTTCCTGCCTCTACTCTTCATCACTCTAACATGCTGAACATCCTTCCTGTCTCTACTCTTCATCACTCTAACATGCTGAACATCCTTCCTGTCTCTACTCTTCATCACTCTAACATGCTGAACATCCTTCCTGTCTCTACTCTTCATCACTAACATGCTGAACATCCTTCCTGTCTCTACTCTTCATCACTAACATGCTGAACATCCTTCCTGTCTCTACTCTTCATCACTAACATGCTGAACATCCTTCCTGTCTCTACTCTTCATCACTCTAACATGCTGAACATCCTTCCTGTCTCTACTCTTCATCACTCTAACATGCTGAACATCCTTCCTGTCTCTACTCTTCATCACTCTAACATGCTGAACATCCTTCCTGTCTCTACTCTTCATCACTCTAACATGCTGAACATCCTTCCTGTCTCTACTCTTCATCACTCTAACATGCTGAACATCCTTCCTGTCTCTACTCTTCATCACTAACATGCTGAACATCCTTCCTGTCTCTACTCTTCATCACTAACATGCTGAACATCCTTCCTGTCTCTACTCTTCATCACTAACATGCTGAACATCCTTCCTGTCTCTACTCTTCATCACTAACATGCTGAACATCCTTCCTGTCTCTACTCTTCATCACTCTAACATGCTGAACATCCTTCCTGTCTCTACTCTTCATCACTCTAACATGTTGAACATCCTTCCTGTCTCTACTCTTCATCACTCTAACATGCTGAACATCCTTCCTGTCTCTACTCTTCGTCACTCTAACATGCTGAACATCCTTCCTGTCTCTACTCTTCATCACTAACATGCTGAACATCCTTCCTGTCTCTACTCTTCATCACTCTAACATGCTGGACATCCTTCCTGTCTCTGTCCTCTGTCTGTCCAGCCTGGACAGATCCTTATCTCCTTTCCTTCCAGAAGACATCGTATCAATAGTTGGACTCTCTTTAACAGAAGGCTTGACGATTCAGCAGTGACTGTGAAGATGCAGACTGAAAATTAATTATTATCTTGTTGCACACTTTTTACAAAAAGCATAGGGTTATATCGCATACGTGTGTTGCTAACATGTTCTGTGTAACATGACAGATGGACTACAAATATTGATTTTACTGTGCAGTCCCATGGATAAATCATTCTGGATGTTTGAGATCTGGGAATGAAGTTCTTCTATAAAACTGGAAAAGAATGCTATGTGTATGTGTGTGCATGATAGACAAACAACTTATTGACACAAACTGTTGAGACAAAATGTAATTTAATCCATATATTATTGGCCACCGTACAGAAATGTCATCGCTGAAGAACAGCTCAATACTAATAGGGTCAGGATCAGGGAGCAAAATGTGATTACACTCTCCAGTTCATAAACAATATGTTATCATTATTTTATTAAAATCTAACATCTGTACAAAGAAACAATGTCAGAGAGAGAGAGGGGAGAAAAGGAATGAACTCTGAAAAGCAAGAAGTGAGAGACGGCTTTACGAAGTGCGAGGACAATGTACCAGTAAAGGGCAGCTTATCTGTGGTGGCCATACTTTGAGTCAATCTTTGTCATTAGAAACATTGGATCACTGTTGGCCAAGTCTGCTGGAATAAACTCCTTCTCATGTCTGAAGGACGAGGTATTTGAAAAGGAACTGATCCAAGCAAGAAAACCAAGCATCTCTCACTATGCTCTCTCTCTTTTTCCTCAGATCTCCTGAGAACTTGGTGATCCATACTTTCCTCTGGAGGCTGATGTGAACCTGGTGTATTGGGACAACTCTTGGTGATGGTTGGATGGAAGGGGTAGAATTAAGGAGCACAAATAAATCCATTGCACTGTGTATTTGTCACTTTGTGTTTGTCCATGTTGTGTGTTCACTGCGGTGTGCACAGCCCTCTACGGCGGTAAGCAGGTAATAAAACTAATAAAATATGAATAGGCTAGTCTGCCAAGAGGGCAGGTGACGGTCACAATCACTATAAGAATAAAAAGCATAGAATCTAACAGAGACTGACGTTGTGTACGTTGTCACTGTTGAGCACGAATGCAGACAAAAAAGGAGCGAAAAAACATGTTTCTGTCCGCTCCTGTTCTCTCTATCAATCTCTCTCCTCTGTTTTCTTCTCTCTTCCTATCTGTCCTTGTCTCTGTTTCTCCCTCTCTGTCATTGTGTCACTGTCTTTCTATCCATGTCTCAACCCAACCAGTCAAGACAGATGTTCACCCACTGTGAGCCTTAGGTTCCGTTTAAGGTTTCTGCCTGTTAAAAGGAAGTTCCCTTGCCTCTGTTGCACAAGTACCATAGTTTCTCTTGTGGGACAAGTTGGGTTCTATCTTTCTCTGCAGGTCCTTTCCTACACGTGTAACGTGCCTTGAGATAAATTTCTGTTATTATCTGGCACTGTATAAATGTAATTAATTGAATTGAACTATACCTGAATTATAAGTAATTTAGGTATAGTAAGTAATCTTTATTTATATGGCACATTTTTCAGGTCACAGACAGGGAGAGCCCAAAAGTACGACAGGATAAGAGTAACTTCAATATTTCCAGCACACAAATCAGAATTGGGCAGGCAGTAGACGAGGTCCAGGAAACAGGCAGAGATCACACACCTGATAATCGGATCAATCAGGCAGACACATTCAGAGGAGCAGGCAAACAGATGTAAATCCCCAAAACAAGCAGGGCAAGTATCAGAATCAGGATTAGAGTGCTGGAGAGTAGGAACAAGTCACTGACAATGTGGCAGAGGACTGAGCAGAATATAAATGCAGTGGGGCTGATGAGGAGATGAGCAGCAGGCGTCCAGAGCAGCACAGGTGATGTGGCTGAGCTGATGACGGGTGTGGCAGGCAGTGTAGCAAGAGCAGAGCAGGAGGGCGGAGCTATGTCTAGCAGGAGGGTGGAGCAACTTGGAGCAGGAGGCTCTGGCTGGGTTCCTGACAACTTTTCACAGACGGGGGTCACAAAGTGCTTAACAGGAACTGTAGCAGCCATCGGCATCGAACAGAAGTGCAGGGAGTCACCAACGGGTGTAGTTGCTTTCGTTACTTTATTCAAGCACCGTGAAACTATAAATCATTAAACACAAAATATAATCACTCGTCAGTGTACTGCATCTCATCATAATGCACAAATTAGTGTACAGCACATTGTCTGTGAAATCTGTACATACCTCGCTCTGCTTACCAACCGTCATAGATGGACACTTACAGGAACCAAAAAATAACAATACAATTAAATTCCATCCATCTTTATTCAACCTCTTATCCAGGGTCGCGGGGCCAGCAGCCTAAGCAGGGAAGCCCAGACTTCCCTCTCCCCGGCCACTTCTTCCAGCTCTTCCGGGGGGATCCCGAGGCGTTCCCAGGCCAGCCGAGAGACATAGTCTCTCCAGCGTGTCCTGGGTCTTCCCCGTGGTCTCCTCCCGGTGGGACGTGCCCTGAACACCTCACCAGGGAGGCGTTCAGGAGGCATCCTGAATAGATGCTCCTCATCTGGCTCCTCTCAACGCGGAGGAGCAGCGGCTCTACTCCGAGCTCCTCCCGGATGACTGAGCTTCTCACCCTATCTCTAAGGGAGAGCCCAGCCCCCCCACGGAGGAAGCTCATTTCAGCCGCTTGTACCCGCGATCTCGTTCTTTGGGTCACTACCCAAAGCTCGTGACCATAGGTGAGGGTAGGAACGAAGATCGACCGGTAAATCGAGAGCTTCGCCTTTCGGCTCAGCTCTCTCAGTTAAATTCATAAAATCTAAATAAGTATTAAAATTAAGAAACATCCACAAATAAATTGTTACATATTTTAAAAGACCTTATATCAATGTCTGTAATCATGTGCAATAGTCTTTAACATAAAAATCAATCAAAATGGTTACAATGCAAAAAAAGAAAGTGTGTAATTCAACATTGTTTACCCGAGCGCCAGAGCACTGGAGCGGTTAGGCATTTCGTGACGTTCGGCTCAGAGTCCAGGAAGAGAGGGTCGGTCATCTGCGCCCTGTCTCGCGTCTGCATTCCTAGATTCTATTATCTAAACGGGTAACTAAAGAGATCACCTCAGCTAAAGAGTGCGTGTCATCGGGGATTGCCAACTCGTCATGGACGTCTGCTTCAGAAACGCATGGCGTAGCGCAGGCTCATTCCACATTCCGAGACACGGAAGTCAATGGCGTATGGCACCACGGTGCCCTGGTGGATATTTGAGTGTCGACTTTCCGCTTCCCTTCTGTTAGATATTTCTATGATGAGCATCAAGCAATGCCAAGTAGAAATATTCATGCATGCACGCTTACAATACGTAGGCCGCACAGTACTTTAGCCTGCTTTATTTCGATACACATATATTAATCACATATAAAACATGGCACATATCTAACTGATACACGGTAGGAATAAGTTGGGGCCCATCCCGGGAGGAGGGTGTAGGCGCACACTATAAAAATAATTGCCAGAGAACATTTGGGACACCAGAATCCTGCGTCTGTGTCTGTTGAAGAGGCCAGCGCTGTATTTCCTTACCAACTTTCTAATTACTGAAAACTCAGTAATGCTGACTCATCATTGACTATACACCTCACGAGATAAAAGAACCGAGGAGAAATGAAAGATTCTCACACTACCCTGAACAGGGTGATCAAATATTTTGCACTTTTCAGTGATGTAGCAAGGATAAAACTCTGAGTTCCAGGTTAGTGGAGAATCCCACCAATGCTCGTGACACCGGACGAACGCCACCTGCGAATCGTCTGTCAGGTCTGGAGCTGTTGCTTGACCACTAAAGCGACTGCAGCAGAAATTGCAAATTAAGTTGCAAAGAACAACTTCATTTGCACGTTAATCCAAAAAGCCGGCATCCAAGGTTTCTTTGAGTCTGTGAAACAGCTCATTGATAAATACTTGCTTCCTCGCACGCTAAAGCTTTGTTGTATGCAGTATGGACTACTACACATCTCCTGTGGGCACTAACCCTGAAGACCCACCCTTAAGAGTGGAAAAACTAAAGAGACAGGTAGGATCATAGGAAAGGAAGTCGCTTGGCCTTCCCAGGGGCCTCAGCAGGAATGCTTTCAGGGAGCATTGGCATTCATAAAGAAAATGCTAATGCTTCTGGGGATCAGATTGCCTTGATGTTTTCGGTCACTTCTTTGTTTTCTGCTGCTGTGTATAAGCATCTGGACCCTCGACCAGTCTCTCAAAACTGAAGATTCAAGATACTTTATTCAAGATTCAAGATACTTTATCGTCATTATGCGAACATAATAAAATCGTGAGAAGGCCCACGGCTTAAGGCACACATCATAACATAAACTAAATTCTCTCTCTTAAGAAACAATATATATACACACAGAGAGAGTGAGAATCACAGGCAGTAGTGCAAAATAGCAGCAGCAGCAGCAACAGGGCCGGCATAAAGTGTCCCAGATCACTACGAGGGAACGACTGCTTTCACAGCTCGGGGGAAGAAGCTGTTCCTGAGCCTCGTAGTGCTGCTTCTTATTGTCCTGAACCGCCTCCCTGATGGGGGCGGGACAAACAGTCTGTGGCCCGGGTGGGTGGGGTCTGTGGGTGGGACAAACAGTCTGTGGCCCGGGTGGGTGGGGTCTGTGGCGATGCGTCTGGCCCTCCTCTGGACTCTGGAGGTGTAAACAGAGTCCAAGTCAGGCAGACGGTGACCCACAATCCCCTGAGCTGTCCTCACCACCCGGGATAGGTCCTTCCTGTCCTGCGCCGTGCAGCTGCCGTCCCACACGGTCGCACTGAGACACAGGATGCTCTCTATCGTGGCCCGGTAGAAGTCTTCAAGCAGCACAGAGGAGAGTCCAGCCCGCTTCAGCTTCCTGAGGAAGAAGAGCCGTTGCTGGGCCTTCTTCACCAGGTGTCTGGTGTTGAGTGTCCAGGAGAGGTCAGAGGAGATGTGGATGCCCAGGAATTTAATGTTCTCCACACGCTCCACTGCTTCCCCTCGTATGCACAGGGGGGCGTGTTCAGTCTTCCTGGACCTCCTGTAGTCCACTATGACCTCCTTGGTCTTGCTGGTGTTCAGAACAAGGCTGTTACTCGAGCACCACAGCATCAGGTTCTGGACCTCCTCTCTGTAGTGGGTCTCATCGTTGTTGGAGATGTGACCCACCACGGTGGTGTCGTCAGCAAACTTCACAACCATGTTTGTGGAGTGGATGCAGAGCAGTCGTGGGTGAAGTGGGTGAAGAGAGCAGGGCTGAGAACACAGCCCTGGGGGGTCCCAGTGTTCAGGATCAGAGGGGAGGATGTGGTGTCTCCTATCCTCACCACCTGGGGCCGGTTGCTGAGGAAGTCTCTGACCCAGGAGCAGAGCGGTGGAGACAGTCCCAGGCTGTGGAGCTTCAGAGCCAGCATGTCCGGTGGGACGGTGTTAAAAGCTGAACTGAAGTCCACAAACAGCATCCTGACGTAGGTGTTAGGCTGCTCCAGGTGAGTCAGGGCCGAGTGAAGTGTCAGCGAGACGGCGTCCTCCGTGGAGCGGTTCCCCCTGTAGGCGAACTGCAGGCTGTCCAAGCCAGCAGGGACGGCGTCCTCCGTGGAGCGGTTCCCCCTGTAGGCGAACTGCAGGCTGTCCAAACCAGCAGGGACGGCGTCCTTGATGTGTTTAAGGAGGATCCTCTCGAAGCACTTCATCTCCACTGGAGTCAGAGCAACAGGGCGGTAATCGTTGAGGCAGGAGACGGATGATTTATTGGGTACCGGCACAATGATGGAGGACTTAAGGCAGGCAGGGACGGTGGACAGCTGCAGGGACAGGTTGAAGATGTCCAGGAAAACCCCGGCCAGTTGGTCAGCACACGTCTTCAGTGTCCGGCCTGACACGCCATCTGGTCCCGCAGCCTTGTTGGTGTTGATCCTCCTCAGGCTGAGGAGACCTGGTGCAGCTGCAGGACGAGCGGCTGATGCTGCACCTCAGGCTGGGGCAGATCCACAGACCTTCTGCTGCTCGGAGAGTCGAAGCGTGAGAAGAATCTGTTCAGGGTGTCGGGCAGGGTGGAGTCGTGGCTGTCGTGCTGGTCCCTGCGTTTGTAGTCCGTCACAGCCCTGATGCCTTTCCACATGTCACGTGGGTTATTGTTCTCAAAGTGCTCCTCAATGCGCTGCTTGTATCTGTGCTTTGCCTGCTTGATGCCTCTTTTTAGCTCACTTCGTGCCCTGCTATAGGCCAGCCGGTCTCCTGCTCTGTAGGCTGCATCCCGGGCTCTGAGCAGAAGCCGCACCGTGCTGTCCACCCACGGTTTCTGGTTCAGGAAAACCGTGATCGTCTTTGTGGGAAGGACAGCATCAGTGCAGAAGTGGACATAAGAAAGCACAGATGACGTGTACTCCTCAAAATCTGAATCCTCTTTGAATACTTCCGTGTGCTCAAAACAGTCCTGCAGGGCTGAGGAAGCCTCCTCAGTCCAGACCTGCACGGTCCTGGTGGTGGGTTTAGTCCTGCAGGTCAGCGGTTTATAAGCAGGGATCAGGTTCACTGAGATGTGGTCAGACATACCCAGGTGGGGGGCTGCTACAGCCTTGTAGGCCCCCGGGATGTTGCAGTAGACCTGATCCAGAATGTTGTGTTCTCTGGTGGGGAAGGTGATGAATTTGTGGAATTTGGGGAGCACAGCTTTCAGTTCCACGTGGTTAAAGTCTCCAGCTACAATCACAGCGGCCTCTGGATTAGCGTCCATCTGGCTGCTAACCAGGCAGTACAGCTCCTCCAGCGCTAGCTTAGCATTAGCACGCGGTGGTATGTAGGCCGCTACGATCACAGCGGAGCTGAGTTCTCTAGCCAGTTTAAACGGTCTGCATTTCAATGCAAGATATTCCAGGTCGGGGGAGCAGAATGTTCCGATCACGTTCGTAGCAGAACACCACGAGTCGTGAACGTACAGCGCCAAACCTCCGCCTTTGGCCTTGCCTGAAGCTGCAGTCCGGTCGGCGCGGAGCAGAGAGCGGCCCGCTAGCTCCACCGCTGCGTCGGGGATGTTGGCGTCCAGCCAGGTCTCGGTGAAGATTGCCACGCAGCTATCGGTCCGCTTTGAGACGATCCTCAGCCGTATTTCGTCCAAGAAGCCTCTTGGATTAAGGTGAAATGTCTTAAATCAAACTTGAACAATTCCAGTTGATCCTTTGTTTTTTGCTCTTCGGGATTTAGCCATTTCCTGACAGAGGAGCATAAGTGTGCCAAAGTCTGACTGGAGATGTTGCTACTGGATTCGAGTGATTCAGACGTGGTCCAAGCTGCCCCCATCCTGAAGTGCACTCCATTGGCCGCAACTGAGCAGGTGAGGGCAGCACTTTGACATAGGGACATTGTGGGCTGAGTGCAGGATGAGAGGAGTGGTCTTGGCCTTGGGGCCAGTTCAGCGGTCTGGAGCAAGGCCCCTCCATTGCAGAAACGAAAGGTGGAATGGTGCTTGTGACACTTGAATGCTGGCTTACAACAAAGTGGTTGGGTGACTGACACATCTGCACTTTGACTTTTACTTTTTTGAAAATGTTGAAAAGCCAACTTCATTTTTATTGTCATTATCTTGCAAGTCACAGTCAGCGGTGAAAATTGTGCGATGCAAATGAAGCAAGATTCACTCTTTCTTGTGACGTTGCTGCACAAAAGCCTGAGAGGGTTGAGACACTTCCAGCATGTTCAGGTGGAAGGAAAGCACAAAGCTAGTGTAGCTGTACATGTACACATGTACAGCTACACTATTTGCTATGGCTGGAGTGACATGTACATGTGTGCATGTGACTCCAGGTACTGATGTCAGCCCAAACAGGACAATGTTTGGTTTTGGTTTGGTTTCTGTGGCATCAACAACAATTATAAGGTTCTGTCACGGACCGAGGCAGGAAAAACCCAAACACACAACAGATCCAAAGGGGCAGGCAAAGGGAAGGTCCAAAAACAGACAGGGGTCACAAACCAGGACATCCAAACAGACAGATCCCAAGGGGCAGGCAAAGGGAAGGTCCAAAAACAGGCAGGGGTCACAAACCAGGACATCCAAACAGACAGATCCCAAGGGGCAGAGTCCAGGAATCAGGCAGGGTCGGTACACGGGAGGTCAGTCTGAATTGCTGGAAAGTAGGAAACATCACCGACAATCTGGCAGAGAGCGGAGGACTGAGCTGGGTATATATAGTGTCCGGGCTGATGACTGATGAGATGCAGGTGATGACGGGAGCACAGGTGACAGGAATGAACTGATTGCAGGAGCACAGGAGAGGGGAAGACAGGGGGAGTTAGTGGGGGAAGGACTCAGCCCCGCCTCAAGGTGTGACAGGTGTGTTCACCATGGTCATGGTTGATGGTGGATGTTGGAGATGGGTAGAAACATTTTTGTTATCAGTAGCATCGCTATTATCAGAGTTGTAAATAAACTTACATGATCCCATAGGAGTACATAGTAAAACAAGTATATGTTGATGGTGTGTTTCCCAAAAGAAAAGAGTGCACCATCTGTGTGAGCAGGACCATCCTGATGCAGCATTCCTGCCTGCAATCTGCCCAATAGAACTCAGAGGCAATAAAACACTCAAAGCTCCATTAACAGAGTGCAACACAGACGCATAGACTAATGTACACGCCATAATCAGACACACATGCACTGCATATCGAAACACACACACACAGCCTGTCGCAGCAGCAACTGTGGCATCTGTTGCCCACTGAGCTGCTGCTGGAGCTGGAGTCAATTATAAACACATTAGACTCTGTTTCCAATAATACACGATGACATAAATACCTGAATAGGATTGCTGAGAGATAAACACACACACACACATGCATTATTACATCACACTTTATTGGAAAAGAAAGTGAAGTAGATCGAAGTAGAAATATATACAACAGAAATAGAGAGAAAACAAAAACAAAAATGTACGTATAAAACCAAGAAGCTGTTTTACTTTGAGAGCTGATTTTCACAAATAATCCAATCTTACCAATACACAGGAGGCAAGTGTACTTTTCACATTTTATATGAATGAAAATTGACTTTGAAGCTGAGAAAATTGTAAATGAAATATCTTTCAGCCTTGTCATCTTATCAAACTCAATTTGTTGAAGAGCCCAGTTGTCAGGCATGTATCAAAATCCCAACAGACCCCTAAAGGCTAAAAGTATCTGCACATAAAAAACAATCGCAGCTTAGCATTTAGCAGAGTCGACAGACTGAACGAAGAAAGCATAATCTCTCTGTGCGACTTCCATCAGTCTGCTGCCAGCATTCAGTGAAATGCATGCATGTCTGTTTGCAGCGTGAGGGACGCTCGTATCCACCTGTTTGTGTGTGTCCAAGAGAATATTCTCATCACAAGTGGTGCAGAACAGACATCTGACATTATGGTGTCCACACGTGTGTGTCTGACAGCTGACAAACTAGCCGGACTCCCACAGAGACGGACTGACAGGAGGACTTGGGGAGAATTGCAAACACTCAGAGAAACACACACACACACACACACGCAGATTGTTGGGATAGAGCAGGGGTCGGGAACCTTTTTGACTAAAAGAGCCATGAAAGCAAAATATTTGGACATTTATTTCAGTGAGAGCCATATAATATATTTTAAACGTGAATTCAGCTAAATGTCAGTATAAGCGGTAAGCAGGTAATAAACTAGTATAATAAGCCTCTGAACGTTACGGACTAACGTGAGCGGAGCCCAGAAAGCAGAGAACAGAGACGGTGCGATGGTTGAACTGATCATTTACACCTGGAGCTGCACACAGGACGAGGGGGGGCTGGAGCCCAACGTAATAATACACAGCCGAGAGAAAACCAAAAAGCAAGTGATGCCCTCTTGAAGCAAACGCAGGGCCCCGTCTTTTTCACACGTTTATTCCAGAAGAAGGTCCCAGGTAAGAATACATTAAAATAGTAGTAATCTGGAATTAAGGTGGAGCCAAACAAAGTCCACTCTGCCACCGTGCACACAGCTGGCCACGCCCACCCCTAATGGCGGGATGACGGCCTACTTTTAAAGTGGCAGCCCAGGCTCAGGGCGTAACCGTGGCAGCGCTTCCGCTCTGTGATTTTCACAGTAAAATGCAACACAAGCTCTACTAACAGACGGCGACCGGCTGGTGCCGCAAAGAAAACGGAACATAAGATCCAGACACAAGTGAACAAGTTACTTACAACAAAAAACACGACACACGACCTGGGAACACGAACAGCTGCGGTCAGCACGGGCGAGGCGAGGATCAGAGACGGGCGTGGCACAGGGACGTTCTGCACCCCGGGAGCAAAGATCCTGGAACTATCCAAGTTCTAGCTTCTAGAGACATCCACTGTATTTTCTGGCCTGTCAAATAGGATACAGAACGATTTAATTGAGGCACTCGGTGACGTCATTAGAAATGACATTAAGAAGGAGATCGGCGCAGCTCCGTTTGTTGCTGTAGAAGTCGGTGAGACCACAGACGTTACAGACAAAGCTCAGCTAGCAGTCATGTTACGATGCGTCGTTACATCTGAAGCGGGCTGTGAGGTGAAGGAAGCGTTTTGGGCTTTGATGATGTGAGTGAGGACAGACGCGCTCCTGCCATTGCCGAGTACGTGCTGGCGGTGTTGGAGAAGTATAACCGTACTAACAAGCTTGTAGCTCAGACCTATGATGGGGCTGCTGTAATGGCTTCAGGTCTCAATGCAGTGCAAGCACAAATGAAAGAAAAGGTTCCCGAAGCCATGCTCACGCACACCGGCTGAACTTGGTGCTCATGCATTCTGCAAAGTGCATGCCGAAATGACTAGGTACTAGTGAGACGATGATAATGGCAGCAGGATACGATGCAGCAACATGCTTTCTGCTTATGCTGTTTGAGGACAGTTTCAATGAAACGGATGCACTTTTTAGAGTGCTGCAAAACAAAGTCATGGACATTGAATATTGTCTTGCACGCATCCGCGACACTGTTGCTGCTCTCGAGCGCATGAGGCTTGAGTTTGGCCGTTTCTGGGACCGATTTGAGCAGAAGTGCGGCGCACTGGGCCTGACAGAGTCCATTGGATGGGAACGAGTGTCCTGTAACATTCTGGAAAACATAAGCTGTCAAATGAAGGGCAGCTTTGATCATTTTGGTGAGCTGGCTTTCCTTGGTTTGGTGGACTGCACAAAATTCAGTGAAATGTCACAACATTTTGATGACGCGAGACTGCAGAGCCTGCCAAAATACGCCAGATCCTTTAACTTTGTGCGTCTAAAGGCGGATCTCGTTGGACTGTATAGTTCACAAAAGGTGAGGGAACAATGTGAATCCCGGACAGCTTCTCAGGTTTTTGGCCCAGAAGGATCTTACTGAAACTGTTCCCGAGGCGCTCACTGCGCCAGCGAGCACAGCATCGGAGGAGCGGTCATTCTCCGCACGGAAAAGACCGACAACATGCGGTCGGAACAGGACTGATCAGGGGAGACTTTCTTCACTGGCAGTGATCTCCATAGAGACGGACAGACTTTTAAAACTCAAGAACGATAAGGAGGACTTTTACAAGCAAGTTATCGATGCTTTTATTCAAAAGGAGCGGCGCATAGACTTCATTTATAAGTAAAGGTAAGACGATCACATCTTACAAGTCCTTTTTTCTATGCTACAGTTTGTATATTGTTGTGGAGGCTTATTCTGTGTTTCTCCTTTCTTGCTCTCGCTCTGCTCTGCAGGTATTGGGGGAGGAGTCAGCCAGGCTCCCTAGATTGTCACACCTGAGCAGGCTGGGGAGAAGGCTATAAAGTAGGCCTGCTCACTGCGCTCTCTCTCTCCTCCATGGCTGGTTGTTTCGTTTAACTGATCAACACACACACATCCAACGCTGCACGCACACTGATACGCAGAGTTGAATAATTTCATTAAATCTCTTGTAGATACGCAGATTATGTGTGGTCTCCCCTTTTTGTCATAAACTGATGAGCCAGGTTTGTGACAATATGTAAAAAATTCTGGTACGAATTTTTAAACAAAACACGTTAAATGTTGCCAATCAAATGATGAACAAGCTGTAGGTTCATTGATTAGTAAATCTGACTGTGCCTCACCAGACATGAACCTCACCGCACGTCACTGTACTGTACGTACTATATATTTGTATTCCTCAAACAAATTCTGAAAAGGTTCTGATCTTTGGTTTCATTCTATAATACTGAAACAATCTATTTAGATTAATGCCTGACTGTTAAACGTGTATAAAGTGTGTGGTGAGGGGTTTTACAGCCTTAAAACATTTATGTACATGTATAATAATTAAAATAAATAAAGATCACTACATTGCAGATTTCACTTATTGTGGGTTGTTTTTGGAACGTAACCCCAGCGGAAAATGAGGGACTACTGTATACTAAATTCAAATTCAACTGCATTCTTTCTGTATCACCTAGACGAGAGTGTGTCTCACATGAAACAGGGTGTTTTCTGTCAATAATGCATTTATGAACAGAGTGACTGAAGCCGTGAAGCCATTTTTTGGGGTTCATCATTTGATATTTTTGAGCGTTTTGATCAAACATTGGTCTGGACTTCCCGTGTTCTAGTCTGGTATCCTCAGAGAAACAACGACAGCAAATGAAATATTGACGTGTTGACAGAATCTGCCTCTCATTCCTGCTTCCTTCATGGTCTCGCTGCCTGTTCTCTTTTCCCTCCATGCCCTCGCCTGTCACTCATCTTCCAGCAATGATTCACAATTTACCTGTCTCATACCTCCCCTCCACAGTTCCTGCCATCGTTGCTTCATTGGAAACAACAATTATGAACTCAACACCATCGACTTCTTGCGCCAGCCTGTTTACCTGCAGCTCATTAAAGGTGGACCTGACAGGGAGGTGATGCGTTCAGGGGTGTCCTTGCTTGGGTGGGTATATTTATGTCAGTGTACTGGCTTGCATGTTTAACTGTGTTCACAAGAGTGTATGTCAGAATGTGAAGAAGCCTTCAGAGGACAATTATAATAAAGGTATGAAGGGTGGATTAGGTTTATATCTTACTGACAACTTTTCTCCTCGACCCTTAAACCTTGAACTGAGCCTGCGTTGCTGTTTGTGTGCTTTTATATTTCCAGATTTAAAATGCATGTGGTTGAAGCCCATCATTTTGTAATTGATCAGGATGGCAAAGACAAAATTTAAAATATGCCTCGGCTACATTGTGAATCAAAAGATCTCTATTACATTAAATAAATAACAAAAATAATAACTTGAATACTTTTACACAAATTCTGAAGCTAGAAATGATTAACTTTGACTGCATTTACACCAAGCAAATCTTCCTGTGTTCTATTGTAGTCCTGCTCTGTGCCAGTTCAGAAACATCCCTGTCACAGTCACAGAGTATTTGCCCATGATTATGATAATCAACGCATCTCAAGCACAATCTTTTCCCTGCCTCACTCCACGACCCGAGTGAAGCAGTCGTTTAGCGGGGTGTTCAAACTCTCAACTTCTTTATACAAATCCTGGGCTGCCAAGGCAGGATCAGCTGTCTGTAGTTTGAACACCCCAAGATCGACTGAGAAGCCCAGGATTTGTATAAAGAAGTTGAGAGATTCAAGAGTCACGTCACGTTTGTTTTCGAAGGACCGCTCTCCGAGCTAACAGCTAAGTAACGAGCCAGCTGGCTAGGTACGTGGATCGGCGAGCAAGGCAGAGAAATCTACAGACGTTGACCTGGGCCGACGGTGAAAAAGAGCATCCTTCTAAGGGTGCTGTCACACTGCACTGTTTGCTCCCTTTGAAACTGACCAGAGTTCCTTTCCTCGGATAATCCGCTCCGTTTGGGCCAGTGGGAACGCGCATCCGGACTCTGGAGAGGATCAAAAAAGTCCTCCTGAAAAGGAGGGTCTCGGTTCCTTTGGGCGGAGCAAAGGCAGGACCAGCTGTACGTAGTGATGCTACACGGTACATCTCCAGTAGAGGAAGTACAGCGAGTACTCCAAGCTGCTCTGAGGGGAAGCTCAGTTACCAGAAAAACTACAAGTGGTGAAATATGTACCGCTGTGTGTAGATTTAATTCACTAAATATGCGTTATAGTACTTTAATCTTTTGTTCAGCAGCTCCACGGCGCTTTAACAGTCCAGCGCAGAGCGGAGAATCAGCTGTTCAGCAGCGATAGTTTTTCATTCCGTGTTTCTGAACTGATCCGGAGACTTTACGGATCCCCAGCGACTTTGTGTTTGTTAAAAACGACTAGCGTTGTGTAACATTTATGATTTAGGCCAGAACTAAATGAGATCCCCTCCGTGAATGAGCAGCAGCCGCCTGGGGCACTCGAAAAAAAACAAACATGGGAGAGGGCGGGACTTCCCCTTCTACTTTGTCCAATCGACGAGCGCCCCTTTCAGCCACGCGACGCTGCTCAGAAAGTTTGTTTCGTAAAGAAATCACAGTGTGAACGCAGACCTTTCAACTAATTATAGATGCAGGAATTTACTTCCAAAGGAACCGAGTCCTCTTGGCGCAGTGGGAACGCGCCCTAAAGTACTGGACAAATTTGCGAGCGAACTGCGTGGGAACGGTGGATGGCCGAAGGCGAACACACATTCACGAAGATGGGGAGACAGCGCCGGGCGACATACGCCACAATCTGCCAATGGATCGTGGATTCCTGGGCTGATATATCGGTATCGGCCGTGGTCCGAGCTTTCACGAAGGCAGGAATTGTCACTGAACGGACAATGGCGACTTTGACGAGACGGGACCGGGAACGTTGGCTGCCGTACTCGCCCAGCTGTTCAACTCGGACACTGATGAGGAATAAACTGACAAAGTGAGCTTTACGTGTTTACAACTGAACAAGGCTGGGATATATTGTGTCTATGGACATTAACGTTCGAACAACGGTGAGTTATTGTTATTGCACTAATGTTTGATTTACCCAGTGGCGGGCGGTCAGGGCCTTCAAGGCCTTCTCTGCTGGCCTAACATAACCAGAAATCAAGAAAACATGATCATATTTATGATAAAAGTCAATTTTATTTTATGTTTACAGTAGTCCCTCATTTTCCGCTGGGGTTACGTTCTAAAAATAACCCGCAATAGGCGAAATCTGCAATGTAGTCATCTTTATTTTATTTCAATTATTATACATGTACATAAATGTTTTAAGGCTGTAAAACCCCTCACCACACACTTTATACACGTTTAACAGTCAGGCATTAATCTAAATAGATTGTTTCAGTATTATAGAATGAAACCAAAGATCAAAACCCGTATTTCACAGTTCCTCCGACCGTGCCTTCGTCTTGCGCCGTTTCAAGGCGCGTTCAAGTGCAAAAAAAACCCTGAAATTGCACTAAAAAACTCCGCGAAGCAGCGAAGTCGCGGAAGATGAACCGCATTATATCGAGGGACTACTGTATATATATATTCTTCACATTGATGTCATGTTATATTCCAGTTAGCTTGTGTTGCCAGGCCGATTTCATAGTACCAGTGGCAAGTACCAACGCCATCATCAAGTTCGCTGATAACACCACCGTGGTCGGGCTCATCTCGGGCGGAGACGAGTCGGCGTACAGAGATGAGGTTGGTAAACTGGTGGCGTGGTGCTCGGTGAATAACCTTTCATTGAACACCACTAAGACTAAAGAACTCATCCTGGACTTCTGGAAGCACAGCCCAGACCCGGCTCCACTGACCATCATGGGGGGCTGCGTGGAGAGGGTCCACTGACCATCATGGGGGGCTGCGTGGAGGGGGTCCCCTCATTCAGGTTCCTGGGGTCCACATCACCGACGACCTGTCCTGGTCTGCTAACACCACGGCGGTGGTGAAGAAGGCCCAGCAGCGACTCCACTTCCTGAGGGTGCTCAGGAGGAACCACCTGGAGGAGAAGCTGCTGGTGGCCTTCTACAGAGCCCCCTGGAGAGCATCCTGGGTACTGCATCAGGGTGTGGTACTGCATCACGGTGTAGTACTGCATCAGAGTGTGGTACTGCATCAGAGTGTGGTACTGCATCAGAGTGTGGTACTGCTTCACGGTGTGGTACTGCATCACGGTGTGGTACTGCAGCACGTTGTGGTACTGCATCAGGGTGTGGTACTGCAGCACGGTGTGGTACTGCAGCACGGTGTGGTACTGCATCACGGTGTGGTACTACATCACGGTGTGGTACTGCAGCACGGTGTGGTACTGCATCAGAGTGTGGTACTGCATCACAGTGTGGTACTGCTTCACGGTGTGGTACTGCATCACGGTGTGGTACTGCTTCACGGTGTGGTACTGCATCACGGTGTGGTACTGCAGCACGTTGTGGTACTGCATCAGGGTGTGGTACTGCAGCACGGTGTGGTACTGCAGCACGGTGTGGTACTGCATCACGGTGTGGTACTACATCACGGTGTGGTACTGCAGCACGGTGTGGTACTGCATCAGAGTGTGGTACTGCTTCACGGTGTGGTACTGCATCACGGTGTGGTACTGCAGCACGTTGTGGTACTGCATCAGGGTGTGGTACTGCAGCACGGTGTGGTACTGCAGCACGGTGTGGTACTGCATCACGGTGTGGTACTACATCACGGTGTGGTACTGCAGCACGGTGTGGTACTGCATCACGGTGTGGTACTGCAGCACGTTGTGGTACTGCATCACGGTGTGGTACTGCATCACGGTGTGGTACTGCATCACGGTGTGGTACTGCATCACGGTGTAGTACTGCATCACGGTGTGGTACTGCAGCACGGTGTGGTACTGCATCACGGTGTGGTACTGCATCACGGTGTAGTACTGCAGCACGGTGTGGTACTGCAGCACGGTGTGGTACTGCATCACGGTGTGGTACTACATCACGGTGTGGTACTGCAGCACGGTGTGGTACTGCATCACGGTGTGGTACTGCAGCACGTTGTGGTACTGCATCACGGTGTGGTACTGCATCACGGTGTAGTACTGCATCACGGTGTGGTACTACATCACGGTGTGGTACTGCATCACGGTGTGGTACTGCAGCACGTTGTGGTACTGCATCACGGTGTGGTACTGCATCACGGTGTGGTACTGCATCACGGTGTGGTACTGCATCACGGTGTGGTACTGCATCACGGTGTGGTACTGCATCACGGTGTGGTACTGCAGCACGTTGTGGTACTGCATCACGGTGTGATACTGCATCACGGTGTGGTACTGCATCATGGTGTGGTACTACATCACGGTGTGGTACTGCATCACGGTGTGGTACTGCAGCACGTTGTGGTACTGCATCACGGTGTGGTACTGCATCACGGTGTGGTACTGCATCACGGTGTGGTACTACATCACGGTGTGGTACTGCATCACGGTGTGGTACTGCATCACGGTGTGGTACTACATCACGGTGTGGTACTGCATCACGGTGTGGTACTGCATCACGGTGTGGTACTACATCACGGTGTGGTACTGCAGCACGGTGTGGTACTGCATCACGTTGTGGTACTGCATCACGGTGTGGTACTGCATCACGGTGTGGTACTGCATCACGGTGAGGTACTGCATCACGGTGTGGTACTGCATCAGGGTGTGGTACTGCAGCACGGTGTGGTACTGCTTCACGGTGTGGTACTGCATCACGTTGTGGTACTGCATCACAGTGTGGTACTGCATCACGGTGTAGTACTGCATCACGGTGTGGTACTGCATCACGTTGTGGTACTGCATCACGGTGTGGTACTGCATCACGGTGTGGTACTGCATCACGGTGTAGTACTGCATCACGTTGTGATACTGCATCACGTTGTAGTACTGCATCACGTTGTGATACTGCATCACGTTGTGGTACTGCATCACGTTGTGGTACTGCATCACGGTGTAGTACTGCATCACGTTGTGATACTGCATCACGTTGTGATACTGCATCACAGTGTGATACTGCATCACAGTGTGGTACTGCATCACGGTGTAGTACTGCATCACGGTGTAGTACTGCATCACGGTGAGGTACTGCGTCATGGTGTGGTACTGCATCAGAGTGTGGTACTGCATCAGAGTGTGGTACTGCATCACGTTGTGATACTGCATCACGGTATGGTACTGCAGCACAGTGTGGTACTGCATCACGGTGTGGTACTGCATCGCATCACGGTGTGGTACTGCATCGCATCACGGTGTGGTACTGCATCACGTTGTGATACTGCATCACGGTGTAGTACTGCATCACGGTGTGGTACTGCATCACGGTGTGGTACTGCATCACGGTGTGGTACTGCATCACGTTGTGATACTGCATCACGGTGTAGTACTGCATCACGGTGTGGTACTGCATCACGGTGTGGTACTGCATCACGGTGTGGTACTGCATCACGGTGTGGTACTGCATCACGTTGTGATACTGCATCACGGTATGGTACTGCAGCACAGTGTGGTACTGCATCACGGTGTGGTACTGCATCGCATCACGGTGTGGTACTGCATCACGGTGTGGTACTGCATCACGTTGTGATACTGCATCACGGTGTAGTACTGCATCACGGTGTGGTACTGCATCACGGTGTGGTACTGCATCACGGTGTGGTACTGCATCACGTTGTGGTACTGCATCACGGTGTGGTACTGCATCACGTTGTGATACTGCATCACGGTGTAGTACTGCATCACGGTGTGGTACTGCATCACGGTGTGGTACTGCATCACGGTGTGGTACTGCATCACGGTGTGGTACTGCATCACAGTGTGGTACTGCATCACGGTGTGGTACTGCATCACGGTGTAGTACTGCATCACGGTGTGGTACTGCATCACGTTGTGGTACTGCATCACGGTGTGGTACTGCATCACGGTGTGGTACTGCATCACGGTGTAGTACTGCATCACAGTGTGGTACTGCATCACGGTGTGGTACTGCATCACGGTGTGGTACTGCAGCACGGTGTAGTACTGCATCACAGTGTGGTACTGCATCACGTTGTGGTACTGCATCACGGTGTGGTACTGCATCACGGTGTGGTACTGCATCACGGTGTGGTACTGCATCACGGTGTAGTACTGCATCACGGTGTGGTACTGCATCACGGTGTAGTACTGCATCACGGCGTGGTACTGCAGAGAGTGATCAACACAGCCCAGAAGATCTCCGGCTGCTCTCTGCCCCCCCCCCCTGGACTGTATCACCGGCTGCTCTCTGCCCCCCCCTGGACTGTATCACCGGCTGCTCTCTGCCCCCCCCCCTGGACTGTATCACCGGCTGCTCTCTGCCCCCCCTGGACTGTATCACCGGCTGCTCTCTGCCCCCCCCTGGACTGTATCGCCGGCTGCTCTCTGCCCCCCCCCCTGGACTGTATCACCGGCTGCTCTCTGCCCCCCCTGGACTGTATCACCGGCTGCTCTCTGCCCCCCCCCTGGACTGTATCACCGGCTGCTCTCTGCCCCCCCCCTGGACTGTATCTCCGGCTCTCGCTACCTCAGCAGAGCTACAAACATCGTCAGAGACTCCTCCCACCCTGGACACACCTTGTTCAACCTGTTGCCCTCAGGGTGGCGCTACAGGTTGAACAAGAGCAGGACCAACAGACTCAGAGACAGTTTTATACCGAGAGCCATCAGAACAACAACCAGGACTAAACAACTACTCACCATGTGTACTAAATAGGACAACTACTCACCATGTGTACTAAACAATAGAACTACTCACCATGTGTACTAAACAATAGAACTACTCACCATGTGTACTAAACAATAGAACTACTCACCATGTGTACTAAACAATAGAACTACTCACCATGTCTACTAAACAATAGAACTACTCACCATGTGTACTAAACAATAGAACTACTCACCATGTGTACTAAACAATAGAACTACTCACCATGTGTACTAAACAATAGAACTACTCACCATGTGTACTAACTAGGACAACTACTCACCATGTGTACTAAACAATAGAACTACTCACCATGTGTACTAAACAATAGAACTACTCACCATGTGCAATTTGTAATGTGAAGGAAAACAATGTGTTACAAATTAAGGGCAGTACCGCCGCGTCCCCGACATCATGTGCAATAACTAAATGCAAAGTACTGGACAATGTCTCTGCATATACTGTTTATCACTTTCAATTCGTGTTGTTTTCTTCTGCTATTATTTGTATTGTATATTTTATATTGTACCTAAGCACCAAACGGAGCAGCACTCCTAATCTCATTATATATCCACTATACAATGGCAATAAAGGCTTTCTATTCTGTTGGTAAAGCTTAAGACAAAATATGGGTGAGATTATCAATGACTGAATTGGTAACTTCTTTCAACAAACTGCTTCCAACTTTATTTTATGTATTTCTTTAACAGTAGCAGGGTCGAAATCCCAGTGATGAAGAGTAACCTTTTATTAAAGGAGGAATGTGAAAAAATACACAGAAATCAACTTTCCCATGTTTCTACACTCATATTTGCTGGTTTAGGTCATTACCAACTTAAACCATCCAGTAAATCATGTATAGTTTGCGTAGCTCTGTAATTAAGTATTGATACTTCTCTGACAGCAATCTTTTCTTCTGTGACATCACAGTGGGGGGCGGCGATCCCTCCCTCCGCACATCCACGCTCTAACTGAGGCTCGTGCACGAGTCGAAGAAGAAGAACACAGTGGATAACGTTTATTTTTGGTGGTAATGTTCCAATGGAAATTGGCAAAAATGTTTGTGTGCGCTTAAAGAGTCCCCTCACTGGTTGCCATGGTAGCACGTAACTCTGAACTTAGTTTCGGTTTCATTTTCAGAGGCATTTCTGACAGAGCAGTTTGAGACAGGAAAGATGGACGCTGTCCTGCAGCATCGGTTTGCTATTTGGACCAAAGAATGTCACAGATAGTTCATAGAAGTGTTTGGGAACTGCGTTAATGACCTTTAAATCAATTGCAGTCACACAAGCAGCATGGAAGTTACTCACAAAAAGAATCCGACATGAATTTAAAAGAAAGAAAGACATTTATTGAAGCCATTAGCTATATTTTGTGGTTGAGAGGAAGTTCATGCTACCTCAGCATTTCTACTGTATCTATGTCCTATCCTCAATTTTCCTCCTAGCTTGCTTCTTCCCTGTTACCTTTTCAATTCTATTTGGCCTCTTTTTAATGCTGTGATTTTCTATATGTTCTATATTTTGCATCGACCACTTTTGGTGGATGGGTTAGGGTTAGGGTTATATTTGGAATATCTGTTCATTCACTGTAAACCATTTTACTCTCCCCGTGAGTTCGCTTCATTCATCCTGGCAGCTGTTTACATCCCGCCGGCCGCCGACGTGCACGAGGCTCAACGTGCGCTCGCGGAAAAGATTTTATGTTTGGAGCGGACTTTCCCTGATTCTCTTGTTATTGTTCTTGGTGACTTTAACAAGGGAAATCTGAGCCAGGAACTTCTCAAATACAGACAGTTTATTAAAGCCCCACCAGAGAGGAGAACACGCTGGACCATTGCTACACGACGGTGGGCGGGGCCTATCGCGCTGTACCACGTGCTGCTCTCGGACTATCAGACCACGTGGTCATCCACCTCATCCCAGCATACAGAGACTGAAGCTTGCTAAACCAGTAGCAAGCACAACCAAGATCTGGACTGGTGAGGCTGTTGAGGAGCTCCGCTCGTGTTTGGAGACGACAGACTGGGACATATTTAGGGTTGCTACGGATAACCTGGGCGAAGACACGGACACGGTGACCTCATGGATCAGCTACAATGAGGAGCGCATTGTACCAACGCGCAGCAGGGTGAGCTACGCCAACGACGAGCCCTGGTTCACGCCGAAGCTCAGCCAGATCAGACGTGAGAAAGAGGAGCGGAGACAGAGACAGCTACAAGGAGGTGAAGTACAGGTTTAGCAGGGAGCTGAAGAACGCTGAATCAGTATATTCACGCAGACTCCAGCAGCAGTTCTCTGCCAATGACCCTGCAGCAGTTTGGAGGGGGGGGGGGGGGGGGCATTACCAACTACAAGCCCAAAGCCCCCCGAGTTCTGAACGACCTGCCGCTTGCCCAGCGCTTAAATATGCACTACTGCCGCTTTGACCAACCAGCCCCCCACACCCCTCCGGACCCTCCAGTCACCCCCTCCTCCACCCACAACATGGAGGGAAACCTGCCAAATGCCTCCACAGACTCTCCCCCCACCCCCACTGTCCTCTGCATCCAGGAGCAGGATGTGCACAGACAGTTCACAAAGCTGAACCCCCGTAAAGCTGCGGGGCCGGACAATGTTCCCCCCCCACCCTGAAACATTGTGCCAGTGAGCTGACTCCTGTCTTCACAGACATCTTTAACCCCTCCCTGGAGTCCTGTCATGTTCCAGCCTGCTTCAAGTCCTCCATCATTGTTCCTGTCCCCAAGAAGCCAAGGATCACAGGACTTAATGACTACAGACCGATAGCGCTGACATCTGTAGTCAGGAAGTCTTTTGAGCACCTGGTTCTCCACCACCTGAAGACCCTCACCGCCCCCCTCCTGGACCCACTGCAGTTCGCCTACCGAGCCAACAGGTCTGTAGACGACGCAGTCAATCTGGCCCTCCACTTCATCCTGCAGCATCTGGACTCCTCAGGAACCTACGCCAGGATCGTGTTTGTGGACTTCAGCTCAGCTTTCAACGCCATCCTCCCGGGACTGCTCCAGGACAAGCTCGACGTGCCCGACTCCCTCTGCTGGTGGATCACCGACTTCCTGACGGAGCGGAGGCAGCATGTGGGGCTGGGGTCTACGGTCTCGGACACCCTGACTATCAGCACCGGATCCCCCCAGGGCTGTGTACTTTCCCCCTGGCTCTTCTCCCTGTACACCAACTGCTGCACCTCCAGCCTTCAGTCCGTCAAACTGATTAAGTTTGCAGACGACACCACCCTCATCGGGCTCATCTCGGACGGTGATGAGTCGGCCTACAGGAGGGAGGTGGACCGGCTGGTGTCCTGGTGTAGCAGCAACAACCTGGAGCTGAACAGCCAGAAAACAGTGGAGATTATCGTGGACTTCAGGAAAGTCACAGCTCCACCGCCCCCCCTCGCCCTCACAGACTCCCCTACCCCCATCTCCATCGTGGACTCTTTCCGCTTCCTGGGCACCACCATCACCCGGGACCTCAAGGGGGAGCCGACCATCAGCTCCCTCATCAAGAAGGCTCAGCAGAGGATGTACTTCCTGCTGCAACTGAGGAAACTAGCAACGAACCCAGTTAATAATGAGACTCTGAGCGATTGTAATGTTTACGCTGAACAAATAAAAGGCCTTATTTAATTATAAATTGAAAATGTAAAAAAACAAAAACAAAGTGTAGCATTCAAATAAATTACTTTCAATCTTAATGTATATCCCATTTAAATATGCCAGGATCAATATGTATAAGAGTATAGATGGCCGATCTAAGAAAACGGTTGACCACACAAAATGTCTGCCGAGTTGGCAGTTCACGCCGTTTCAAATGACAAAATAATTTTGTGACGGGGTCTTCGGAACGAAACCCACCTGTAAATAACCCCTATAACAGAGACGGAAAGCTGTAAAAAATTAGAAGAGTTTGGAGAAGGGACAGAAGAGGAATATGTGTGTGTCTGTGTGTCCATGGCAGCAGTGGACTCACACTGAGGAGGAAGATTGAAGGAGGATGATAAGGAGCACAACCCCTTCTCAGAGCCAGGGATTGAAACGGTGAGAACGGGGGAGTTGGGATGGCGAAGGGAAAGAGGGCTAGCACTTAAAATGAGACAAAGTGAGACATGTGTCTATCTGTGTCTGTCTATCTGGATCAGTCAAACAACCCCCTCTGTTTTCCCTCTACACACACGCACACACTCTGACTGCGATCAATTGCCACTTAGTGGAACACAGACCCCTCACTGTGTTTTTGAAGTCTGATTACCAGCTGGGTGGAGATATAAAACTGCTCTATTTATCCATCTGTTTCTATTTATCTTTGCCTTCTTATCACATGTGCACACACACACACACACACACACACACACACACACACACACACACACACTTTAACTGATGGGTTTGTTTCCGCTGTATTTTGAGAGCTTTTAGAGATCAGCATTATGTCTTCTGGAAATAAAATAATGAACTGATGAAATACTTGTTGGTGCATCTCCATAATTATTGTTCTATGCTAATTATGCAAGTGCCTCATAGGTGGTTTAAACAGAAATACAGGTATCCCAACTAGAAAGTGATTTATATCAGATAAATGAATGGAAGTTCGCCGGCGCCGGGCCAGTCCTTGAAATGTATTAAAATAAATTCAAAAAAATACAACATGATAGCTCGCGAATGACCAATTCTGATATCATACCACCCAAACATGTTTTATATTCAGTTCTCTATTAAAAATAAGTTGTGAAAAGAGTGGGAACATTTCACTACGATCTGGCAGGGTTGTGGTGTCCGGGCTGATGAGGGATGCGTTGCAGGTGGTGAAAGGAGCACAGGTGACCGGAATTAGCTGATGGCAGGGCGGAGCTGAGGAGGCGGGGGAGTAGGTGTGGAGAGTGGCACAGGCTGTGACAATCCCATAAAAAAAATATATGCATTTTAATGCTCTGTAGTGGGTTCAGTGCTTGGACCTATTCTGTTCACGCTGTATATGCTTCCCTTAGGTAACATTAAGAAACACAGCATAAATTTCCACTGCTATGCAGACGATACTCAATTGTACCTGTCAGTTCAGCCAGACAAAGTCGATCAGTTGGTTAGACTTCAGACGTGCCTTAAGGACATTAACTCCTGGATGACCGAGAACTTCCTGTTATTAAATCTAAATAAAACTGAGGTTCTGGTTCTTGGGCCAAAGCATCTCAGAAATGTTTGTTCTAGTGTTGTAGTTGAACTAGATGGCGTCTCAGTGTCCACCAGCACCACGTCCAAGAATCTGGGGGTAATCTTTGATCAGGACCTGTCCTTTCAGTCCCAGATAAAGCATATTTCAAGGACTGCGTTCTTTCATCTTCGGAATATTTCAAAGGTCAGGCACCTACTAACCCGAAAAGATGCAGAACAAATAGTCCATGTTTTTGTGACTTCCAGACTGGACTACTGCAACTCCTTACTGTCCGGCTGCCCAAAAAGGTCTATTAAACATCTCCAGCTGATCCAGAACGCAGCAGCTCGTGTTCTAACAGGAACCAGACTGAGAGAACACATTTCCCCTGTTCTGGCGTCTCTGCATTGGCTTCCTGTTAGGGAACGGATTGAATATAAAATCCTTCTACTCACTTTTAAAGCCCTCACCAGCCAGGCCCCTCCTTACCTTACAGAGATGATTGTGTCATATTGTCCCACTAGAACCCTGCGGTCCCAAAATGCTGGCTTGCTCTTGGTCCTCCACAGGTAGGAGGTGAGTTAGAGGAGAAGGAGAAGTTCTTACGCTCCACAGGTAGGAGGTGAGTTAGAGGAGAAGGAGAAGTTCTTACGCTCCACAGGTAGGAGGTGAGTTAGAGGAGAAGGAGAAGTTCTTACGCTCCACAGGTAGGAGGTGAGTTAGAGGAGAAGGAGAAGTTCTTACGCTCCACAGGTAGGAGGTGAGTTAGAGGAGGAGGAGAAGTTCTTACGCTCCACAGGTAGGAGGTGAGTTAGAGGAGAAGGAGAAGTTGTGGTCTGACTTAGTGGTTTGGGCATCCATCGTAGTGAGAGAGTCGTGACCTGCATCCCGTGTTCATTCAGTCCGAGCTGCTGAGACAGAAGCTGCAAGTGATGGCGAACGCTTTACCCGAAATCAAAGACCCTCCACCTCCTTCAGATCTGCTTTACCCGAAATCAAAGACCCTCCACCTCCTTCAGATCTGCTTTACCTGAAATCAAAGACCCTCCACCTCCTTCAGATCTGCTTTACCTGAAATCAAAGACCCTCCACCTCCTTCAGATCTGCTTTACCTGAAATCAAAGACCCTCCACCTCCTTCAGATCTGCTTTACCCGAAATCAAAGACCCTCCACCTCCTTCAGATCTGCTTTACCCGAAATCAAAGACCCTCCACCTCCTTCAGATCTGCTTTACCCGAAATCAAAGACCCTCCACCTCCTTCAGATCTGCTTTACCTGAAATCAAAGACCCTCCACCTCCTTCAGATCTGCTTTACCTGAAATCAAAGACCCTCCACCTCCTTCAGATCTGCTTTACCTGAAATCAAAAACCCTCCACCTCCTTCAGATCTGCTTTACCTGAAATCAAAGACCCTCCACCTCCTTCAGATCTGCTTTACCTGAAATCAAAGACCCTCCACCTCCTTCAGATCTGCTTTACCTGAAATCAAAGACCCTCCCTCATTCAGATCTGCTTTACCTGAAATCAAAGACCCTCCACCTCCTTCAGATCTGCTTTACCTGAAATCAAAGACCCTCCACCTCCTTCAGATCTGCTTTACCTGAAATCAAAGACCCTCCACCTCCTTCAGATCTGCTTTACCTGAAATCAAAGACCCTCCACCTCCTTCAGATCTGCTTTACCTGAAATCAAAGACCCTCCACCTTCTTCAGATCTGCTTTACCTGAAATCAAAGACCCTCCACCTCCTTCAGATCTGCTTTACCTGAAATCAAAGACCCTCCCTCATTCAGATCTGCTTTACCTGAAATCAAAGACCCTCCACCTCCTTCAGATCTGCTTTACCTGAAATCAAAGACCCTCCACCTCCTTCAGATCTGCTTTACCTGAAATCAAAGACCCTCCACCTCCTTCAGATCTGCTTTACCTGAAATCAAAGACCCTCCACCTCCCTCAGATCTGCTTTACCTGAAATCAAAGACCCTCCACCTCCTTCAGATCTGCTTTACCTGAAATCAAAGACCCTCCCTCATTCAGATCTGCTTTACCTGAAATCAAAGACCCTCCACCTCCTTCAGATCTGCTTTACCTGAAATCAAAGACCCTCCACCTCCTTCAGATCTGCTTTACCTGAAATCAAAGACCCTCCACCTCCTTCAGATCTGCTTTACCTGAAATCAAAGACCCTCCACCTCCTTCAGATCTGCTTTACCTGAAATCAAAGACCCTCCACCTCCTTCAGATCTGCTTTACCTGAAATCAAAGACCCTCCACCTCCTTCAGCTCTGCTTTACCTGAAATCAAAGACCCTCCACCTCCTTCAGATCTGCTTTACCTGAAATCAAAGACCTTCCACCTCCTTCAGATCTGCTTTACCTGAAATCAAAGACCCTCCACCTCCTTCAGCTCTGCTTTACCTGAAATCAAAGACCTTCCACCTCCTTCAGATCTGCTTTACCTGAAATCAAAGACCCTCCACCTCCTTCAGATCTGCTTTACCTGAAATCAAAGACCCTCCCTCATTCAGATCTGCTTTACCTGAAATCAAAGACCTTCCACCTCCTTCAGATCTGCTTTACCTGAAATCAAAGACCCTCCACCTCCTTCAGATCTGCTTTACCTGAAATCAAAGACCCTCCCTCATTCAGATCTGCTTTACCTGAAATCAAAGACCTTCCACCTCCTTCAGATCTGCTTTACCTGAAATCAAAGACCCTCCACCTCCTTCAGATCTGCTTTACCTGAAATCAAAGACCCTCCACCTCCTTCAGATCTGCTTTACCTGAAATCAAAGACCCTCCACCTCCTTCAGATCTGCTTTACCTGAAATCAAAGACCCTCCACCTCCTTCAGCTCTGCTTTACCTGAAATCAAAGACCCTCCACCTCCTTCAGCTCTGCTTTACCTGAAATCAAAGACCCTCCACCTCCTTCAGCTCTGCTTTACCTGAAATCAAAGACCCTCCACCTCCTTCAGCTCTGCTTTACCTGAAATCAAAGACACCCCACCTCCTTCAGATCTGCTTTACCTGAAATCAAAGACCCTCCACCTCCTTCAGCTCTGCTTTACCTGAAATCAAAGACACCCCACCTCCTTCAGCTCTGCTTTACCTGAAATCAAAGACCCTCCACCTCCTTCAGATCTGCTTTACCTGAAATCAAAGACCCTGGCATTCAGGGATACTTTGGCTTTCGTGTCAAGTATGACCCTGATGGAAAGCAAACAACAGTATGTCTCAAGTGTAAGACGAAACTACGTCGGTGGAAATACAACAAAAACGACATCACATTCACGCCCCCCCCCCCCCCGGTGTGAAAACAAGTCGAACCAGACAAACACAGCCAGCAGCACAGCTACAAACCGGACCCGGGTCGGTTAGACCAGTGTTTCCCAACCGGTGTGCCGCGAGAGATCGTCAGGTGTGCCGTGAGAAATTTTCCAACATCACCCCAAAAAAGATTATTTTTTATTTTTTATTTTTTCTAATATCCCCTAATGAACATTGTCGGGTGTCCGCGCTGTAATAAAGTGTTTGTGTCGCCCGTAGATCGCGCTTCAGACTTTGAAGTGAACGACAGGAGCTGGTTTACGTCATTGTGAGCCAAAAAAAAGTATGTTAAAGTCTAACGTGATTGGTCGAGATGTGTGTGTGGGCGTGTGCGTGTCCACAACGAGCAGGGGAAGGGGGGGGGTTACACACATGCAGCACAGCGAGCGGACGAAACGAAAGGGAGGCAGGGAGAGAGGAGAACTTTAGACCAGAGACAAACGACGCGCTAGAAAGGGTAAGAGAAAAAACGAGTGATAGAAAACGTAGTAAAATCTGGACACATTTTAACGCGGTTGACACAAAGGCAAAATAAAATAAAGTAAGATCATATCTTGAGGAGCCGCTTATCCAAAGAAGTGCAGACCCACTGAGCTGGTGGGAGTCCAGGTGTTCAGTCTACCCACGTCTTACACACGCAATGGCACGGAGACTGTCCCCCCAGAGAGAGTCTCCAGAACAGGACAGATGATAACAGAAGGATCAGCCCCTCCAAGCTGAGCCACTCGGTTTCCTTTGATGCCAATCTTCAGTAAAACAGTAGAACTGTTACCTGAAGCTGCTTTATCTTTTGCACTTTTTAATTTATGTTTTCTTGATGTGTTTTAGAGATTTACATGCAGAGATTTGACCTTGTTCTCTGTGAGATGTGTTTGGTTTGGTATTTTATATTATATAATATGTTTTTTGTAGCTAGCAGTGCAAAGAGGATCTAAATAAAGACATTTAATAAACATTTGATATATTGCATGTTTTTACATTAGTAGCTAATTTTACACAATGCACATGATTTGGTATTAAATTAATTTTGTCAACAAAAAATCTGAGGAGCCACTTGGGAGCCAAAAGAACCGGCTCTCTTAAAAGAGCTGGAATTCCCATCACTACACTGAACTGAAACAAGATGGTGGTTTAAAGCTAAACTTTGCTGATCTTCCTTTGGACAGTTTCTGGTTATCTGTTGCCAAGGAGTTCCCCGTTCTAGCCAACAAAGCTATTCTGACATTGCTCCCGTTTTCAACCACATATCTGTGTGAGCTGAGCTTCTCAAGCTCGATGGCGATAAAAACTAAAAACAGAGAGACTGAGAGCTGATGAGGAAGAGCTTTGTGTGTGTCTTTCTGCCATTACTGCAGGATATCCATTTTGTGTTCATCAAAACAGCCCCAGGTTTCTCACTAAGTATAAATACATTAAAAACTATATTATTAACTCTATATTATAATAAAGCTCATCTAATATAATGTGTACTGTGTTAGTGTCATTTTGTGTCATTTTGGTTCGTGGTGTGCCGCGGCTCAAAAAAGGTTGGGAAACACTGGGTTAGACAGCCATCAGCACGAGATTCAAAGAGGGCAAAAGAAGTGGACGGGGCGATGCTGCTTGCTGCAGACGCACCGCCCTTTTCTGTTGAGGTCGGATAACGCAGGGTTTCAGACACCTGAGCACCGTTACAAGCTCAGTGTCCTAGTAGCACCCCAGAAGATGGGTGAGGTGCAGCTCCATCAGAGCGAGGGTCACGATGGGGACCTGCTTAATATGCTGCTCAGAAGATACCCCAGAAGATGGGCATGGTAGCGCTTTTATTTTATTAAGATCAATTTATACTCTGCTGCAAAGAATGCACCACAGAAGAAGACTGGAGATCTCTCCATCAAACACATGTATTTATTATTATTATATGGTGCTAAGTATTCAGAGCAGAACAGGTCAGGTAGAGCAGCACCTGATACATTTGATTTAAAAACTGTACTTTTGAGTTGAAACAAATGGTCATTTCAATAAACGACGAGTAAAGAACTGCATGGAAATGTCTCTTTTTTGTATCGAACCATGACAAAAACGTACCGAACCGAAGCGTGAATTGTGTGTATCGTTGCACCCCTAATAGATAGAAAGAATGTGTACGAAAAATAAATGGCAAATTGAGGAACAGTATGAGGGGAAGCATAGAGACATGGTCATTTGTGTGTGTGTGTGTGTGTGTGTGTGTGTTCTATTCAGTCGCGCTGGCCTTGTGATTCTCTTATGTTAGCTGAAGGTTGAGCCTTGGGCTCCAATGAAAAGAAGCCATTGGCAACTAGTGAGAATCCTGTTGCTTTGCATGTGTCTTTTGTGTGTGGCAGAAGCGCACACACACACACACACACACACACACACACACACACACAGGCAGGTTCCTGATAGCCTTGAGCATCTTGCAGCCTCATACACTGAAGACACTCTTTTCAAACACTCTAAAGTAAAGTAATAAAGAAAAGCAGAGCTCTAACAGCAGATTCAACCATCTCTCATTTCAATTATTTTGATCCTTCCTTCCATACTTTTGGTTTTCTCTGCTCCACATTCACTGAATTTAGGAATTCTATACATCATTCCCTCCAACAAAGCGGGGGAATGATATCTGAACGCGGCACATGAGTGGAATTCCATCCCAGTGACGGTCAGAAATCAAGAGAGCTGTAATGTGTTTAAATTTCAACTTAAGGAATGGCTCATTAGCACACAGTTGTGTCACCACTGAAACAAACTGCTGTTTAATTTGTTGTTGTTTACTGTCACCCGTTTTATAAATTTTACGTTATTAGACATTATATTTTACAGTTACTTGAAATTGTTTAATTTGATATTGCTTTATATATTATGTGGTTATTTTATATCTGTATTTTTATTTCATATGTGTATATATTTGGGGGCCTTGGAATCTGTCCAGGGACAACAGATGTAAAATAGCCTTTTGGCTAATTCTGGCACATTTACAGAAATTGTCCCTGTTAAATAAATAAATAAACGGCATCCATCCGTCTGTCTATCTATGCATCGCTCTGAGTGTTCATGTTACATTTCCAACTGATAATATGTCTCAAAAACTGCAATAGATATGTGATTTATATTTTCTCAACAGCTTTATTATTCTAATATATTGTAATAGTAGATTTGAAAATGAAATTATAAAAACATGGGCCCTTAACAGGGACGTCCAACTATGGCCTGTGGTCTATTTTTAATTGGCTTGGGGCAAATTATAAAAATATAATGGAATATGGTGCACGCATTAAACTTTCTGTTGACTGAGTTTTATTTCTGTCTCATCACTAAGTGTGGAGGTCAGTATTAGTGGAGTCTGTGGGTGCATGTTGTCAATGAGAAACTAAAGGTAGGAATGCAAAAATGTTCTAAAAATAACCCGCAATGGGCAAAATCCGTGAAGTAGTCAGCTTTATTTTTTTTACAATTATACATGTTTTAAGGCTGTAAACCTTTTACCGTACACGCTAAAGACAAAAGGACTTCCACCCCATCTCGTAATCGCTTGGAACGTTCCTGGTCCCTTTCTTGAATGCTATTGGACACGTGAGCTGTCAGTCAAAACCTTCAACCCGACACGTCATTTCCTTCCGTCACCAAGTTTGTGTGAGAGGACAGATGTTTGGTAAGTTAGCGAACAGCGTTAAAACACAAAGTTAGCCCCGAGTCTCTAAAGACACGTAGCTGCTATATTTATTCAGCCTGTTCTGTTAACTGTTCATCTTTACTTTGAAAGGTCCATTCTCTCTGATTTGATGTGGCTGTGCTACAGCAGAACACAATACACGTTCAAGCACTGTAAAAAAAAACATGCAAAATGTAATTTTAAAAATCCGCAAAAGAGCGACGCCGTGAAAGATGAACCACGTTTTAGCGAGGGACCACTGTACTACTTTATTCAAATTTGAAATGTTTGTTCTGGTGTTGTAGTTGAACTAGATGGCGTCTCAGTGTCCACCAGCACCACGTCCAAGAATCTGGGGGTAATCTTTGATCAGGACCTGTCCTTTCAGTCCCAGATAAAGCATATTTCAAGGACTGCGTTCTTTCACCTTCAGAATATTTCAAAGGTCAGGCACCTACTAACCCGAAAAGATGCAGAACAAATAGTCCATGCTTTTGTGACTTCCAGACTGGACTACTGCAACTCCTTACTGTCCGGCTGCCCAAAAAGGTCTATTAAACATCTCCAGCTAATCCAGAATGCAGCAGCTCGTGTTCTAACAGGAACCAGACTGAGAGAACACATTTCCCCTGTTCTGGCGTCTCTGCATTGGCTTCCTGTTAGGGAACGGATTGAATATAAAATCCTTCTACTCACTTTTAAAGCCCTCACTGGCCAGGCCCCTCCTTACCCTACAGAGCTCATTATCCCGTATTGCCCCACTAGAACCCTGCGGTCCCAAAATGCTGGCCTGCTCGTGGTTCCAAAAATTTCCAAGAGCAGACAGGGGGCGGAGCTTTCAGTTATCAAGCTCCTTTGTTGTGGAATCAGCTCCCTGATTGGTTCGTGAGACAGACACCATCTCTATGTTCAAGAGTAGATTAAAGACTTTCCTTTTTAACAAATCTTATAGTTAATCGATACTGTCACACCTTGAGGCGGGGCTAAGTCCTTCCCCCACTAACTCCCCCTGTCTTCCCCTCTCCTGTGCTCATGCAATCAGTTCATTCCTGTCACCTGTGCTCCCGTCATCACCTGCATCTCATCAGTCATCAGCCCGGACACTATATATACCCAGCTCAGACACCATTACCCCAGATAATGGTGCTGCTTAGAGATAGAGGCCAAGCCCCCTGATGGAGCCCCCTGATGAAGCCCCCTGATGGAGCCCCCTGATGGAGCCCCCCTCAGCCAGGAGGCCCTGGAGATGGTCTGGATGAACCGTGGATCGGATCAGACACATACGATGACGATGAGGAGACTGAACACCTTGGTGAGTGGTTCTAGTCCCAAATACATTCGTCTTGTTGACCTTTTATGCTGATATAAAATGTAACAATAATTAGTGTTGTAAACTTGAATTGATATTAAAACCCCATAAAGTCCCAAAAGGAGAGGAAATAAATTATTTGCTCTCTTTTACTCGTTCTGATCCAGAACCTAAAATGCCAATCACAAATGTTAGAGCCTCCATCTGCTAAAACCTGAAATGTATAATTGTCACACTGACATCATCGTTATTGTCATGTCATGATTTCAGATCTAATATTGGGCTTCATTATAAATATACAATATTGAATGGGTTATCCTGGGGAAACTAGTTTAGGGTGCTAACAGTGTAAGAAATTAAATATCATGAAACAAGTAACGTTATTATCCCTGCTGTAAAAACAAGAGTTATTACAGACAGTGTCCTAATTCATGAATAATTATTAAACTGTACTATTCTTTGTGTGTTTTACATTTGTTTGTTCTTACATTTGGAATTAAAGCAGTCAGTCCATTTCCCTTCACTCCACCAGTATTCACCTGAAAGTGAGCCAAGACCATCCTTTATGCTCATCGTTTGAAGAAAATGTGCACCGTTTTAAAATTACTTCGTCCGTTTCTCTCTTGTATGCTTTTCTCTCTGTTATCTCAATTTATTTCCTCCGTTATCACTGTCTCCATTCTTCAGCTCATGCTGTGTTGGCCTCAAGCCCTGTGTTTGTCTCCCCTCCTCAGCTTGTTTTTCTCTCCTTCGATCTTTCCCTTCAATCTATTTTCTGCTTGTTTTTCTGACTTCCACAGCTCCATCCTTTCCGAGCTGAACCTGAACACCACCAGTCCTGCTACTACACGTTTTTACGCTTTCCACTTTCGCCCCACACATTCTTAATCCCCTCTTCATTTAAGTTTAAGTATTGCAGTACGTTTGTCTTGCTTAATATTCCAATTGATTAGTGATTTCTTACCTTGAGTGATAGTGGTATTTTAAAAATGTGTAATTTACCCTATTGGAGGTGAGGCTCGGCAAAAGAGGAGCACAAATCAAATGTCAAGGGAATCAAAAAACCTTAATTCAACATCTAGCAAGTTCACTCTTTACGCTCGGAAGGTAGGTTATAGAAAGAATAATTAGCTGCAGGAAGGTTGACAAAATATCTGCATGACTAGGAGGCAGTCAAGATATCAGTAATATGATGAAGCTTTGCAGCACGAAATATTAAGCGGAGATGGGAATTTCTTTCGAGCGGGTGAGCTCACACTTTTTCAGCATGCGAGCTAGCTGGAAAAGGACCGAGTCAAAGTGATCTATGAATGATTTCTTGTTCAGGATGAAGTGCCTCTCACTGAGCGATGCTTCGATGGCTGCCTTCACTTCACTAGTCTGATGAAGCCAACAGGATCACATCATCTGCAAAAAGCAGCGACCCAATCCTGAGGTCACCAAACCGAACCCCCTCAACGCCCCGGCTGCACCTAGAAATTCTGTTCAAAAAAGTTACGAACAGAATCGGTGACAAAGGGCAGCCCTGACGGAGTCCAACCCGCACTGGAAATAGGTCCGACTTATTGCCGGCAACGCGGACCAAGCTCTGGCACCGGTCATATAGGGAGCGGACACCCCGTATGAGGGGGTCCGACACCCCATACTCCCGGAGCACCCCCCACAGGACTCCCCGAGGGACACGGTCGAATGCCTTCTCCAAATCCACAAAACACATGTGGACTGGTTGGGCAAACCAGTAGAGCTGGTCCGCAGGAGGCCTTCAAAGTAGTTCCACTACCCCACTACAACATCTCGAGTCGGTCAGCAGCGCACCGTCCCCACCGTATACAGCAGGGGTGTCAAACCTGTCCGGTGGAGGGCAGTGAGGCTGCAGTTTTACTTCAGCCGGTTACTAAAACGGGTGATTTTAATTATCGACACCTCCAATTTGAGAGAATGAACTCATTAGTGAGATCAGCTGCTGGAGAGATGGTTGGAATCGAATAACTAAAACCGTTATAGAAGCCGCCCCCCAGCTAGGAGTTCGCACCGCGAAGGGGACAACAATAAGGGGCTGCTTTCACCGACGACCGAAGAGCTGCTGGTTAGTAAACACTCAGGAAGACCACAAGCGGGAAGATGCACCCGTTGATCGAGAGCGCCCCCCCCGTCTCTCTCTCCAGTGAGAGAGATGTTCTCCAAGTGAAGAGAACACTGAGCAGTGATCACTCCACGCCATCGCCCTGACACTCCACGGAGCGCTGAGCCATCTGGAGAAGAAGAGCGCTCAGCGTTCAACACTATTATCCCGGATATACTGGCTACAAAACTGATGGGCCTGGGGACCCCCCTGTCCACCTGCACCTGGATCAGACACTTCCTGATGGGCCTGGAGACCCCCCCCCCCTGTCCACTTGCACCTGGATCAAAGATGTCCTCGCTGGCCCACTATTCATTCATTTCTTTGATAGGGACAGTGCACATTAATGAACATCGATACAGAATAATCTAATAGATGTAAATATGCCGGATTTTAGCAGAAATGCTAATTTACATCCGCAGTCCCTAGGCAGGTAAAAGAAAAACGGAACAAGAGGTTACAATAAAAACACGGTGCAATACAGTAAATTACTAAAAGGTTTAGAGCTACTGGTCACAGGACTGGTTTACCTTCAACCACTGCTCGAGGTGAGTTTTGAAGGTTTGTAATGTGGGACGCTCCCTGATGGCGAGTGGAAGACTGTTCCAGATCTTACTGGCCTTTACAGAAAGAGCATTTTGTCCAAAGGGTGACCTCACAGTCCCCTCTCGAGGAGGCCCTGGTCCTGGAACCGCTGTGAGCCCTTTTTTTAAGAAAGTCCGACATGGGAGGCGGGGCAAGTCCATGTAACACCTTGTACATTAGACAAGCAATTTTAAAACTTTTGAAATTCTCAAGGCTCAATAAATTGTACTTTTTAAACATGTTACAAACATGGAATGACATTGGTTTTCTATCAAAGACCTTTAACGATTTCTTATAATGATTCTATGATTTTGCATGTGTTTACACCTGCCAGCGACCAACATGTAATGCAATATTCAATGTGTGACAGAATCATAGAATGCAGAAACATTCTAGCAGCCCCGTGTTATGAAAGGTCGTACTTGCCTAAAGTTGTTCAGGTTGAATTTCATTGTATTGGATATTCTTTTAATGTGGCTCTTGAAAGATAGTGTGGAATCAATGTCACTCCAATGTACTTGAATTCAGAGACAATTTGTAGTTCCTGTCCTCCCAAAAATACCTGAATGTTTGATGTCCAGAGGTTGTTTCGTGAACATCATACAGTCTTAGTTGTGTTTAATAGTGGGCAAGATTTATAAAGCCACTCATTTACAGGAACCATAGCTAATGTGAGAGCAGAAGCTGCCTCTCGGATATTTTTTGCACTAGTGGAGATGACAGCATCATCGGCATACATTTGAAATTCAACATTAACACAAGAATTTGGCAAGTCATTAATATGGAAATAACAGTGGGCCAAGTATTGACCCCTGAGGCAGACCAACCGGGACATCTAGAAATGTTGATTTGACACTGTTAATACAGACGCACTGTTTCCTGAATTCTAAATATGATTTTATCCACTGAATAGCGTCCAAAGAATTAAAATGGGTTAATTTAGACAGTAGAATTTCGTGATTTACAGTGTCAAATGCTTCTCAGACCCAGAAATACTGCACCAACGCAGGGATTGGTGTCCAACATGCGTTTAATCTTTTCTGTAAACAGTCAGTCTGCAAACTCTGTAGAATGATTTTCTCTTAATCCAAATTGCACTGGATGCAAAGGAGAGTAGTCTTTATTTAAATGTTCATTTCTAATCTTTGCTACCCATCTCTCGGCAACTTTAGATATCACAGGGAGGATCCTTTAGAGTTCTTTAGTGAGCCGATGATGTTTGAAACTTCCAGCTCTGTTATCTCTCGTAGAGAAAAACAGGCTGTGCAGGACTAATTGGTCTGGAAGTAAGAATAGACAGTGAAAACATTTCTGATCTCCCTGACTGAGTTAAGGAAAAATGTGTTCAACTTATTAGCTAGGACAGTTGGACGAGTTACCATTGCATGGTTTATTTTAAGCTCAATACTTTTGTTGAGTTCTTAATGTCTCTGCCAAGTAATTTATTCAGGTTTTGCCAGATCATTTTTGCATTCCCCTTTGCCTCGACAATGATATCCATGAAGAATTTTGCTTTAGCCTTTTGCAGACTTTGAGTTACTTTATTTCTTAGAAATGTAAAGTTTTGTCTTTCTGTAGTGAGACCAGTTTTAAATGATTTTTTTAAGTTGTTCATCTCTGTCCTTCATTATTTTCCTGCATTCATCGTTTAACCAAGGCAATGAATTCCCCTTTCTGGTGAAGTTTGACATTACTTCATTGATCCTTGTGATGAACAAGCCGCTGGATCTCTCTGTCCGTGCTTTGTAATGAGTCATTCCAGTCAGTCCCTTGCAAAGCAATCTCCAGATGTTTCATATTTTTGGTGGGAATTGTACAGCTAGAAGCTGGGGGTTTTGTGAACAATGAAAATGATTCTTTGTGAGCTTCCTTGAGAAAAAGATAGCATTGTGATCCGACAACACAGTCATATAGTGAAACGTTTTTGCGATTCTTTCAGGTTGGCTTACAAATAGTAAATCTATGACTGTTTTTGAACATGAGGTTATCCGGGTGGGCTGTTCTATTAACTGTGTGATTAAAATGGTCGGTAACTTGTTTAAGATTTCTTCTGGTCATTTTTTCATCCCAGTTTATATTAAAATCTCCAATGATTATTATCTCTGTGTAAATCACAATGGTTAAGAAGACATTTTAGTTCATCATAAATCTAATTTAGTAGTCGGTTTACGATATACACAGATTACGGTAAGTGGCATGGCAGTTGGGGGTGTGATATTCACACCAGCACACTCAAGTTTGATGTCTTCTGGCCATTCAATCTGTTTACATTTTAAGGTGTTTTTGATGTACAATAAAACTCCTTTGCCCCTGCCGTGTGTCCTGTCATTGCTGTGCACATTATACTGAGGCATGGTAATTACAGCATCCGATGAGGAAGGTGTCAACCGTGTTTCAGAAAGGCCGAGAAAGTCGATGTCCGGCTTGGCCCCCACCTCCCCTCGTCACTCACACTCAGCACTGGTACCCCTCAGGGCTGCGTGCTGAGCCCCCTGTTGTACGCCTTGTACACGTTTGACTGTACCCCGTCACACCCGACCAACAGCATCATCAAATTTGCTGATGACACCACCGTGGTTGGGCTCATCACAGACGGGGACGAGACAGCGTACAGGTCTGAGGTTGGACAACTGTCTGTCTGGTGCTCAGGAAACAACCTGACACTGAATGTCCAAAAGACAAAGGAACTGATCATGGACTTCAGGAAGGACAGGCCACGCCCCCCTCTTCAGTGATGGAGTACGTGTGGACATCGTCTCCACCTTCAGGTTTCCGGGCACCCACATCTCCAGCGACTTATCCTGGTCTCCTAACACCTAGGCCTTGGTGAAGAAGGCCCAGCAGCGGCTTCACTTCCTCCACGCCACCAGACTGTCTCACAGCTTCTTCCCATGGGCCATGCGGACATTGAATAACTACTGAAACAATCGTCTTCACATGCAGTAATTATCCTAAACACGGTGTGTTTACCGCAATAGCTTCATACTTGTCCTGTCCTTTGTGTTGTACTTTTGCACCTTGACTGTTTTTTTGCAGTGCAGAGCCTGTCATAGGCCAGCACTGGTGGCCTAACCTGATGCCACACTGGGCTCCTCCCTCTTTACTCACATACATTTATAACATGAATAATCAGATAATCTGTTTGTCCCTCTTTCTGTCTCTGTCCGTGGTGCTGCAGAACCTGGACCGGAGTCCCTCACCACCGATGTCCACATCGCTAGCATTAGCATATCTCATTTTCTTCTCTCTCGCTCTCGCTGAAGTTGGGTTCTGTCTTTCCCTGCTACTCCTCTAAAGTCCTTGAGATGACTTCCTGTTGTGATCTGGCGCTATAGAAATAAAACTGAATTGAATTGAACAAAAATTCTGTTGTCTCAACCCAATATTAGATGTGACTTAACTATAGTTATGAAATTATGTCAAGTGTATTACTTTAATAGTAATAAAAATATAATCCAGGAAGGACTCAACGACAAGCAAATGAGCAATCTCTATTTATTGATTGATTTTATGTTATTCCTGTAGGTTTTGCACAAAGGAAAAAAAGACTGTTATAAAGAAACAAGCTGATTCCCTACGTTGTTCGCACACGCACACGCACACGCAGCTCTCTGTTAACGCAGGTGTTTGGAATTTGACAGAATTATTCTCGCAATTCCAGGGGCATCATTCGATACCGCATTGTGTGTACAGTATGTGTATGTGTGTGTCAGTGGTGGAAAGATTAACCCATCGCTTCCATCATTCTCGGCTCTTCTGTTTTTCATCTATCTCTGTCTCCAGGGCAGCTGCAGTTGATTCTTGTAATAGAACATTCACACAGGCCACTCTTCCTTTCTGCGTTTCTCTCCGTCTCATTTCCCATCTTTCATTATCTCTCTCCTTTTTCTGTTTGTCTTATATCTTTCTGCCGGCCCTCTTCTCACTTGCCAAAATATTGTAAAGTGTTTTTGTACTCTGGGTACTGGGTAATAGAAAGATGAGAGAGAGAGAAGAGAGATAAAGTTAGGGTTACCAATCAGTGCCAGTAATTAAATGTATTTGTTTCTGTTTTTTCTTTCACCGTTATAATCCAATAATTCTGCCCATTGATAATGTGAATGGGCAGAACACACAGATCATTCTGGTTAGAACGGACCACTTTGAATTTGAGAGAAAAGACAGTTTATACAGGGGAACTTGAAAGTCCACCACATTTTTCTGATCATCAAATGGTTCATGCTCACCCAAACCACTAGGCAAGTTTATTTAAAGTAGTTCATGATAATAGACAGAGATTGTAACTTGGTAATGCATTGTAAAAGAAAATAGAAGTACAATTGAGTTCAATAATATCTCTATGATCCTGCTAACAGATTTTACAGTCCACATAAGATGCCACAAAGAAGGTGCAGTTCAAAGAAAGTTTAATAAAGCAAACAGCCAAATCAAAAAAAGAGAAGCGAGCCCCAGTGAAGTTAAAAACAAGAAAGTGATTATCATGAACGATACCAAGTCAGAGTCCGCCTGAACAAACAAAGAGAAATTCAAAACAGTAACCGAAAAAGACACAAAAATGAAATTCAACACTGCTGGTAAAGCTACACTTAACTAGTAATAATGATGCGCTGATTTTATATAGTGCTTTGCTGGCGATGCTTCACAGCGTGCGTTATTCGTTCGCTCCGTACTTGGGTGGTAAGCTACTAGCCACAGCTGCCCTGGGGCAGATACAGCTGCCCAGGGGCAGACTGACAGGAGCAAGGCTACCAATTTGCACCATTGGCCCTCCTGACCACCACCAACGTTCACTCGCTCACAACATTCACACAGGCAACGTTGTGTACACCTGTGCCGGAGCCGGGAATCGAACCACCGGCCTCTTGATCCGAAGAGGACAACCCGCTCGACCAGCGCCACCGTCTCCCCGTAATCAACGTAACCGAAACGTTAAGGATGCTGGAGGTGATAGGAATGGTTTGACCCGTTGGGGGGTTTATATACATTACCTGTGTGCTCAACCCGGTCACAATGTGGGATGAACCAATCAGCAGAGAAAAGGATGACACTGAAATTATTGACAAGTGATTAATAACGTAAATTTGTTATGAGCCTGTATAATATGAGCATCTATCAGTATCCTTCATATACATTCCTATAGTATGTCCACCAGTACATGCTCATTGCACTTTAATCTGTATATTCTAATTTAATCAGTATATTTTGGCTACACAATCTGTGTATTATTTCTATATCAAGCCATGTAAATGTACTCATGCCATATGCGGTACTCTATTATGCCTAGCTCTATATAATGTTCACAGTACATAATCTGTAAATCATCTTAACATGTATACTTCTGTCTGCTAGTAACTGCACTTCATGTTGCATTTTAAACTACATTTCCTTACCTTTTACTTCCCTAAAATATCTATTTTTGAAATGAATCATTTCACACTTAAACACACACACTCACCAATTTAGATTTTCTTTCACTGCCTGAGTGTTGAAGTTGAGTTTTGTTGTTGTTGTTGTTGTTTTTTTTGCTCACATAAAAATGTTTCTTTGTGTATTATAGTGTGTGGAAACAATTTTCAGAAAGTGAAACAATGAATCATTTGAGCAAATGGCACAACTACATGAGGGTGTCAGCGTCTATGAACTGTGACTCTTGTGATGGATGCTGGCAGGAGAAGCATGCAAAATAGCTAGATAGATTAGAGACAAGAGGTCAGTCATACTAGTTAGTCATCGAGTCATACTAGTTAGTCATCGCGCCTCATGGTCCCCAACAAACGTCAGAATGACCTGACTGACCAATCAGCTCAGTGACATTAGCACATTAATTGCGCACAATCTGGCTACACCAGCAGCAGTGCAGATGTGAGTGTTGGTGTGTATTTAAATGATGGGATAGACATAGTAATAGTATTGGTAGGTATCTGATGGTTAATAGACTTACACCAATTAGCCATAACGCTCTGTCTTAGCATTCTGTTAGTGCATTGGCTGTATTAAACAGCAAGTGAACACTTTGTCCTCAAAGTTGCATTAGAACAGGGGTGTCAAAGTCAAATGGACGGAGGGCCAAATAAAAAATGTAGCTACAAGCCGAATGCTCATTGAAAAATGTTCAAATGACCGCATATAGTCAAGCTGCTCTTCAGATTGATGGACGACTGGTCTATTGATCGGCTGGTCTATTGATCGACTGGTCTATTGATCGACTGGTCTATTGATCGACTGGTCTATTGATCGACTGGTCTATTGATCGACTGGTCTATTGATCGACTGGTCTATTGATCGACTGGTCTATTGATCGGCTGGTCTATTCGCTCTGAACGGTGTTCCTGCTCAGGCTCACGTTTAGAGTTGCTTTTTTTCTGGGCGAACTTCATCACAAACTTTAAGCAGACGGTCTTTGATGAAATCCCCGTCTGTAAACGGCCGGGCTGATTTAGCGATTCAGTTCAATTCAGTTTTATTTCTCTAGCTCCAGTTCACAACAGGAAGTCGTCTCAAGGCTTTAGAGGATTAGCAGGGAGAGACAGAACCCAACCTGACCCAAAAGAGAAAGAACTCTGGAGACGGAGGCAAGGAAAAACTTCCCTTTAACGGGCAGAAACCTTGGACAGAACCTAGGCTCATGGTGTACGGCCATCTGTCTGACCGGCTGGGTTGATAGAGAGAGAGAGAGAGAGAGAGAGAGAGAGAGAGAGAATGGCAGGTCGGAGCGAGTAGCGATCTCTTCTGCCAGAATAAAACTGGCCTTGACAACAGCCTGGCTTTGTGATTTGGCTTTTCTGAACAGAGCCTGTTGAGATTTGAGGCCTCGTTTTAGTTCCTCAACCTTCTGTAGCCTTTGTTCCGTGTCCGTATTCTTGTTTTTGTCTGTGTTTCCTTCCATAATGTCTCAGATTATACTATTTCAGTACCGCCACACTTCCTCCACACAGAAGACACGCAGGTTCTCCAGCTACCTGAATGAATGAATGAATGAATGAATGAATATATTTATTAGATAGAATGTTAGAGTACAAGTACAGTCACACAGTAGCATGTATTACAGTACAAGTACAGTCAAACAGTAGCATGTGTTACAGTACAAGTACAGTCACACAGTAGTATGTATTACAGTACAAGTACAGTCAAACAGTAGCATGATTACAGTACAAATACAGTCACACAGTAGCATGTATTACAGTACAAGTACAGTCAAACATCCTGTCTAAGAGGAGCATTTCTAAAAAGCCCTTGCGGTCTTGTTTCCGTTGAAAGTCCTTCGTACATAAATCATCCACATTTAACAATACAAATACAAATAAAACCAATATTCAATAACTCAATAAAACCAATATTCAATAACTCTGGTCACCAGGCTCAAGAGATACACAAGGAGGCTCAGATGGGAACACACTGGAAGGGCATATGTAAATTGTGAAGTGAAGCATGAAGCATGGCAAATGACTAGGCACATGGTGGGGGCGGGGGGGGGGGGGGGGGGCATGCACCAGCCACTGGAAAGTCACGACGCCTATGACACATTGCCACACACATATGTGATAATGGAATGTCTGGAACTGTAAAGATCAAGAAACAACCAACAGCATTCAGCAAGGATGCTGAAGACAATCGTAGAAGCGTTTCCTGTCCGTGGTCTCCCGGGCGATTTGCCTCTCTGACCCTGTTTTTCTTTGTCTTGCAGTGTGGGCGGGGCCGAGGGAGAGCTGGACACCTGGAGACACACCTGCCATTCGTTTGCTCTCTAGAGCCAGCCCTGCTGATGCTCCGGTGCCAGATCATGATTCTACTTCTCATTTCCATGGAACTAATCGATGCAGTAATCAATATAATCAATATGCTGTCATTAGGCAGCACTGGTAGCTTAACATCATGACACACTGAGCTCCTCCCCCTTTATCTGGTTATTCATGTTATAAATATATGTCAGTAATCTCTCTCTCTCTCCCCTGTAGTCTTGTTCTCTCTCTCCCTCTGTTTGTCCCTCTCTCTCTTTCAGGTCCTTCTGTCCGTGGTGCTGCAGAACCTGGACCTGTGTCCCTCAACACTGAAGTCCACGTCGCTAGCATTAGCATTTATAGCTTTATATCGCCAGCATTAGCATTTATAGCTTTATATCGCTAGCATTAGCATTTAGAGCTTTATACATCTTGTTTTTGTCTGCTCCTGCTCTGTCTCGCTATCGCTTCCCTATCCATCTCCTTGTTTTTGACTCGTCTCTGACCAGCCATTCTCTCTCTCTCTCTCTCTCTCTCTCTCTCTCTCTCTCTCTCTATCAACCCAGCCGGTCAGACAGATGGCCGTCCACCATGAGCCTAGGTTCTGTCCAAGGTTTCTGCCCGTTAAAGGGAAGTTTTTCCTTGCCTCCGTTGCTCTTGTGGGTCAAGTTGGGTTCTGTGTTTCCCTGCTGATCCTGTAAAGTGCCTTGAGATGACTTTATGTTGTGATCTGGCGCTATAGAAATAAAACTGAATTGAATTGAATTGAATTGAAAAGGAATAAAAATAATTTACGCACACACCCATTTCAGAATAGTCTGACCCGATCAAGCTCATTCTGATCAAGATTTTATTCCGATCGATAGGGGTGGTTTATGCCGATTGATGATCAGGGCGCATGAAAACATTCTGAAGTCTCGGTACAAACCGCTGTGACTGCGCATGTCTGTGACGTCAGCTAAACACACTTTTGTTATTCTCTGAAACGAGTTGAAGCAGAATGCGGTCAAAGGTGCCGTCTGGAGGACACAGTTGGAAGAGTTAACGCAAAGTAGCGGCACAAATGGGGAAAATGCACGAAAAAAATCTAAAGACTTTCTCAAAACTGGACTTTCAGTCAAAACAACAAATCATGAATAATGGAAGACGTATGCCGGATTTACATTGTTTGCTTCAAATGTCGGGATGGAAGATAAGTCGCTCTTTTCAAACAACAATTATCTATTATTTAATGACATGAGTGCTGCCTGTAACTGCAAATTGTTCCTGTTTGCTGATGACTCAGCACTCCTGATTTCGGGAGAGGACAAAGTGCAGGTTGAGGAGGCTCTCAGCTCTGAGCTCACCAGAATCCGTACTTGGCTTACGGATAACAAACTGTCACTACATCTTGGTAAAACAGAATCTATTCTTTTTGGGTCTAAACACTCTCTACGTGAGATAAATGTTAATGATTTCAAGGTCACAGTCGATAATACAGTAATCTCCAGCAAAGAAGAGATTACCTATTTGGGCTGTGTTCTTGACAAATACCTGTCTGGTGATAGTATTCCGTTTCTGGTATGTTTGTTTGTGCTTGTTTTTGTATTTTTGTTTATATTTCAGCCAATTCTGAGAATCCAGGCCCTCATTCAGTCTGGAAGGGCTGAACTGTGGGAATTGGGGGGGGGAAAACCAGGTTGGATTACCGTCTATTTTGGATTTTATCCCTCCCGAGCTTCAGCGGACATCGGAGCCCCCCACTATCCCACCGCTGTGGCCGACGAGGCGAAGAAGATAGCGTAAACAAAAGCGGGGCGGCGTGCGGGCTAGACTACGTGCTAACCCACACAGACCGGCGCTACCCAGCATCTTCCTCGCCAACGCCAGGTCGCTCGTCAACAAGATGGACGAAATACGGCTGAGGATCGTCTCAAAGCGGACCGATAGCTGCGTGGCGATCTTCACCGAGACCTGGCTGGACGCCAACATCCCCGACGCAGCGGTGGAGCTAGCGGGACGCTCGCTGTTCCGCGCCGACCGGACTGCAGCTTCAGGCAAGGCCAAAGGCGGAGGTTTGGCGCTGTACGTTCACAACTCGTGGTGTTCTGCTACGAACGTGATCGGAACATTCTGCTCCCCCGACCTGGAATATCTTGCAGTGAAATGCAGACCGTTTAAACTGGCTAGAGAACTCAGCTCCGCTGTGATCGTAGCGGCCTACATACCACCGCGTGCTAATGCTAAGCTAGCGCTGGAGGAGCTGTACTGCCTGGTTAGCAGCCAGATGGACGCTAATCCAGAGGCCGCTGTGATTGTAGCTGGAGACTTTAACCACGTGGAACTGAAAGCTGTGCTCCCCAAATTCCCCAAATTCATCACCTTCCCCACCAGAGAACACAACATTCTGGATCAGGTCTACTGCAACATCCCGGGGGCTGACAAGGCTGTAGCAGCCCCCCACCTGGGTATGTCTGACCACATCTCAGTGAACCTGATCCCTGCATATAAACCACTGATCTGCAGGACTAAACCCACCACCAGGACCGTGCAGGTCTGGACTGAGGAGGCTTCCTCAGCCCTGCAGGACTGTTTTGAGCACACGGACTGGGAGGTATTCAAAGAGGATGCAGATTTTGAGGAGGACACGTCATCTGTGCTTTCCTATGTTCACTTCTGCACTGATGCTGTCCTTCCCACAAAGACGATCACGGTTTTTCCGAACCAGAAACCATGGGTGGACAGCACGGTGCGGCTTCTGCTCAGAGCCCGGGATGCAGCCTACAGAGCAGGAGACCGGCTGGCCTATAGCAGGGCACGAAGTGAGCTAAAAAGAGGCATCAAGCAGGCAAAGCACAGATACAAGCAGCGCATTGAGGAGCACTTTGAGAACAATAACCCACGTGACATGTGGAAAGGCATCAGGGCTGTGACGGACTACAAACGCAGGGACCAGCACGCCAGCCACGACTCCACCCTGCCCGACACCCTGAACAGATTCTTCTCACGCTTCGACTCTCCGAGCAGCAGAAGGTCTGTGGATCTGCCCCAGCCTGAGGTGCAGCATCAGCCGCTCGTCCTGCAGCTGCACCAGGTCTCCTCAGCCTGAGGAGGATCAACACCAACAAGGCTGCGGGGCCAGATGGCGTGTCAGGCCGGACACTGAAGACGTGTGCTGACCAACTGGCCGGGGTTTTCCTGGACATCTTCAACCTGTCCCTGCAGCTGTCCACCGTCCCTGCCTGCCTTAAGTCCTCCATCATTGTGCCGGTACCCAATAAATCATCCATCGCCTGCCTCAACGACTACCGCCCTGTTGCTCTGACTCCCGTCGTGATGAAGTGCTTCGAGAGCAGGGGCGTCACTAGGTTTTAAGGACAGGGGGGGCTTAGCCCCCAGGAGATGCACAGGATGTGAGCAAATGTAGCGTACGAGCACAAAACCTCAAACGGCTAACAAGGACTGATAAATTATACATTATTATTATTTCAGTCTGTTTTAAACAACAACAAACAGGTTTAAACAGTAACAGGATGTTTACAGCATTAACAATAAAATAAATGGCTACAATTACAAGCGACTTCCTGGATGGAAGCATCAAAGAACGACGTCTGTTTCTAAGAGTCGATCTCTCTGTTGTGATTCTGAAGGCCCGTTGTTTGACGCAGCCAGGAATGCAACCGACGCAGTGCAACCGACGCAGTGCAACCGACGCAGTGCAACCAACGCCGTGCAACCGACGCAGTGCAACCGACGCAGTGCAACCAACGCCGTGCAACCGACGCAGTGCAACCGACGCAGTGCAACCGACGCCGTGCAACCGACGCAGTGCAACCAACGCCGTGCAACCGACGCAGTGCAACCGACGCAGTGCAACCAACGCAGTGCAACCGACGCAGTGCAACCGACGCAGTGCAACCGATGCAGTGCAACCGACGCCGTGCAACCGACGCAGTGCAACCGACGCAGTGCAACCAACGCCGTGCAACCGACGCAGTGCAACCGACGCCGTGCAACCGACGCAGTGCAACCGACGCAGTGCAACCGACGCAGTGCAACCGACGCAGTGCAACCGACGCCGTGCGTCCAACGCAGGGCACTAAAGGACCTTTCACATGAGCAGCTGCTTACGGGCACCGTTAGGGCAACTTGGGTAGAACCTTCAGAGAGGGAAACATGTCTGAATCAAGGAGGTTGTGAACAGACAATATCTCTTTGGGAGAACATCCAGACTCTGTTTTCTGCCCACCAGAACCTCCTCTGTTTCAGGCCACCAGAACCTCCTCTGTTTCAGGTCACCAGAACCTCCTCTGTTTTCAGGTCACCAGAACCTCCTCTGTTTTCAGGCTGTAGTGTTTTCAGAGTTCATTCAAGTGTGATCCACTCAAGAAGTTCTCACATTTAGGACACATTTAAATCTGAACTCAAGCTATCATCCGATCCACACAAGGGAAAAGTAACTCTCTTTTCACTGTGTCTGAGTTCTATTCAGTGCGTGAACCTGCAGGTTCCTCCAGGTCCTGCAGGTCTCTGCACCTGATTCAGGGAGACTGTGGGCGTGGCTCAGGGCTGTGGTTCTCTCATACAGCTGTGCGTTTCCCTTAAGTGTGTCACACAATAACTAAATGTTACTACCAGCAGTGATAAACTTACTTTCTTTATAAACTTTCTTATATCCATTCTCCATCCATCCGTTCACGTTCTTCTCCTAAAGCTCTTCTATTCTGCTCTGTGTGCTTCAAACACGCTGCAGGAACCGACAATTAGCGGTCACAGGGAAAACGTGGACTGGAGTTTCAGTGATGTGGGCATTCTCTATAAGAACAGGTGGAACGGGTTCTCTACCTTACGTCATGAAGTGAGGGGAAACAGATTCATGATCAGATTTAAGTAAATAATGACAGGTTACATGTTTTTAAACATATATTCTGGCGGCTTTAATAGAATATGTCGGCATTTTTTGGTCACTGAACAAAAAAAAATATATATATCTATTTTTATTAAACAACCCAAAATTATTTAGGGGGGCTTAAGAGGGGGTTAACGACGCCACTGTTCGAGAGGATCCTCCTTAAACACATCAATGATGCCGTCCCTGCTGGTTTGGATAGCCTACAGTTCGCCTACAGGGAGGTGATGATGATGAATATATTTATTAGATAGAATGTTAGGGTACAAGTACAGGCAAACAGTAGTATGTATTACAGTACAAGTACAGTCAAACATCCTGTCTAAGAGAAGCATTTCTAAAAAGCCCTTGCGGTCTTGTTTCCGTTGAAAGTCCTTCGTACATAAATCATCGACATTTAACAATACAAATAAAAATAAAACCAATATTAAATTACTCAATTGATGCAAAATAACAATAAAAATAAAATTACACCACAGATGCAAAATAACCATAAATTAAAAGACACATAATATGTACAACGTAGGTGGACAAAAAAGGGGGGGTTTGATCCGGAGAGAGTCGTGATGACTATCTCCGTTTCTGTCCCCCTGAAAGGTGTATTTTTAGGGCCTTTTTGAAGGAGGCCAAAGAGGTGCATGTTTTGAGGGCAGGAATTAAACAGTTCCACCCTTGGGGTGGGGGTATTGTAGAAAACTAGTAACCCAATCGACTTGAAATTTTTGCACAAGCAAGGTTCTGTCCGTGGCTCGGTCCTCCCCGAGAATGACGTTGATCCGGATCTGGATCCAGATTCTAGAATTATTTTTACAGCTGGAATTGTGCCTGTGCTGTAAACTGCCACTTTAAGAGGGAGGGACACGAATGGCATGATGGGAAAAAGAGTCCAGAAGGTGTCTTGTAGTACGTTCCGGAGCAGCAAGCTAGAGCAGGTTTGGCCCCTCTGATCCGGAAGCCCTGTTTACTGTCTCACAAGATCCAATAGTCTATTGGAGGCGGGGTCTGCAATCTCTGATTGTCTTTCTAGTTGTTATTTTGCATCAATTGAGTAATTTATTTGCATATTTATTGGTATTGTTAAATGTCGATGATTTATGTACGAAGGACTTTCAACGGAAACAAGACCGCAAGGGCTTTTTAGAAATACTACTCTTCGACAGGATGTTTGACTGTACTTGTACTGCTCTATCATTCTATCTAATAAATATATTCATCATCAAATAAATCCATCATCATCATCATCTCCATGGAGACGGAGACACTTTTAAAACTCATAAGATGAGGAAGTCTACAACAAAGTCATTGAGACTTTTGTCCAGAATGATTGGCGTATGGGCTTCTTTTCCAAGTAAAGGTAAGGCCATATTTGTACACACTGTTGTACAGTACATTATATATTAGTCCACAACAAAAATCAAAGTATATACAGTGTATATACTTCAATTTGTAATACATGTGCATGAATTGTGGCATTGCAATGGCAAAGTAAGAACAGAGTTCAGAGCAAAGAGGCTCTCAGCTGTCGTATAAAAAAAAGGAAGTATGTGTCTAAAAAAAGCTGGTTGGAGATGAGCAACACAACCTTTGTAGATCTCAGTTGGTTGGTTGCCACTCCTCTCCTCCGCCTTACATCTGGTCTCCCTCTGCTAACTCGGTGTACGTTTTTGGATGTTGTTCATCTCACAAACAGGATGAGGAATCCAAGCTGTATCGGGCTGTGGAGCGTCAGAGTAAAGATGAGCCGCAGCAGACAGGTGTGCTTTTTTTTATCCAGAAGTCTCTCATTTATAATGTTTTTCCAAAATTTACAACAAAACACTTTTCAGGATATCACAGCTAGATACAGCAAACCTGTGGCAGGGTCACTCGGAACACCAGCCTGCTTTAAATCACGACTCCCCTGATCACTAGTTACAGGATTATGCTTCGTCTCTCGTGCCTTTAGTGTTATGCCTCTTGTTTTTCGCTCCATGATGCCAGTCTGTGTCCTGTATATATGAATAAAATTCAGAATGGTATCTATACTTTATTCACAACGACTGCATAGGACAACAAAAATCAATAACGAAAGAACCCAAATAACAAAAAGGCCAAACATAATAAAGTAGTCCAACAACTTCCCCCTCTCCCAATCCTGCCTGGTATGACCAAATCACTTATCTGTAGTCATGAAGTCTTTTGAGCGCCTGGTTCTCCACCACCTGAAGACCCTCACCGCCCCCCTCCTGGACCCGCTGCAGTTCACCTACCGAGCCAACAGGTGTGTAGACGACGCAGTCAATCTGGCCCTCCACTTCATCCTGCAGCATCTGGACTCCCCAGGAACCTACGCCAGGATCCTGTTTGTGGACTTCAGCTCTGCGTTCAACACCATCCTCCCGGGACTGCTCCAGGACAAGCTGCTCCAGCTCGACGTGCCCGACTCCCTCTGCTGGTGGATCACCGACTTCCTGACGGAGCGGAGGCAGCATGTGGGGCTGGGGTCTACGGTCTCGGACACCCTGACTATCAGCACCGGATCCCCCCAGGGCTGTGTACTTTCCCCCTGGCTCTTCTCCCTGTACACCAACTGCTGCACCTCCAGCCTTCAGTCCGTCAAACTGATTAAGTTTGCAGACGACACCACCCTCATCGGGCTCATCTCGGACGGTGATGAGTCGGCCTACAGGAGGGAGGTGGACCGGCTGGTGTCCTGGTGTAGCAGCAACAACCTGGAGCTGAACAGCCAGAAAACAGTGGAGATGATTGTTGACTTCAGGAAAGTCACAGCCCCACCGCCCCCCCTCTCCCTCACAGACTCCCCTACCCCCATCTCCATCGTGGACTCTTTCCGCTTCCTGGGCACCACCATCACCCGGGACCTCAAGTGGGAGCCGACCATCAGCTCCCTCACCAAGAAGGCTCAGCAGAGGATGTACTTCCTGCGACAGCTGAGGAAACTCAAGCTGCCACCCAGATGTTGGTGCAGTTCTACACCTCCATCGTGGAGTCTGTCCTCACCTCCTCCATCACCGTGTGGTACGCTGGCGCCACCACCAGGGACAGACACAGAGTGCAGCGCATTGTACGTGCTGCGGAGAAGGTGATCGGCTGCAAGCTGCCATCGCTCCAGGACCTGTATGTCTCCAGGACTCGGAGGCGTGCAGGTCGGATCACAGCCGACCCTTCCCACCCTGGACATGGACTCTTTGACCCTCTCCCCTCAGGCAGGAGGCTACGGTCCATCTGGACCAGAATCTCCCGCCACAAGAACAGCTTCTTTCCCTCGGCCGTAAGACTAATGAACACTTAATAATTCTGTCCCGGACTCCTGAATACAACTTGCACTTTTCCATTTGCACTGCGTGATTACGCTAGTTTTAATGCTGCTAGTACTCATCTGTGTATCCACTCCTGCTGCTGCTGATGTGTCCGTACTTGTATGGTTTTTATATTTTGTATTTTGTCATTACTGTTAGATGTAGCACGACTTCACCGAGAAACGTTCCTAGTCAGTGAACACTCACTGACAATGGCAATAAACCACTTCTGATTCTGATTCTGATTCTGATTCTGATTCTGATTCTGGCAGCCCCTGGGTGCACTTCCTGACATGCCCACTGGAAGCAGAATTTAGAGGCAGAAGTTAGGCTAACAAAATAAAAGCACAGCATAACAAAGAAAACAACTTCCTGTGTGAGTCCCTGCTTAACTTTAATTTAGTGAGGGGGGAAGCTTTGACAGCTCCCTCACACTTCTAAGTTCTCACCCACTCCGGCAGGCTCTCCAACCCAAGCCAAAAGTCTGTCACCGTGTTCTGCCTTCCTGGCCGGCAGTGAATGGAGAACCGGTATGGTTGAAGGGTCAGGGACCAACAAGTAATCCAACTGTTGGTACCTTTCATCTGCTCCAGTCACTGTAGGGCCTTAGGGTCAGTTTTCAGAGTGAACTCCCTCCCAAGCAGTGTTTGAAGGTGTCCACAGTGCACTCGATAGCCAAATCAGAATGCTTGCTCTCCCAGGGAACCGGTTTCCTGCTAATGTAGGCGACTGGCTTCCTCTCAGCACTTCCTCCCTGGAGAAGGATCCCACCTGACCCCCTGTGGGAAGTGTTCGTCTGAACGGCGACAGGCAAGTTGAAGTTTGGGCTCTGCAGCACTGTCTTCTGGCAGAGCGCCTCCTTGAGGTCTTGGAAGGCATTCTCTTGTTTGTGATGAAGCGCCGGTACGAGCCCAGCAGACCCAGAAATGTCTCCTTTGTCTCTGAACTGAAATAAAATTCGGTCAACAACACAACAAATAAAAATAATTATTCAAAACACAATAAATAATAATATATAATTAATTAGTTTTGTCAAATTTGGGGTTCTCACAATACATAAACAACATCTTTCAAGAGTATATGAATGTGCCTACAGTACTATTCCTCACTCCCCAATGCTGTTATTTTAAATTATAATATGTTTAAAGATGTTTAAACTTCACAGTCATGAAATGCCTGGCATTACCCATCTGTCATTTTTGCCACCATAAATTTACGGCGTAATGATCTGCTTCACACTGACACACTTCCGTGTCTCTCTCTACAGTTGTAGTTTTCTACCAATTACACACATTATTTCAGACTGTCCACACCCAGAATATCCCACAAAATGAGGTGCCTGCGCACAAAAGACAACATAAAGCCACCGGGAAACGGCTCGCCTCAATGCCTCCCTCCGTACGCTTTGCCTGCCCTCATTAAAAGTGATGCGCACACACACACACACACACACACACACATCATACCACATCAAACTCAACTGTCATTCATACAATATTAATGGTGAGTACCAGGTCTACTTGATATCCTCATCTTGTGTGTGTGTGTGTGTGTGTGTGTGTGTGTTAATGAATGAATTCCCCGTCTCTTTCTCTTTCGATGTGTGTGTGTGTGTGTGCGTGTGTGTGTGTGTGTGTGTGTGTGTGTGTGTGTGTGTGTGTGTGTGTGTGTGTGTCTGAATTAAAGAAAAAAGAAACAAAAAGGACAGATCTGAAATCAGCGTGGCAGTCTGATGTGAAGGGAGAGTAAAGAGCTAGAGAATAGAAATAGAATATAATTTTGTTTTTGTTTTCCCCACACATGGAGCAATATCAACACTGCAAAATGTAAATGGTGAATAGAAACCGTCACAATTGTAACTGAGTTCCTCTTTTCTTAATCACACAGGAAGTCATTGTTAGAAGTTTGAGCACGATTACGACTGTCCTGTCTTCTTGTCCCCTGAGGCGTCACCACAGCAAATCAACGTTCTTCACTTCACCCTGTCCTTTGCATCGTCCTCCCCAACACCAGCCACTCTCATGTCCTCCCTCACTACGTCCATGTCTCTTCTCCTGGGTCGTCCTCTAGTCCTGTCCTTTGCATCGTCCTCCCCAACACCAGCCACTCTCATGTCCTCCCTCACTACGTCCATGTCTCTTCTCCTGGGTCGTCCTCTAGTCCTGTCCTTTGCATCGTCCTCCCCAACACCAGCCACTCTCAAACGTCTAACCTTCACTGTCCCTCTTATTGTCTCATTTCTAATCCTGTCCAACCTGGTCACTCGCAAGGAGAACCTCAGCATCTTCATCTCCTCCACTTCTAGCTCCGCCTCCTGTCTTTTCCTCAGAGAGACTGTCTCTGAGCCGTCCATCATGGCTGTCCTCACCACTGTCTCTAAGCCGTCCATCGTGGCTGTCCTCACCACTGTCTCTAAGCCGTCCATCATGGCTGTTCTCACCACTGTCTCTAAGCCGTCCATCGTGGCTGTCCTCACCACTGTCTCTAAGCCGTCCATCGTGGCTGTCCTCACCACTGTCTCTAAGCCGTCCATCATGGCTGTCCTCACCACTGTCCCTAAGCCGTCCATCGTGGCTGTCCTCACCACTGTCTCTAAGCCGTCCATCGTGGCTGTCCTCCCCACTGTCTCTAAGCCGTCCATCGTGGCTGTCCTCACCACTGTCTCTAAGCCGTCCATCGTGGCTGTCCTCACCACTGTCTCTAAGCCGTCCATCATGGCTGTCCTCACCACTGTCCCTAAGCCGTCCATCGTGGCTGTCCTCACCACTGTCTCTAAGCCGTCCATCGTGGCTGTCCTCACCACTGTCTCTAAGCCATCCATCATGGCCGTCATCACCACTGTCTCTAAGCCGTCCATCATGGCCGTCCTCACCACTGTCTCTAAGCCGTCCATCATGGCTGTCCTCACCACTGTCTCTGAGCCGTCCATCATGGCTGTCCTCACCACTGTCTCTGAGCCGTCCATCATGGCTGTCCTCACCACTGTCTCTAAGCCGTCCATCATGGCTGTCCTCACCACTGTCTCTAAGCCGTCCATCATGGCTGTCCTCACCACTGTCTCTGAGCCGTCCATCATGGCTGTCCTCACCACTGTCTCTGAGCCGTCCATCATGGCTGTCCTCACCACTGTCTCTGAGCCGTCCATCATGGCTGTCCTCACCACTGTCTTGTAGACCTGTCCCTTTGTCCTATCACAGAGCACACCTGATACTCTCCTCCCCCCGTTCCAGCCTGCCTGCACACGATTCTTCACCTCCTTTCCACATTCTCTCCATCACTCTGCTCTATTGACCCGAGGTACCTGAAGTCCTCTCCCTTCTTTACGTCTCTTCCTTGTAGCTTCACTGTCCCCCCTGGGACCTTCTCATGTACACACATGTACTCTGTTTTACTGCTGCTCACCTTCATCCCTCTCTTTTCTAGAGCAGACCTCCACTTCTCTAGAGATTCTCCTCTACCTGCAGATCACAATGTCATCTGCAAACATCATATTCAGAGGAGCTTCCTGTCTCACCTCATCTGTTAGTCCAGGGGTCGGCAACCCAAAATGTTGAAAGAGCCATATTGGACCAAAAAAACAAAAAACAAATATGTCCGGAGCCGCAAAAAATTAAAAGCCTTATATAAGCCTTATAATCAAGGGAACACATGCTGTATCTATCTATATTAGCTATATTAGCCTACTATCAAAATGACTAAGTTGGTTAAGAATACATAATGACTCTTTTTGTTATTTGATAACTTCTCGCTACAGAGCAAACATTCAGGCAAACCTTCCGCATTGGCAATGAATGCAAATGATTCGGTCCAAGAAACGTTGAATCCTCTGTTCTCCTCAGTTCTTTTCCTCTTTTTACCCTCGCCGAAGGGGAGGCGAGGGTATTGCAATTGGGTCCGTTTGTTTGTATGTTGTTCTGTTTGCTTGTCTGTCCGAGCGCATAACTCAAAAACTAGGAACCCAATCGACTTGAAATTTTTACACAAGCAAGGTTCTGTCCGTGGCTCAGTCCTCCCCGAGAATGACGTTGATCCGGATCTGGATCCAGATTCTAGAATTATTTTTACATCAGGAATTGTGTCTGTGCTGTAAACTGCCACTTTAAGAGGGAGGGACACAAAGGGCATGATGGGAAAAAGAGTCCAGAAGGACTCTTGTAGTACGTTCTGGAGCAGCAAGCTAGAGCAGGTTTGGCCCCTCTGATCCGGAAGCCCTGTTTACTGTCTCACAAGATCCAATAGTCTATTGGAGGCGGGGTCTGCAATCTCTGATTGTCTTTCTAGTTACCTTTGGGGTCCATGGCCCGTCACACACCCGCCGGTTTGTTTACAACAGCCACCTGCCTCGCACCCCGCCCTGCTGATGTGTCGCAGGCTATGACGCAAATCTTCGTTAACACAAGTGTTGGAATTTTATATTTATTCTACACATTTTTACAGCATTGGAAAACATTAAGAATGTTTGTGTCATGTTTGTCCTCCTACAAAAATTCAAGCATACCTGTCAACCAGTACGTTTTTGCCGTACAAAGTACGGTTTTTAGGCATTTTAAGACGTGTACGGCGTAGAAGAAAATCTGTACGGGAAAACGCAAATTTGTAGCGTCCGTCAGACGCTGAAATAAGTACGAGCTGGGTCTCAGAACAAGCTTTTATTAATCGGTAACCGCGCCGCAAACAGAACAGATATCCTCTCCCGCCGTCCTCTACTCCCGTCTTTCTCACCCTCTCCCCTCGGGAGCACGCTCACACACACACCGCCCCTCCTCCCTGGATGCCTTCACTGACTCACTGAAGAGTCGGAATTACGAACACAAACACGAACTGTTACAGTACCATCCGGTACGCACCGAATACGTGAAAAAAATGTTTCCCAATCACAAGGCTGCAAAGGTTTGTATTTTTCTGTCCCTGTTTGAAGTTTAAATTACAAATATATTTCCCTTCGCCATCTTTTTCCATTTTTGAACATTTTTGAAAAAGCGCCAGGGAGCCACTACGTGGCGCCAAAGAGCCGCATGCGGCTCCGGAGCTGCGTGTTGCCGACCCCCGTGTTAGTCTATCCATCACCATGGCAAACAAAAAAGGGGCTCAGAGCTGATCCCTGGTGCATCCCACCTCTGCACTAAACTCCCCTGTTACTCCTACTGCACACTTCACTGCTGTCCTACATGTCCTGAACTACTCTGACATAGTTCTCTGCCACTCCAGACTTCCTCATGCAGTACCACAGTACCTCATGCAGTACTACCTCATGCAGTACTACAGTTCCTTCCCTGTACTTCTCCATTGCTAGCCTCAACGCTAATATTGCATCTGTGGTACTCTTCCTCGGCATAAAGCATTCAGTACTGTGGAATGCACTTGTTATTTTTGGATTATTGCGAAGCATTCATTTTGTTTTCTGCACCAGCTTGTTTACTACAGGTGTAGAAATAAATTAGTGACCACGTGGTATTTCATCGCCATCAACATACCTCCCTGGTCTCTGCCAGAAACCAGCTGGGAATTCACACCGTTTCCTTTGCCTTTTTTCCTTGTACATGCTCCAACAAAATGTCAGCACATCATCCGATCAGTTGTGGTTCTTACAATACTGTTGGGAAAAGAACAGTGTGATGTGATCTCACATTATGGGAGAGGAAATGTATCCAGACTTAGGAAATACTTCAACCTGCAGCATAGCTTCCCATTCCTCCTCCTTTCAGTGTTCGCTCAATTCCTATGTTTGGTCACTGTATTTTTTATTCCCTTTACAAATTAAATCAAATTTGATATATTTATCTGTTCAGCTGCAATTTAACACAGTATACCTCAAAGAATTCAAAACCTGAATGGTCTTAAAATGTAAAAGTTTGCTTCTCTGTTCATGTAGATTCACAGCAGACAGAGAGGAGGCCCTACATCAGGGGTCGGGAACCTTTTTGACTAAAAGAGCCATGAAAGCAAAATATTTGGACATTTATTTCAGTGAGAGCCATATAATATATTTCAAACGTGAATTCAACTAAATGTCAGTATAAGCGGTAAGCAGGTAATAAACTAGTATAATAAGCCTCTGAACGTTACGGACTAACGTGAGCGGACCCCAGAAAGCAGAGAACAGAGACGGTGCGATGGTTGAATTGATCATTTACACCTGGAGCTGCACACAGGACGAGGGGGGGCTGGAGCCCAACGTAATAATACACAGCCGAGAGAAAACCAAAAAGCAAGTGATGCCCTCTTGAAGCAAACGCAGGGCCCCGTCTTTTTCACACGTTTATTCCAAAAGAAGGTCCCAGGTAAGAATACATTAAAATAGTAGTAATCTGGAATTAAGGTGGAGCCAAACAAAGTCCACTCTTGCCACCGTGCACACAGCTGGCCACGCCCACCCCTAATGGCGGGATGACGGCCTACTTTTAAAGTGGCAGCCCAGGCTCAGGGCGTAACCGTGGCAGCGCTTCCGCTCTGTGATTTTTCACAATAAAATGCAACACAAGCTCTACTAACAGACGGCGACCGGCTGGTGCCGCAAAGAAAACGGAACATAAGATCCAGACAAAGTGAACAAGTTACTCACAACAAAAAACACGACACACGACCTGGGCGCGGAAACCAGCTGCGGTCAGCACGGGCAAGGCGAGTAAAAAAAAAAAAAAAAAAAAGATTTTTTTTTTTTTTTAAATCTGAGCGCGAGCCATATGCGATCATCAAAAGAGCCATATATGGCTCGCGAGCCATAGGTTCCCGACCCCTGCCCTACATCATCATTAAACTGCAGGTTGTACACAGTGCATACTTTGCATGTGTGTGTGTGTGTGTGTGTGTGTGAGAGCAATGGGTGCCGTCAGGGTGAGGCTGTTGGCAATGCGCAGAAGGATGCTTCGATGTGATTGAACACGTCTGGTACATGATGATTGTGTGTCTGATTTCACTGCTGTCCTACAACTGTCCTCCATGTCCTGAACTACTCTGACATACTTCTCTGCCACTCCAGACTCCCTCACGCAGTACCACAGTACCTCATGCAGTACCACAGTTCCTCTCTGGACACCCTGTCCTCGGCTTTCTCTAGATCTACAAAGACACAATGAAGCTCCTTCTGACCTTCCCTGTACTTCAAGATGGCGGCGCCCGTGCATGCAGCGGCTCCACACTCTCCGGTCTGGTGCTTAGTTTTTCTTTACTTTTTATTACTTTTTACTGATTTATGTGAGGCAACTCTCTCATACAGTCGCCAGGATTCACTGGACATCGGCCTGAGGCTCAACATTCCCGCAAACTCGGAATATCAACTCTCACACGGAATCCCGCAGGACATAGCGAGGCTACCGGGATCTCCGTGGATGTTGAGCCCGCCCAGCAAGCGACGGAGACGGCGGAGGCACAGGAAGCAGAAGCGAGGATGCCGGTCGGGCCTAGAGGTTAGGCTGCAAAAACAACCACTCAGACCAGCGCTCCCGAGCCTCTTCCTCACCAACGCCAGATCGATCACGCACAAAATGGACGAACTGGATTTACAACTCGCGACAAACAGCTTCGTCCAGGACTGTAATGTTATGTTCATCACAGAGACGTCACTGAGACGTGGCTCCAACCGCTGATCCCCGATGCTGCACTCGGTGGAGAACAAAGCAACAAACTGCCTGAGGACGCTCTCCCTCAGCTACAGGACTGTTTCTCCAACACTCACTGGGACATTTTCGACAGCAACAACCTGCAGGAATACACAGACACTGTACTTTACTACATCAAGAACTGTGTAGACACTGTCACAGTCAGTAAACGGATCCGAGTTTTCCCCAACCAGAAACCTTGAATGACCAGTGAAGTGCAGGCACTCCTCAGACTCCACAACACCGCCTTCAGGTCTGGCAACAAGACCCTCTACAGCACATATGTCAACGTCAAGGCTCAGGGGCCTGATGTGGCCCCCGGGCCTTGTTGATTTTGATTTATTATTCGAACCAGCCCGCTGCCCGCAGTAAGCCGGCAGCCCGCAGATCTTTTACACGCAATACATTTCCCGCAATGCAACGGTGACGCACCGAGCAGGAGGCCGCTTCAATTCAATATTTATTAGCGCAGCAGTCGTTAGCATAACAGTAAAGTTAACTTTCAGATACCCATCAAAAATGGCAGAACGGAAGGTGGACACTGAGAACCGGGGGTTTCAAACAAGGTGGGGGTCGGAGTCCATGTTCATGGAGGTAGCTGGAGAACCTGCGTGTCTTCTGTGTGGAGCAAGTGTGGCGGTACTGAAAGAGTATAATCTGAGACATTATGGAAGGAAACACGGACAAAAACAAGAATACGGACACGGAACAAAGGCTACAGAAGGTTGAGGAATTAAAACGAGGCCTCAAATCTCAACAAGCTCTGTTCAAAAAAGCCAGATCACAAAGCCAGGCTGTTGTCAAGGCCAGTTTTATTCTGGCAGAAGAGATCTCTAAATCAGCCCGGCCGTTTACAGACGGGGATTTCATTAAAGACTGTCTGCTTAAAGTTTGCCCAGAAAAAAAGCAACTCTAAACGTGAGCCTGAACAGAAACACCGTTCAGAGCGAATAGACCAGTCGATCAATAGACCAGCCGATCAATAGACCAGTCGTCCATCAATCTGAAGAGCAGCTTGACTATATGCGGTCATTTGAACATTTTTCAATGAGCATTCGGCTTGTAGCTACATTTTTTATTTGGCCCTCCGTCCATTTGACTTTGACACCCCTGCTGTACAGCGAGGCCAGAGCAGACCTGAGAAGAGGCATCAAGGAGGCCAAGGGGACCTACAAACGGAGGATTGAGGAGCACTTCACTGGGAATAACCCAAGGAGGATGTGGCAGGGAATTCAACACATCACCAACTACAAGAACAGCAACCAGGTGACTGAACGGGGACGCCTCGCTGGCAGAGGAATTAAATCATTTCTGATTTGCTGATTGCTAACCACATCAAAGACACACTCCTCCCCAATTTGCCTACAGAGCAAACCGCTCCACTGATGATGCCATCGACACAGCGCTTCACACTGCACTGAGTCACCTGGAACACCGGGGGAACTACGTGAGGATGCTTTTTGTGGACTACAGTTCAGCGTTCAACACAATAATCCCGGACATTTTAACTGTTAACCTCTCCTACCTTGGACTCTCCACCTCCATCTGCACCTGGATTAAGGACTTAATGTCTGACCACACACAAAGGGCTCCCCACACTCAACACCGGCTCCCCACAAGGATGTGTGGGGAGCTGTACACCTATGACTGCACGCCAACCCATCCCTCCAACGCCATCATCAAGTTCGCTGATGACACCACCGTGGTCGGGCTCATCTCGGGCGGAGACGAGTCGGCGTACAGAGATGAGGTTGGTAAACTGGTGGCGTGGTGCTCGGTGAATAACCTTTCATTGAACACCACAAAAACTAAGGAACTCATCATGGACTTCCGGAACGCAGCCCAGACCCGGCTCCACTGACCATCATGGGGGGCTGCGTGGAGAGGGTCCACTCATTCAGATTCCTGGGCGTCCATATCACCAACGACCTGTCCTGGTCTGCTGACACCACGGCTTGTGCAACCTGTTGCCCTCAGGACGGCGCTACAGGTTGCACAAGAGCAGGACCAACAGCCTCAGGGACAGTTTTTCCCCGAGAGCCATCAGAGCTCTGAACAACAACCAGGACTAAACAGGACAAACACTCACTATGTGTAATAACTAATATATGCTATTACTACATGCAAAGTGCTGGACAATCTCTCTGCATGCACTGTTGATCGCTTTAAATTTGTGTTGTTACCCTCGCCGAAGAGGAGGCGAGGGTATTGCAATTGGGTGCGTTTGTCTGTCTGTCTGTCTGTTTGTTTGTTTGTTTGTCTGTCCGAGCGCATAACTCAAAAACTAGTAACCCAATCGACTTGAAATTTTTACACAAGCAAGGTTCTGTCCGTGGCTCGGTCCTCCCCGAGAATGGCGTTGATCCAGATCTGGATCCAGATTCTAGAATTATTTTTACATCTGGAATTGTGCCTGTGCTGTAAACTGCCACTTTAAGAGGGAGGGACACGAATGGCATGATGGGAAAAAGAGTCCAGAAGGACTCTTGTAGTACGTTCCGGAGCAGCAAGCTAGAGCAGGTTTGGCCCCTCTGATCCGGAAGCCCTGTTTACTGTCTCACAAGATCCAATAGTCTATTGGAGGCGGGGTCTGCAATCTCTGATTGTCGTTTTCTAGTTTTAGTCTGCTAATACTTGAATTTGATGTTGTTACTAAACACCAGACGGAGCAGTGCTCCTAATCTCATTGTGTAGCCACTATGCAAGGACAATAAAGGCTTTCTTTCTATTCTATTCTCCAATGCTAGCCTCAATGCTAACATTGTGTCTGTGGTACTCTTCCTTGGCATAAAGCCATACTGCTGCTTATAAATACTTACTTCTGTCCTTCGTCTAACCTCAACTACTTTTTGCCATAACTTCATCGTATAACTCAAGGGTGCCCACACTTTTTCAGCATGTGAGCTACTTATAAAATGAAAGTCACAAAGATCTGCCCACTAAAAAATGCAAAACATAGAAGTATTTTCAAATATATTGAGGATTCTTTATTAACAGTGTATGCTGATGTACCCTGCGTAACCGCATGAGCCAATATTGCACAACACAATTTAATTAACTACGAACATTTCTTTGTATTTACATCAGTTTACTTTGACTTGCATTGACTTGAATCAGGGATGCGTAGTCCGGACAGTAGCTGCTGACTCAGCCTCAAGCACACTTCCAAATGTTCATCGGTCTGGTGGAACGGTACTTGGACTTGATGATCTTCATGTGGGAAAAGGCTGACTCGCATAAATAAGTGGAGCCGAATAATGCGGTGAAGGAGGCAGCACATGTCCTCATGTTTTGCAGCACATGTCCTCATGTTGGGGGACGTGGCCTCCAGAACTGTCCACAAGGTCCTGACTTCAGTTCGATGTTGGCTTGAAGAGTCTAAATCTCATTTTCCTCTCCAGAAGAGTTCAGGTGAAGCAGTGTTGCTATTTTTGATGCGAGTGAATCAACATCAGCATCTTCCTAAAAGGAAAGCACATGAATGTAGCGACTGGCTCCATCAAAGACAAGTCTTGAAAGCGATTGTCAAACTCTGACAGACAATCTGCTCCGTGTAGCGAGCGCCATCAAGCTGCACACAGGCCTTCCCTCGCGTCTCCAGTTCTGAAGCCAGGTTCTGAAGATTTGCCAAATCATGACGCTGGAGCTTTGAGGAGTGATATTTCATCTTTAGTTTGAACGCATTGACTGAGCTGATCATGTTAATCACTGTTTGGTCTTTTCCTTGCAGCTCTAGATTAAGATCGTTCAGCATGTCAGATCGGTTAAAAACGCCAAGTCTAACAGCCACTGAGCGTCATTTAGTTGCTTCACAGAAAAACTCATTCATCTCCAGATAGAGCTCTCGGAATCTTTGCAGGAGTTTCCCTCGACTCGGCCATCTCACATCAGGATGTAGCAACAACTCAGAGAGTCGCAGTCAGCCTTCTCCAGATGTGAACGGAATAACCGTCTTTGGAGAGATCTGGCTCGAATAGAACAGGCGATCTTTGTTGCCACATCCATGATCTCTTTCATGTTAAGGATTTTAGCGCATAACGCTTGTTGGTTTTTTATGCAATGGTAATTCAAGAAGTCTGGGAAAGCGTCGTCCTCCCTGCACTCTGCAATAAATCCATTGACGCTTCCAATCATTGCGGGCGCTCCGTCCGTGGTGATGGACACCGATTTGTACACTGGAAGCAGAGTTTTCTCAATAAAGTTTTTAGACGACAGAAATATGTCCTCTCCTCGTACGTGTTCTTTAATAGCTCCTCTTTTGCAGTGAGATCACTAAACACCAAACGAATAAAAACGCACATCTGGGCTGTGTCACTCAGGTCAGTAGATTCGTCCAGCTGCAGTGAGAAACACTCTCAATCTCTGACGTCCGTCCACATCTGCTGGTTCCATCCTCAGCATGGCTCCACAGCGCCGTGTAACTGGACTTCTGGACAGCTGCAGAGCTTTGATTGAAGATAATATCTCGGCCTTGTTCTTAAAGTCTCGGAACAATCAGTCCGCTGCTTTAAAGAAACGCCTCTTTCACCATCTCGCCGTCTTGGAAGGACTTCTTGTTCGTAATGATGACGTGACTCACGCAGAACGATGCCTCGGTGGCGGCTTTCGCTTTGGAAGTAGGTTGCGTGAAAAATGACTGCTGTCCGGACAACTGGGATTTTAATTCGTTAACTTTTCTTTTTCTCAGCTCGCTTTTCGGCGGAAAGTCGGTGTCGTATTTCCCATGAATAGTCCGAAAATGGCGCTCCACATTTCCCTTCTTCGGGAATGCGATGGTAGTCTGGCAGATCAGGCAAACAAAAATGACATTGTGAAAAAAAATTCCACCTCCCATTCCGTATGAAAGTGATATGTTGTCTTCTTACTTGGTTGGTCCAGCAACCGCACTCATTTTCGATGGTGATAAGCTTTCTTTCGTTTTGAAGAAAAAACAGAGATAACTCGTGACTAGCTTGCTAGTTTCGCTGCACTTAGCACCTTTCTGCGCATGCGCGGTGACCTAAAGGTCAGAAGAAATAAGTTGTCATCTGACTGGCTGCCGTGCATGTCAATCAAAGAATATTGTAACGTTGGTGCAAACCACAAAGCAGGACTTTCCGCTCTCGGCCCTCCCTCTCTCCACTCCGCGCGCGCACATAACATGACATCACTAGTCTTAAAGGGACAGCGCAACAATAACACGCTGACAATAATCCCCGAGGGATCGTCACGCGAACGACCGACTTTACCTTCGCGATCGACGTAATGGGCCAAAAATAAATGTTGTGTCTTTTTAGTGCTATGTCGGCATGTAATCACGTTGTGGAATTCCATCTAGTATGGAAATTCCCTACACTACACATAGATACTTATCCACGGAGGTTTAAGATAGGCGGGTAGTAGTCCCTCCCTCAAGGGAGGGACATAAGCCAAAGTGTTAATAAGAGTGCACATGTGGAATGTCCTTTGTTCGGGCCTGGGACAGACACAAGGACCATGGGCAAACCTCAGAGCTGATTTTCCTCATCAACTTGTGCCAGAATTATTTTATTAAATACCTAAACTTACAAATATTCTCTGCATTGATTACACACCTCTGAATGTGATAAAAGAACCAATGAGAGTTAAGGAAAACGCTAACACTCTCATTGTCCCACTTCTTCTTAGCTAACCTCTTTCCCTGTATACACTTCTGCAGTTACTGGTTCCACCACCAGGCTTCCTTATCTCCTTCCCTTCCAGGACACACACCCATTCATTTCTAGTCCAGCGTTATATTGTCTGAGGTTCTTAAAGCAGTCTGGCTCCAAGTGTTTAGCACACACTAAAATATTTTTGCCAATTTTTGCTGGAACAATACCACTAAAGCTTAACTTTATCCACTCTGTTCTTCTGTCCTCTGAAGCTGGTTGTTGGAGTAAAGATCTGTGTCGTTCAGAGCAGCAAACAACAGAGCAGTGATTGTATGTCCCTGACATGTTGGTAATCTCTGTACTGCCGGGCAAATGATCCGGTCGACCGTGAATGTGTCGAGCGCAGACGCGGGAATGCACGCATGTGCACGCACATTTCGTGCACTCTCTCAGACTTCTTCCAGAAGCGTTTCTGTACTTGATTACATAACTACGCAAACTACGCAGGACTGACTGGATGGTTTATTTAGCTGTGACCAAAACTCACGAAATTAGTATTATAGGAACATGGAAAAGTGAGTTTTTCACATTATGTCTCCTTTAAGGGTTTTGTTGTGTAACTGTCTTTCTTTTTCTTTCATTTATATAGTTTCGTGATGGTCCTTGGCTTATTAAGAAACTATTTGTCATAGTATGTTTTTGTAGCTAATTTGGTTTAATAATGATAATGGCATGTGTCAATATGTATCAATATTTAGGATGTACACCTGACCAGGGAGTCACAAACTCCTGTACTATTTAAACATGTTTTAGAGATGTAAAGCAGAAAAATAGAAAATAATAAGAAACAATCAGGGGGAAAAGAAACAAAAAAAAATGTGTTCAGAGACAAAGATGGAAAGGTGAAGAATGCGGAATACCTTGAAGGTGCAGCACAGTTAAAGAAGACAAAGTGTTATTGCTGCTTGGTTACACAGGGATGAGCAGGGTGTCTCTCGTTCCTATCTCACACACACAAAGACACTCTGGGGGAAGGGGGGGGGGGTGCCACTGCAGCCACCAAGGTCCTTGCTTTCTGTAAATTAAAACCATTAATAACCAACTGGGAGAGCAAAGAAAGGGGAGGCAGGTGGGAGGTGGACAGAGGGGAGGGAAAGAGGCTGATGTAAAAGATTTGGAGCTTGTGATTAACAAAGAACGATTGGTGAAAAGAGAGAAAACTGAGGGCATCCAGAGAACGTGTTGAAAGGAGGATTAAAGGGACATCGAGTGAACTTAAAGTGAGCGTGTTGTGGTTGCTTTTATTACTATGATTTGCTGAAAGTTAAGGTGTTATGTGTGTCTGTCTGTGTTGCGTTATGGCTTTAATCTGTAGGCGTGATTTATGTTTTACCAAGGAATGTTCATTTTAACATCCAGGATGAACAAATGTTCCCAGTGTGTGTGCACAAGTGAGTTTGTAATGCATGAACAAAATAATTGGGGGATTGACAAAATGAGTGAATTTTGAGGTGTGTCAAAAAAAAATGTCAGGCCTAACTAGCCAATCTAATCCCACACCCCTCAACAAGACACCATTTCACAATGCAAAAATTGTATAATTACGTGAGGAGTTTAAAGAGAGGCCTGCTGTCTGAAACCTCTTAAACTGGCTGATTAAGATTGTGCCGAATAATTATTTTTTAGAATACAATAGGTGTTCACAGCAACGTGGCTTTTTGATACTTCGATGTCCGCTCTTCCTGTCGTTGTAGAGCACAATTCACCAAGCATTAGATTGTTCACTCACAAATAGGGAACATGAGCAGTGATTAGGCCGCCATGAGACCCTACTGATGATGTGTTGTTGCAATAGTAAAAAGTATTTATGACACAATATCTGCAATTGGCTACATCAAAAAGTGTTTTCATTTCTGTAGATTCACTGTCGCTACAAGACATTATATTTAGGAGCGATGAAAGAGAAACAGTGATACACCGAATATAATAAAGTAATTCATTATGAAACAAATTGTTTATTCGTTGGTGCATGAACCCCAGCAGGGAGCATAAGAGAAGTCAAACAATCAATGAGGGCTTCTGGTTTGGATGTAAGTCGAACCTACAAGTCTGGACTTGCCTGTATGGGCTTAGCCCAATATAGCATGGTACTATAACTGGTAGCATGATAGATGTTGTTTAACTAACATCAATTTTAACAACCAGTAAGTAGATCTTCTCACAATCTTTAGGATAGGACAGTTGAAGTTATGGACCCAGACTCAGTTTGGAGACTTTCACACTGCACCAAGAGGACCCGGTTCGTTTGGGAGCAAATTCTTGCATTTATAATTAGTCGAAAGGTCTGCCTTCACACTGCAATTGCTTCTCGAAACAAACTTTCAGAGCAGCATCACGTGGCTGAAAGGGGTGCTCGTCGATTGGACAAAGTAGGAGGGGCAGTCCCTCCCTCTGCCATGTTTGTTTTTGGTTTGGTTTGGAGTGCGCCAACAACGGCTCATTTTGTTCTGGCCTACATCATAAATGTTACACAACGCTAGTCGTTTTAACAAACACAAAGTCGCTGGGGATCAGTAAAGTCTCTGGCTCAGTTCACAACAACGGAATGAAAAACTTGGAAACGAACCGAGTCCTCTTGGTGCAGTGTGAAAGCACCCCAAGTATTTCCCCTCTGGAAGAAGCAGGGCATGATTTCACTGTTTCTCATGCATGGACATGCTTTGGAAGCAAGCCACAGTGGCCACTGGAGAAACCTTGAAATGCTCAGATTGATTGAATATAGTAACGTGTATTAATTTGTATTATCTGGTTATAACAGAGGGAAATTACTTTATGTCATGTCCCCCACAGTTGTCTCTCATGTATAGGCATTTCAATTGACTGTGGTTCCTCATAGTGAAAGCTGTCGACTGATCAAGATTACTTCGAGTATATTCCCTGGCAACAGTGAGCCCACAACATCAATTGTGTATTTTTCCCCCTCTGTGTTTAATATCTTCATTTATGTTCATCAGAATCTGCCACATAGTTCATAGGTTTTGTAAGCAGCTCTAGCCTTGTGTCACCTCACTGAGTCTTTCATCAGCAGGCACAGATGCACTGACACATGCCTATTTGTGTACAAGTTCACACAACCGAACACACACACACACACACACAATGAGCATGAAACTAACAAAGAGATGTTACAGAGTGTCAAACCAATATCTGCTGCCTACCTCTTCATTTTCAGCTCAAGGACGGAGAAATGAAGGCAGGGAGGGAGAAAAAAGAGTGAGATGGTGACAGGAAGGGAGAGATAGGACGAATAAAATGAGAAAACCTCAATAAATGTTAGAAAACATTCCTCTTCGTGTTTTAATTAAATATGTGAAAGGGGCTCTGACAATGTCAGGGCTATAACCCTTTCTTCTCGAGAAAGATGATGCATTTAAAACTTTGCTGTTGAACTATGCAAGTAGTTGCAAACTTTGTGCCACGTGACCACTAAATACACCAAGGCAAGAGATAGTGATCACCTTTTATATATAACATTGTTGTCTCACCGTCCCGGGTGGTACAGTGTCTCCTTCAAGCTCGGGTCCGCTACCAGAGGCCTGGGAGCTTGAGGGTTCTAGCAGGATCTTAGCTGTCCCCAGGACTGCACTCTTCTGGACGGAGATGTTGGATGTTGTTCCTGGTATCTGCTGGAGCCATGCGCCCAGCTTGGGTGGCCCCTAGTGCCCCCAATCACTACTGGAGCCATGCACCCAGCTTGGGGGTTACTGCCACTAGTGCCCCCAATCACTACTGGAGCCATGCACCCAGCTTGGGTGGCCCCTATTGGCCCCAATCACTACTGGAGCCATGCGCCTGGGGGTTACTGTCTACCTATTGAAGGCCGCGGCTCAGTTGGTAGAGTGGGTCCTTGGGCAAGTGTCCTTGGGCAAGACACTGAACCCCAAATTGCTCCCAGTGGGCTGGCAGCACCTTGCATGGCAGCAGTCGCCCACTGGAGTGTGAATGGGTGTGTGAATGGATGAATGTGAGGCCTCATGTAAAGCGCTTTGAGCACCGCGAAGCGGTGGAAAGGTGCAGTCCATTTATTGCCCCCAATCACTACTGGAGCCATGCATCCAGCTTGGGTGGCCCCTAGTGCCCCCAATCACTACTGGAGCTATGCACCCAGCTTGGGGGTTACTGCCACTAGTGCCCCCAATCACTACTGGAGCCATGCACCCAGCTTGGGTGGCCCCTATTGGCCCCAATCACTACTGGAGCCATGCACCCAGCTTTGGGGTTACTGTCCCTATTGGCCCCAATCACTACTGGAGCCATGCACCCAGTTTGGGTGGCCCCTAGTGCCCCCCAATCACTACTAGCCATGCACCCAGCTTGGGGGGCCCCTAGTGCCCCCAATCACTACTGGAGCCATGCACCCAGCTTTGGGGTTACTGTCCCTATTGGCCCCAATCACTACTGGAGCCATGCACCCAGTTTGGGGTTACTGTCCCTATTGGCCCCAATCACTACTGGAGCCATGCACCCAGTTTGGGTGGCCCCTAGTGCCCCCAATCATTACTAGCCATGCACCCAGCTTGGGGGTTACTGTCCCTAGTGCCCCCAATCACTACTGGAGCCATGCATCCAGCTTGGGTGGCCCCTAGTGCCCCGATCACTACTGGATCGACTGTTGCCTTCACTCCCCAGCTCTTCCTTCAGCTCTTGGTATTTATCCAGCTCTTGCTTCAGCTCTTTGTGTTCTTTCTTCCAGATGTTCTGTCGCTCTGGATCGCTACATCTATCACTACATAGCCTCTATGTCAGGCTGGTTGGACATCACCAGTTTGTCCATCTGGATCTGGAAGTGACACAGGATCTTGGCTTAATTGTTCTCAACCACCTTTGTAGGTGTCCTCCATCTTGACTCTGGGGCCCCCAGTCTGTACTCGGTACTAAGGATGTCCCGATCCGATCGCGTGATTAGAAATCAGATTGCAGGTGGTCACAGACTTCAGAAAAGAAACATGAAAAATGGTGCACACGAAGCGGCGGCGGGTTTAAGCAACTTTATCGACATCATAGGAACTGATATACCGGGGTGCCAGCTTCCTGCTGACTGACGGACAAGGGGAGATCACGAGAGAAGAGCAAAACCTTCTGGCCAGGCTGGTACTGGGGAGCCGGGGGGCGGTGGGGGCTTCATGCCAGACCTGGTGGGCACACTGGAGCTGTTCCTAGACCGAACCCTAGAGAGAACATGAAAGGTGTACGCCTCCTTGGTCCCCTTTGGTCCTTGTCTCCCCTGGTTAAAGCTACACAACCCACACCTCCAGCACCAATTGGAGCACCTTCTGTCATTCACACCGCCTACACTACACGGTCTTCCACTCAGCCTCCCGAGGACATAGAAGTGTGAACATTCGAACATTCATTCAACTTTGAATTATTCTGCAAATTGTGCACCACAAATATCATTCAACACATTGTACATTTAATTCTGGTGTATGAAAGACAATTCTGTTTTTAAATTCACTTATGTCCACAGCAACATGAATCAGCCTGCAGTTTCCGTCCTCTTCCTCAGGGACAGTCATCATCGTGCATTAAACAAAGTTAACCAATCACCATGTGCAATTTTTAATGTGAAGAAACGCAATGCGCTACAAATTAAGTGCAATACCGCCGCCTCCCCGACCGAATGTGCAATACTCACTGCAAGGAACTGGACATTCAATTTGTAAATATCCTGTTTACCACTTTCACATTGTGCTGCTGCTATTTCTATTTAATAGTGTAGCTCAGCATCAGACGGCGCAGCGCTTCTAATCGTGTCTCCATTATGCAATGACAATAAAGGCTTTCTATTTTATTCTGTTTTTGAGCTATGATGCTAACAGTCAGACAGACAGATAGATAAACAACGCGCTGATTACCCACTTTCGGCAGAGGTAAATCTTACCTGTTTTTTTTAATCAAATTTGAGATTAAAAACCACTTGAGATTATACAATGCGTTTGTCATGGAAAAACACAAGTATGAATCATGTGTTACTTTTAGTGAACAGAGAAACGCGAGGATTTTTGACTACAACAAACCACTGAAGATGGAAGTGTAATTGTGAAAAGAATCGCTACGATGCAAAGCACAAGTCTGTGTGTTTGCACATCTAAAGGAACACACACACCGATAACAGCTGGTCCAGGTGGACGTACATGTGAATAGACAAAGTAAACATTTCCTTTCTTTTATTATCATTCCCATATTTAATTATTCTGTTATATTTTAACCAAAAGTTATAATTTTGATAATGATCAATTATAGGATCTCCAACAGTAGCAATGTGATATAAATGTGTTGGGACTGCAACATGTGGCCTCACTGTGTTCTTCTGTATCCTCCTCATGGAAGATGAGCTAAGACCAACGAGTTTCAGCTTCAGAAACAATTCATCAAAAAAAAAACATTTCTTGAAATAAGCATGAATTTCTCCCACACCAGGTTTATGCACACGTAGGGAATTTCCGTATCTAGATGGGATTCCACAACGTGTTTACATGCCGACACCACGAGGAACGCACCACATTTAGTTTGTTATTTTAATGACTGATTTCAATTGAACGCATCACAACAGTGATGTCATACAACACAGATAAACATGGGCTTAGATTGGCTGGGGCGGGACCCCCACCTGGAGGGGGCCGGACTCATGGATATAGAAAGACGCGGACGCAGAGAGCGGCCCTTTGTTCGGACCTGAGACTCACACACGGAGCAGGATCGAACCTCAGCGCTGATATCTGAACTAACTTGTATTGATCTGCATTTATATAAATATCTTAATCATGACCCAAATCCTCTTTATTGACCACGCACCCACACGGAGAAGAAGAACCGGGGAGGGTTAGGGAAAACCCTAACACACAATGGAAAACACATACATGTGGCGAAGCCTCATATGTTAAACTAGCCTGAAACAAAAGAGTTGTAAATAGTCATGGTGAAATGTCAGACTAGTGCTCATCCAGATGTTGAGTGTGCTGATGTCTTATTTGTGTCCCGATTCCAAATCTTGCATTCAGCGCACACACACACACACATACCTTCTATGACCCAGAGTGTGATGGTGAAATGCAGATGGAAGGTAATTAAACAGGGATCAGGCTGCTCTTTATCAAGGGCTCTTCACTGCTGGACCAAATTAACCTCTTCCCTTACTCCCAACCCCCCACACAAACAGGGACACGCGCACACCTTCAGGATCGACAGGAACGCATTAAGACGAATGCACATTTGCATTCATAGGAAGCATTTTGGGGCTCAGGATTCATATTAAAACATAATCACATCATCTGGTCAGATAATTACTTTTAATTTTCCTGTTGTATTTGGACTACGAAAAGGTGATAAAACACATTACAGTACTTGCCGAGCTTCAACTGAGGTGACTGCAGCTCTCCTGTCAATGAACTAGAAATCACTATAGAAAATAGAGAACTTCTGGAAATAAATAATAATAATAATCGACCCACTTTCACATGACACAGAATTTTTACATTTCCTGAAATAAAAATGTTGGCAATTATATTTGTGATGAAATTTTTTTTCTAAATAAAGTTTCAATCCAGTTATTCATTTGCTATAGAAAATTAACAAAAATTATAAATTATTACAGCTCACTTCGAAACTCGTTACTCGGAAAAAGTAATAGCATTACTTTTAGTTACTAGTTACTTTAGTTCCTTTCCCAACACTGGGTAGAAGGTACCGCACATCTCTGTAATAAGACAGATAGTTCTTTTTCTCAGGAATAACCTTTTAGTGCAATTAATTTACAACTTCTCTATTTATTACTTGCTATATTTATACTCTGCTCAAAAAACTAAAGGGATCACTGAAATAACAAATTCTACATCTGAATGAGCCGGTGAGCTGTGGGGTTCCTCAAGGCAGCATTCTAGGGCCGTTACTGTTCCTCCTATACATTAACGACATGAGTGCTGCCTGTAACTGCAAATTGTTCCTGTTTGCTGATGACTCAGCACTCCTGATTTCGGGAGAGGACAAAGTGCAGGTTGAGGAGGCTCTCAGCTCTGAGGTCACCAGAATCCGTACTTGTCTTACGGATAACAAACTGTCACTACATCTTGGTAAAACCGAATCGATTCTTTTTGGGTCTAAACACTCTCTAAGTGAGATAAATGTTGATGATTTCAAGGTCACAGTCGATAATACAGTAATCTCGAGCAAAGAAGAGATTACCTATTAGGGCTGTGTTCTTGACAAATACCTGTCTGGTGATAGTATGGCAACTAAGGTGATCAAAAAAGTCAATCAAAGAACAAGATTTTTGGGCAGAATGTCTGCTTTTGTCAATAAAAGTGCTCTCCGGACGCTTGCTGGAGCCTTGTTCAGCCCCTTTTTGACTATGCTAGCACCTCCTGGTATTCAAACATCAAAGTGTCCCTGAAAACCAGGCTCCAAACCTCCCAAAACAAACTGATTGGGCTACTCCTCAATCTGGGGCCCATGACCCACCTTCTTCCTGGACATTTTGCTAGCCTAAAATGGCTCAGGGTAGAAGACAGGGTTAAACAGCTCAAAATGGGATTGGCATTTAAAATAGTCAATGCAGCTCTGCCCTCAGTCCCCTCAATCCCTGCATACCTGACGGAACACCTTCTGTCACGCCTCGAGGCGGGCCTGTTGCATTCCCTCACTAACTCTTCCGGTCTTCACCTCACAGTCCGCCTTTACAGGCTGTGCGTTTACGTGCACAACGGGTGGTGTTGTAACAGCAGGACCGTTGAGACCCATTGCTGCCCTGATATCGAGGTTCTGGCTGTCTCGTGCAGGCCTTTTTATCTACCAAGGGAGCTAACGGTGGTCATCGTGATAGCTGTTTACATCCCGCCCGATGCTAACATTAGCATAGCCCTCGGCCTGCTGCATGCGAGTGTAAACGAGCACCAGCTCGCTCACCCCGACGGAGTCCTGATCGTTGCCGGTGACTTCAATCAAGCGTGTTTAAAGACTGTTCTGCCAAAGTTCGTCCAGAACGTGAAGTGTCCCACCAGAGGGGACAAAATCCTGGATCGTGTTTATTGCAACATTAAACACGCTTACAAGGCCGCCCCCCTCCCCCACCTGGCTGGATCGGACCATCTCTGCCTGCGTCTCACCCCCGCATACACCCCCCTCCGGAGGAGAACAAAGCCACAAATAAAGACAGTAACAACGTGGCCTGAGGACGCTCTCCCTCAGCTACAAGACCGTTTCTCCAACACTCACTGGGACATTTTCGACAGCGACAACCTGCAGGAATATACAGACACTGTACTTTCCTACATCAAGAACTGTGTGGACACTGTCACAGTCAGTAAACGGATCTGGGTTTTTCCCAACCAGAAACCTTGGATGACCAGTGAAGTGCAGGAACTCCTCAGACTCCGCAACACCGCCTTCAGGTCTGGAAACAAGACCCTCTACAGCGAGGCCAGAGCAGACCTGAGGAGAGGCATCAAAGGAGGCCAAGGGGGCCTACAAACGGAGGATTGAGGAGCACTTCACTGGGAACAATCCAAGGAGGATGTGGCAGGGAATTCAACCCACAACCAACTACAAGAACAGCAACCAGGCGACTGAACGGGGACGCCTCGCTGGCAGAGGAATTAAATCATTTCTTTGCCCGATTTGAGGCCGACAGACCGGGCACGGTCACACCCCACCAGCCCCCCCCCCCTCTTGCAGCAGCACACTGATACTTCAGGAACAAGAGGTGAGACGTGTGCTGCGGACTGTAAACCCCAGGAAGGCTGCAGGGCCGGACGGAGTACCTGGGAAGGTACTCAAAGCCTGTGCTGATCAGCTGACCGGGGTCTTCACGACCATCTTCAACCGCTCCCTGTCACAGTCCATCGCCCCCCCCTGCCTGAAATCTGCCACCGTCATCCCGGTCCCCAAAAAGTCGGCCATCGACAGTCTGAATGATCACAGGCCTGTTGTTCTCACGCCTGTGATCATGAAGTGCTTCGAGAGGCTGATCGTCAACCACATCAAAGACGCACTCCCCCCCACCCTGGACCCCCACCAATTCGCCTACAGAGCAAACCGCTCCACTGATGATGCCATCGACACAGCTCTTCACACTGCACCGAGTCACCTGGAACACCGGGGGAACTACGTGAGGATGCTTTTTGTGGATTACAGTTCAGCGTTCAACACGATAATCCCGGACATTTTAACGGTTAAACTCTCCCACCTTGGACTCGCCACCTCCATCTGCACCTGGATTAAGGACTTCCTGTCTGACCGCACACAGAGGGTCAGACTCGGCTCCCACCTCTCTCCCACCGTAACACTCAACACCGGCTCCCCTCAAGGATGTGTACTGAGTCCGCTCCTGTACTCGCTGTACACCTACGACTGCACGGATCCCTCCAACGCCATCATCAAGTTCGCCGATAACACCATCGTGGTCGGGCTCATCTCGGGCGGAGACGAGTCGGCGTACAGAGATGAGGTTGGTAAACTGGTGGCGTGGTGCTCGGTGAATAACCTTTCATTGAACACCACAAAAACTAAGGAACTCATCATGGACTTCCGGAACGCAGCCCAGACCCGGCTCCACTGACCATCATGGGGGGCTGCGTGGAGAGGGTCCACTGACCATCATGGGGGGCTGCGTGGAAAGGGTCCCCTCATTCAGGTTCCTGGGGTCCACATCACCGACGACCTGTCCTGGTCTGCTAACACCACGGCGGTGGTGAAGAAGGCCCAGCAGCGACTCCACTTCCTGAGGGTGCTCAGGAGGAACCACCTGGAGGAGAAGCTGCTGGTGGCCTTCTACAGAGCCCCCTGGAGAGCATCCTGGGTACTGCATCACGGTGTGGTACGCCGCGTGCACAGCAGCGGAGAGGAAAACCCTGCAGAGAGTATCGACACAGCCCAGAAGATCACCAGCTGCTCTCTGCCCCCCCTGGACTGTATCGCCGGCTCTCTCTACCTCAGCAGAGCTACAAACATTGTCAGAGACTCCTCCCACCCTGGACACACCTTGTTCAACCTGTTGCCCTCGGGCCGGCGCTACAGGTTGCACAAGAGCAGGACCAACAGACTCAGAGACAGTTTTATACCGAGAGCCATCAGCGCTCTGAACGACAACCGTGATTAAACAGGACAATCACTCACTATCTGCGATAACTATATCTGCAATAACTATATGTGCAATAACTAATGTACTCTACTTCCTCATGCAAAGTACTGGCCAATCGCACTGCATGCACCGCTCACTTTAAATATGTCTTTTTTTTATTCCGTGAATTTTCTGTTACATTTACCTGCACTTTCTGTTATTAGTGAACTGTATGTTGTACTATGCACCGGACGGAGCAGCGCTCCTAATCTCTTTGCATAGCCACTATGCAAAGACAATAAAGGCTTTCTATTCTATTCAATCACATCACTCCCGTCGCCTGTGTTCCTGTCAGCACCTGCAACCCGTCAGCAATCAGCACAGACACTACTGAAGCTCAGCTCAGTCACCACACCCCTGCCAGATTGTCAGTTATGCTACCTGCTCTCCAGCCCTTCAGACCGACCTCCCGTGTATCGAACCTGCCTGCTTCCCGGATTCTGCCTCTTCGCCTGCCCATTGTGTTCCGTCTGCCTACCTGCCTGGATTCCCTGGTTTGTGACCCCTGCCTGCCTCTTGGACCTTCCCTGTGCCTGCCCCCGCGGATCTGTCTGCCTGACTGTCCTAACCGACAATAAAAGCTGTTTTTGCATTTCCACTCGACCGCCTCGCATTTGGGTTCTTACCTGCCTTAGGCCGTGACAGAACAATCTGGCCAGAAGATGAACCCAGCAGGCAACCCGGCATCTGCACCGGACAACCTGATCCAGCGCCACGAGGAACAGCCGGCGTCCCTGGCAGGGGCCCGACAGGAACGCTACGTGGCGGCTCTCGAGGGGCAGCTTCAAAGGATAGCAGATAGCCAGCTTGATCCACCCAGCCCAGGACAGGTCCACACGGAGACGGGGCTGCCTCCTCCCAAACGCTGTTCCAGAGCCCCAGGAACCTGTCGTCCGTTCCTTGTCCAATGTTCATTGGTTTTTGAGCAGCAACTCTCCGCTTTCCCGTCCGAGTGATCCCGCGTTTCCTATATCGTCTCTCTCCTTACGGCGAGAGCAGATGAGTTGGAAGCTGGAGATTGAGGGAGTCATGTTGAATATTGTTAGAGGGTATGCTCCACAGGTAGGAGGTGAGTTAGAGGAGAAGGAGAAGTTCTTACGCTCCACAGGTAGGAGGTGAGTTAGAGGAGAAGGAGAAGTTCTTACGCTCCACAGGTAGGAGGTGAGTTAGAGGAGAAGGAGAAGTTCTTACGCTCCACAGGTAGGAGGTGAGTTAGAGGAGGAGGAGAAGTTCTTACGCTCCACAGGTAGGAGGTGAGTTAGAGGAGAAGGAGAAGTTCTTACGCTCCACAGGTAGGAGGTGAGTTAGAGGAGAAGGAGAAGTTCTTACGCTCCACAGGTAGGAGGTGCACCACCTTTTACCCAAGGACTTGAAATCGGGCAATAATTCAGGGCCGTGAGATACGAAGGGCGTCATAAATGGACTTCTAGATGAGCATATAATAAACTGTACTGTCCTGGTGTCGTATGTACTTTATGCAGTCTCAGGTCTGGCATATATTCAATATTTATAGAGCTGTGCAGTATCTGTCACATTTTCATTCAACCTTTTCCCTTTCTATATCTCGCTGGTTCTTGTTTACTGAAGACTGTAAGGTAAATGTCAAGAATATATTTTTTTAAACTGTCTCATTTTGTCCTCAGAAAAACACCGTCAGCCCATTTTGTCTTTGTCTGTCTCGCAGTTCTCATGTTTTGTTACCATGAGCTTAAAGAGATATTATCTCTACATTGCGGGCTGTGTGACCTCTGCCAGCAGGTTGTGTTTTCTGTGTGTTTTTATATATATATATATATGGTTGGGTTGGAACCAGCTGGCCGAGCTTTGTACGAAGTCATGGCAGGAAGCCTGTCAGTACTTCTTAAGCTCATTATTACCAGGTTATAGTTTGTTTGATCACAATGGAGTTGTGAATAAAACATTAACCACTTTTGAGTTACACTCCAGAAATCTCTGGTCGTTGTTCGACTGATTTGCTTCATTAAGCTTCATAATTAGATGATTCACAGTTTGAGGGATCAGATCTGGTGTGCAGTTTCCAGCTAATTGGGAATCAGTGAGCTCTATCGCGCAGTCGAGCTGCTAAATGCCGTGAAGGAAGTAGATGTGCGCTGACCGAAGCCATGTTAATCATTCAGACCATGAACACTGTGTCACACGAACCAACAGGCACCACCTCAACACACACACACAACTTATCTGTGACACACACACAGCGTGGTATCATGCATACGTACACTCAGTCCATCACTGTATTCCTGCACGGAGGCTTGTGTGATGGGTCCCGGTACCGGTTCGAATCCTATCCGTGTGGAGTTTCTATGCTCCCCCCACGTCCACGTGGGTTTTCTCCGGGTTTCTCCGGTTCCTCCCACCTCCAAAAACCTGCAATTTAACACTCGGAGACAGAATTTGACCTACTTGTTTAAAAAGGCCGCTACACTTGAACCGCTTACGCTATTGACGTAATTCCTTCGGATTGTGAAAGCATAGCTTTACATAGATACCACATAATTTACCGTATGTCACATGGTCTGTATGTGAGGAGGAGGGGAACGTGTTTCCCTGCAGCAGACTGGAGGTTTAAACTGGGACAGGAGGTGTCAAAAGCAACACTTCAGTCGCAGCGGACTTTCAGTGGTGGACTTTAAATGCAAGCTCATGGTAGCACAGGCAGTGCGGTTAGCACGCGCTAACGCAGAAAAGAAAAGGTAGGAGAAAGCGAGAACGCAGCCCCCCACTACCAGAAATTCTGCAGGCGAGATTCCCACATGGAGAGAATTTGCAGAAGTCAGCACAGCCGCAGTGCAATGGGGTTAGCGTTAGCTTATGGTTAGCCTCACCCTGGTGATCATGGTATCGCCCTGCCAGGTAAGTGGAGGAGGACGATGCGAAGGACAGGGTGAAGTGGAGAACTGTGATTTCCTGTGGACAAGCCGAAAGTACAGTAGTAGAAGTAGTAGTATTTGTGTTCCTAGTATTTTAATGAATTACTTGTATTGGCGACATTATCAAAGCTGTTATTTTATAGCGAACCACAAAATGAGTAACACCGGTCTCAGGGTATAAGCCCTTGTATTGATTTTAACGCCCTCAGAATCAAATTGTCATTTTGGACTACACAAATCCAATTTGAGTAAGCAGCAAAAGAAAAGAAATTGAGGCTGACTTGAACAATGCTGTCACATTATGCAGCACTCATTACTAAATAAACGTTCATGTACAGTATATCAACCTCCATATTTTATTTATTAATGATGACCATAAATAACAAACATGCAAATCAATAAATTATTCAATTCAATTCAGTTTTATTTCTGTAGCACCAGATCACAACAGGAAGTCATCTCAAGGCACTTTAGAGGATTAGCAGGGAAACACAGAACCCAACTTGACCCACAAGAGCAACGGAGGCAAGGAAAAACTTCCCTTTAACAGGCAGAAACCTTGGACAGAACCTAGGCTCATGGTGGACGGCCATCTGTCTGGCCGGCTGGGTTGAGCGAGAGAGAGAGAGAGAGAGAGAGAGAGAGAGAGAATGGCAGGTCGGAGACGAGTCAAGGAGATGGATAGGGAAGTGATAGTGAGACAGAGCCGGAGCAGACAAAAACAAGATGCTAATGCTAGCGATATAAAGCTATAAATGCTAATGCTAGCGATATAAAGCTATAAATGCTAATGCTAGCGATATGGACATCAGAGCTGAGGGACACAGGTCCAGGTTCTGCAGCACCACGGACAGAAGGACCTGAAAGAGAGAGAGGGACAAACAGAGGGAGAGAGAGAACAAGACTACAGGAAGAGAGAGAGATTACTGACATATATTTATAACATGAATAACCAGATAAAGGGGGAGGAGCTCAGTGTGTTTGATTGGTGTTGCCCCTGCAATATACAGGTACCCCTCTTCCCTTTTCCTCATCGTTGATATTTTCTCATGACATATGTTGCTGATTGACAGCTGCGTAAGCAAGATCAGAGGACAGTAACGCTTGAGTTCAGGTCATGGGATGAATCAAAAAAAGTATGACATTTAGCTATGAAATTTAAAATTAAATCAGAATTAGTTGAAAAAATGTCTGTGCTGCCTATATAGTGTCACATGGTTCCAAACAGAAAGGACACATACAAACAATAATGTGTACTTTTTTGTACCCCCACAACTGCATTCTCACCTATGCACTTGATCTTTAAAAAGATCTCCTCTCTACCTCTCAGTCCACGAGAGTGTTGGCCAGTGTCTCTTCCTTGCCTGACAGTGTAGGGGGGGCACAGAGGTGAGTGGGAGGTGATTGAGTTTGCCCGGCGACACCCCATGAGACTGCAGACAATATTGCAGGACTCACACCATCGTCCATGTGCACACAGATGCACCTGATGCAGCCGGCTGCCACACACTCAATTTAATTCGGCTTCCTGTCTATGGAGGTGAACGTATGTGGCTTCCTCTGCTCGCCTGTCGATCCATGTATCCTTCTATCCGAGCCATGGCTTACTGCGTCTCCTTCTGTCTGCCTGCCCGCCTGCCTCCTGTGATGGCATGGCTATCTTAATGAAATACCAATGTATACAATTTATAGACATTTTAAACTATAGATTATGATTATTACTGTGAATATCCCAGTAAGACGTCCATTCTGTCTCGCTGAGGCGAGGCGGAGGTGATGTCATCACCAGCGTTTGTCTGTCCGTTAGCAAGATTACTCAACACTTTCCAGACGGATCTGGATGAACTTTTCAGGAAATGTTAAGGATGTCATCAGGAAAACATGGTTACATTTTGGTGATGATCCAGAATAGATCCTGGATTCTGGATCACATTGAAATTTTTGTGAACATCAATGCAGCTTCAAAATTTGTTTCTAAATATCTTGGTTGATTATTAAACAATGTTTATGGAATTTGACACAGTCGTGTAGGGGGGGTGCCCTATCTCTCCACCGAATTTAATCCAGATCGGATCCAGAATGACGTTATGAAAAAATATTACATTTTAACATTGAAAACTCCTTTTACGGATTCAAAACTCAACTCTGATTCACTTTGACTTTTCATGTTGGTGTATAAAGATACCAAGAACAATCTAGAACTTTCTGGTGCTGATCCAGATCACCATGTGGATGGTGCTGATCCAGTTAGGAGGGGAACGAGCTGCTTGGAGGAGGTCTGTGCTCTCTGAGTGCTGTTCTAGTTATTTACTGGTATTACCTAATAATTCTATTTTTATTTTTTTCATAAGAATTAGTGTTGGGTCATTAAACAGAATAAAACTGAACCAAAGAAAACTCTTCCTTCTCAGAGCCTTTATTTATCTGAAATCAGAAACCGTGTTAGACCTGCTGCACGGTCGAGCCAATGGTATACCAATTTGCTGCTACAACAGATGCACCTCATAGTCCTAAATATAGAGATCCCCATGGCAGGCCTGTATTTATTAATAAAGAGCACAATCAGGAATATGAAGTGAGATAGAGAGGACAAATAAATAGCATCCAATTCAGCCTTGTGTTCTTAAAGCTGCTGGCCATTTTTGAATTCAGAATGCTTATTTTGCACATGAGCATTGAAGCCAAGGAGGGACAATAAGAAATCCCTATGAAACCATAAAAAGGAGGAGGAAGAGGGAATGGAAGAAGGAACAACGATGAAGAGGAACGGACTGTGACCAAGCTGACAAATCCTGTGGCTGAAGAGTAGAATAAAGAGAGAGGAATGGGGGGCAGGTTTTATTTAATATGTGAGAAAGAATGGAAACCCTGTGACTTCAAACTGATTTGAGTATGTTAGAAAAGGGCAGATGAAGCTCATGAAGCTTCTGAAAGCCATTTGAGGTTCCTCAGATGTGTGTCCTTCACATCAGCCAAGAGCTTTGTTTCCTTCATGTGTGTGTGTGCTGCTTTTTGAACATGTGTTGAATGTTTGTGTATGTGTGATCGAGACTCACTTCTGTGCATGTATGCGTATCTGAAAGAGAAAGAGAGGAGAGAGCAAAGTCTATTCAAACGTAGGAACGAAAGGGAAAGATTCTATTTTGTCCCTGTTTGCCTTGCATGAAGGACAAACTCCTCTCACTGGGGTTCGGAGGAAACAGAAATCAGACACACAATCATCATGTACCAGACGTGTTCAATCACATTGAAGCATCCTTCTGCGCATTGCCAACAGCCTCACCCTGACGGCACCCATTGCTCTCACACACACACACACACACACACACACACACACACATGTAAAGCATGCACTGTGTACAACCTGCAGTTTAATGATGATGTAGGGCCACCTCTCTGTCTGCTGTGAATCTACATGAGCAGAGAAGCAAACTTTTACATTTTAAGACCATTCAGGTTTTGAATTCTTTGAGGTATACTGTGTTAAATTGCAGCTGAACAGATAAATATATCAAATTTGATTTAATTTGTAAAGGGAATAAAAAATACAGTGACCAAACATAGGAATTGAGCGAACACTGAAAGGAGGAGGAATGGGAAGCTATGCTGCAGGTTGAAGTATTTCCGAAGTCTGGATACATTTCCTCTCCCATAATGTGAGATCACATCACACTGTTCTTTTCCCAACAGTATTGTAAGAACCACAACTGATCGGATGATGTGCTGACATTTTGTTGGAGCATGTACAAGGAAAAAAGGCAAAGGAAACGGTGTGAATTCCCAGCTGGTTTCTGGCAGAGACCAGGGAGGTATGTTGATGGCGATGAAATACCACGTGGTCACTAATTTATTTCTACACCTGTAGTAAACAAGCTGGTGCAGAAAACAAAATGAATGCTTCGCAATAATCCAAAAATAACAAGTGCATTCCACAGTACTGAATGCTTTATGCCGAGGAAGAGTACCACAGATGCAATATTAGCGTTGAGGCTAGCAATGGAGAAGTACAGGGAAGGAACTGTAGTACTGCATGAGGTAGTACTGCATGAGGTACTGTGGTACTGCATGAGGAAGTCTGGAGTGGCAGAGAACTATGTCAGAGTAGTTCAGGACATGTAGGACAGTTGTAGGACAGCAGTGAAGTGTGCAGTAGGAGTAACAGGAGAGTTTAGTGCAGAGGCGGGATGCACCAGGGATCAGTTCTGAGCCCCTTTTTTGTTTGCCATGGTGATGGATAGACTAACAGATGAGGTGAGACAGGAAGCTCCTTGGAATAGAAATCCCTACAGGTGCATTCAAGAAACATTGACCGGTAGGAATTCACATACATTACATCTCCACCTCAAAATCATTCTACTCTCTACAGTTGCATACCGTAACTTGTAGATAATTTTATCTGAAAACTCCACATGTAAGAATCATGTCAGTTGAAACATTCAGCTGTTTGCCATCTGAAATTCTTGACACATGAAGTCACCATGAACCAAAGGGAATGCATCCTTAAACTCTATCATAAAGCATGTCAACATAAACCTTACACTTTTTTCTCCATGAAACAATCTCAGTCTATAAGTCCATCCTCAGGGCTGGCTTACTCACTCTACCTGTGCGAGTCGCAGTGACTGGATCTTTAGGAGGTGTCACGTCTCCTGTAGATGTGGATGTTGAGCTCATGTGATTTGTCCCAGTCCCAAACTCTTCTGTATTTCCACTAGCAGCTTGCTCTGTGGAAGGAGGAATGTGAGTGGGAACGCTTAGCAGATGACGTCGGTTCCTTCTGTACTGCCCCCCTTGGGCTGTGTCAACCACGTAAGATCGTGGAGTGTGACCAACATCGGGGACAGTACCTGTAGTCTCCCATTGTTTCTCATTGTCCAGTTTCATGTGAACCACATCTCCTGGGTTCAGTACCAGAAGACTCCTCACACCATTCCGACGATTGTAGTGGAACGCTTGTCTCAACTTTGCAGCAGCATCTGTCTTCCTGATCCTCTCCATATCTGGCCAGCCTGGGTTAAGGTCATCCGGCCAGGTGGGTAAAGTGGTCCGGATCTTCCGTCCCATGAGCAGCTCCGCTGGACTGGCTCCTGTAGAAGAAGAGGGTGTGGCTCTGTAGGTCATCAGAGCCAGGAGCGGGTTTTTCTGCCGAAGGATTCCTTTTGCCACCTGCACGGCCCTCTCAGCCTGACCATTACTCTGAGCATAATGGGGACATAGATGTGACATGTACAAAGTCATATTCCTTACTGAACTCTCTAAACTGCTCTGAGACCAGCTGAGGTCCATTGTCACTCACTAGTACGTCCGGAATACCATACCTTGCAAAGGTGGCTCTTAGCTTTCCTATAACCAGGCTACTGGTGGCCACGGATAAGTGTAATATCTCTAAGAATCTTGAGTAAGAGTCTGAGACTACCAGATAGGTCTGTTTCCAAAACTCACATAGGTCTATGCCTACCTTTCTAGGGTAGTGTTGTTGTTATTAATGGCTCCTTTCTCTGGGTGTTCTGCTGGCATTGGCAGACACCACTGTGGGCTTATAGTGATCGTAAAAAAACTGAACAGATAATGCTGACTTCAGTTTCTGAAAAGCTGTCTGCTGTGAGAGTCACGTCCACTCTGTTACCTTTCAACAGTTCATATAGTGGTTGTCCAGCTGAAGAGAGTTTTGGTACAAACTTTTAGGAAATGTTTGAGCTCTATCACATTTTGAGGTGGTGGGAACTTCTGCATACCGGCTACTTTGTCCGGGTCCGGTCTCACGCCACTCTCATCGAAGATGTGTCCAAGGAAGTGTATCTGCCGTTGACTAAACTTGCATTTTTCTTTATTTAGTGTGAGGCCAGCTGCCTCCACAACCTTTAATACCTGCTCCAGGCATTTGTCATGGACCTCCTCATTTTCCCCATGCACTAAAATGTCGTCCATGTAGACCCCAGTTCCTTCCAGCCCCTGCAGTGTTTCTGACATTTTCCTTTGGAAGATTTCTGGAGCACTTGAAATGCCAAAGGGGAGTCGGCAGAAAGTATATCTCCCTACCGGAGTGATGAAGGTGGTTAACTTGGGGCTTTCTTCCTGTAGGGGTATCTGATAAAACCCACTAGCAGCGCCTAGTGATGTAAACACCTTAGATCCTGCAAGTCGTGGCGTTATTTCCTTGATGGTGGGCAGCACATACTTTTCTCTTAACTGCACGATTCAGCTTCCTCAAGTCTGCACAGCACCTCACCTCTTTCCTGTTGGGCTTTAGAACAGGAACCATTGCAGCACACCACTCAGTGGGTTGAGTCATTTTCACAATAATTCCTTGTCTCTGGCCAGGCTAGCTCTTTCTTTACCAGGGGTATAAGTGGCAGTGGCACCCTTCTAGCAGTATGCACTGCATATGGCTGAGCATCTTCCTTGAGGTTAATTTTTACTGGTTCAGTCTTAAGAAGGCCACTGGTCCCAAACACGGTGTTCACATACTCCACTCCTTTCACGAAGCCCATCTCGACAGCCTCAGGTCAGCTAAGGAGGTTACTGCATTCACCTTTAATCACATTAAGGACAGGGTGAAGTGGAGAAGGTTAATTTGCTGTGGCGACCCCTCAAGGGACAAGCCGAAAGTAATCAGGATACAGACCCATTCTATGATGGGCCACGTTTCTTTTATCTCCCAATGCCTTCGAGGCATCTCTCGAAGACTTCAAACAGGAAGGAATTCACATACATTGCATCCACATGTCAACGGGCTGGGTCTCAGGAGGATATAGTGATTAGACACTAGACACTCAAAGACGCTTTACATTGTGCATTATTCATTCACTCCATACTTGGTGACGGTAAGCTACTAGCCACAGCTGTCCTGGGGCAGATACAGCTGACCCTCTGCAGACTGACAGGAGCGAGTCTGTCAATTTGCGCCATCGTCTATTACTTCTACGCGTCACTCGTCACTCCTGACCACCACTCGCTCACTACATTCACACAACAATGTGTGAATGTGGCACATGTGACTCAACACATGTGCCAGTGTTGTGTACACATGTGCCAGAGCCGGGAATTGAACCGCCAACCTCTCGATCATAGGACGACCCGGTCGCCACCGTCGCCCGATGCTGAGGTCCTCCTTGGGAATGACCGGGTTAGATAGGATTAGAAATGAGACAATGATAGGGACAGTGAAGGTGAGAAGTTTTGGAGATAAGGTTAGAGAGACCAGACTTTGATGCTTTGGACATGTCCAGAGGAGAGACAGGGACTATAGAAGGATGTTGAGGATGGAACTGCCAGGGAACAGGACTAGAGGTCAACCCAGGAGAAGAACCCTAACCCTAAGCCTCAGTACTTTCAGGTTCTCCCGTTCTGTGTGTCGTCCCGTATCTTTAATACCTGAGGAAATAGATCCAGGTGAAATCGGGGTAAATAATCAAGTACAGTAGTCCCTCATTTTCCGCGGGGGTTACGTTCCAAAAACAACCCGCAATAAGTGAAATCCGCAATGTAGTAATTTTTATTTTATTTTAATTATTATACATGTACATAAATGTTTTAAGGCTGTAAAACCCCTCACCACACACTTTATACACGTTTAACAGGCAGGCATTAATCTAAATAGATTGTTTCAGTATTATAGAATGAAACCAAAGATCAAAACCTTTTCAGAACTAAACATTTGTTTGAGAAATATAAATATATAGTACGTACAGTAAACGTTTTCCTGTTAATAATGTTAAGGCGTGCAGGTCGAGGAAAGAGCCGCTTGGAGTGCAGAAGAACAAATATTCTACTCGTGCTGTCTTTAGCCTCTCATGCTGCTTTATTGGATAGCTTAGCACAGCAGCGCGGCTACATGTATCAACAGGAAGAAACAAAACCCAAAAGGGACGTCATACCTAACGTGTATGCTCCTACAAAATAAAAGCCTCTTTTTACACAGAGAATAAGAGCGCTATAAAACAAACGCTTAACAAATAAATATGATAGCTTCTAGAAATAACGAATTTAATTTTAATGATCAACCTACGAGGTTGAACACATAAGAAGTTATTAATAGCAACTCGCGCGTATTTCACAGTTCCTCCGACCGCGCCCCTTTGTCTTGTGCCGTTTCAAGGCGCGTTCAAATGCAAAAATAAAATCTGAAATTGCACTAAAAAACTCCGCGAAGCAGCGAAGTCGCGGAAAATGAACCGCATTATATCGAGGGACTACTGTATTCTGATTCTGATTTCCTCTTCAGATATGCAAAACTTTAAAGATATAAATACATAAAAATGTATAAGAAACTGACCAAGCCCAGTATTCTGCAATTTACTGTCCTGTCTTTCTTATGACTTTACTTTACAATCAGGTTGCTGATTATGACTCTAATGGGTGGGACTGGGGGGGGATGGGTGGAGGGTGCTGGGAGGGCGGCGGGCGGTTGCGGGGGGCGTGGTGTTGGGTACTGGTGGGGCGCCAGGCCGGCCCGCTGTGCCCCGTGCCACTGCGCTGGCCTAGGTTTCGTCGGCTGTGTTGGTGTAGGTCGCCCCCGGGCCCTGGGCTGGTTCTTCTGCGTGTGGCTCTGGGGGGGCCCCGGGGGTTGTTCTCGGGTTGCTGTGGCTGCTTGGGGTGATCTGGGGGCTCATGTTGCCATTGTTGGGTCCGAGATGGCTGCCCCGTTCTTAGGTGGAGGTTTCACGCATGCCAGATCCACCACTCCAGCACCAATCAAAACTCGATCTGAGAGTTAACTCCGCCCACAGATCTCTGAGTTAGTGGAGGTTGCTGGGTCAGTGTTTGTGGCTCTCACTATGCTCTCTCTCTTTTTCCTCAGATCTCCTGAGAACTTGGTGATCCATACTTTCCTCTGGAGGCTGATGTGAACCTGGTGTATTGGGACAACTCTTGGTGATGGTTGGATGGAAGGGGTAGAATTAAGGAGCACAAATAAATCCATTGCACTGTGTATTTGTCACTTTGTGTTTGTCCATGTTGTGTGTTCACTGCGGTGTGCACAGCCCTCTACGGCGGTAAGCAGGTAATAAAACCAATAAAATATGAATAAGCTAGTCTGCCAAGAGGGCAGGTCACAATCACTATAAGAATAAAAAGCATAGAACTCTAGCAGAGACTGACGTTATGTACGTTGTCACTGTGGAGCATGAATGCAGACAAGGTGTAGGGAATTTCCATATTAGATGGGATTCCACAACGGAAAAGAAGAAAGAGAGAGAGAGAAAAAAAAAAGATGTAAAAGAAAAAAAAGGTAGAAGTAATAGATGATAAATACTTTGAGTTTCTCCACACTGGGTGATATTCAGAACCATTTTATTCTCTGGTTTAAACAAGTTTGTTAGAAAATAGAGCTAGTTTTGATTATTTCTATTAGCAGCATGCAGGACACCGCCATGTTGAATTTTCCAAATCTCACGGCAGGTCTGGCGACAGCACTGGTGGCTTAACATCATGACACACTGAGCTTCTCCCTCTTTATCTGGTTATTCATGTTATAAATATATGTCAGTAATCTCTCTCTCTCTTCCCTGTAGTCTTGTGCTCTCTCTCCCTCTGTTTGTCCCTCTCTCTTTCAGGTCCTTCTGTCCGTGGTGCTGCAGAACCTGGACCTGTGTCCCTCAGCACTGATGTCCATGTCGCTAGCATTAGCATTTATAGCTTTATATCGCTAGCATTAGCATTTATAGCTTTATATCGCTAGCATTAGCATCTTGTTTTTGTCTGCGCCTGCTCTGTCTCGCTATCACTTCCCTATCCATCTCCTTGTTTTTGACTCGTCTCCGACCTGCCATTCTCTCTCTCTCCCTCTCTCTCTCTCTCTCTCTCAACCCAGCCGGTCAGACAGATGGCCGTCCACCATGAGCCTAGGTTCTGTCCAAGGTTTCTGCCCGTTAAAGGGAAGTTTTTCCTTGCCTCCGTTGCTCTTGTGGGTCAAGTTGGGTTCTGTCTTTCCTTGCTAATCCTGTAAAGTGCCTTGAGATGACTTTATGTTGTGATCTGGCGCTATAGAAATAAAACTGAATTGAATTGAATTGAATTGAGGTCCGTCACTCACATACACGTTCAGTAGCTATCTCTGGAAATGCTTTTTATTAACCAACTATAACTTTTGTTGTGTTACCACCGTGGCGGATCACTTTATTGCACACATTACATTTGGCAGTGTCCTTTTCCGCTGTAGTAAAAAAAAAAGGTCCAGTGCATCCGACTGCTCTGAGAAAATTCCAGCAATTGGAGGAAACTCAACTTAACCACTGTGCTGATTTTGCGATCCATCTTTAAGTCACTGTCAATCTTGAAGCCCAAGTCCTTGATAGTGGGCTTTTCAAACAGCGCGAGTGGGCCCAGATCGACAAGGTGGGGCCCGCGGGAGCCAGTAGTGCCCAATACCATCACCTCCATTTTGTTTTCGTTCAGGCTCAGGAAAGTAAGGGTTAACCACGCTTTGACATCCTCAAAGCACGCTAGCAACCGCTTAATTGACATAGTGTGCCCTCACGTCAGTGGCACATAGATGTGGGTGTCGTCTGCATAGTAATGAAACGAAATCCCATTCCTTTGAAAAACAGAGCCCAGAGGAGCCAGGTACAGGATGAAAGCAAGGGGCCTAGAATGGATCCCTGTGGAAAGCCGCATGACATGTAAGCAGCAAGGTTGATGCACTTAGTCCTGTCTCAGCGATAAGATATGAACCAAGCCATTACACTGCAATTGATGCCCACTAGGTCCTGCAGCCGAGACAATAGTATTTTATGGTCCACTGTGTCAGAATTAGCGGTCAGATCCAGCAGGACAAGAATAACATGATCACCAGAGTCATTTGACAGAAGGATGTCATTTAGAACCCTTAGTAGGGCAGTCTCTGTGCTGTGTCCAACCTTAAACACTGATTGGAAGATCTCCAGGATCCTGTACTCATCAAGGAAAGACTTTGGCAGCTTCTCCAAGGTTTTAGAGATGAATGGCAGCTTGGAGATTGGCCTGTTATTTGTCAGCTATGACTGATCGAGACCAGCCTCCTTTAGCAGGGCTTGAAAACTTGAGGGGACCACACCAGAAGACAGGCTGCTAGTAACTTCTGCTTTGGTGTTTTCTTTACACCAAAGGAAAGACTACATTTCCCATCAGATATGTGTTTTTAGTGCTTTAATTTTAACTTCTGGGAATTCAACCCATCTGAGCAGTATTTTGGTTGTTACCATGTGTATATTGAAAGCTAAAAACTACCAGTGACAAAACCTGCCTGATTTAACTTGGGTTGTCGTCTTAAATGGGCAGCGAGGTGCACTTTGTGCAGTTATTTCAGTTAAGCCATAAATTAATTTTAATATCAGGCTTCAACAAAATTAAATACTAGAATGTTAATACTGATGAGTTTACTTTAATGGAACATGTTGATTGTGAGGGAACAGAATGCATTCATGAGGGCTGCAGTGGGACCACATGCTTCTTGCAGCAATGTGAACAGCCTTGTGTTTTGACATCTGCTTCGATTCTTTGACAGTTGGATTGAATCTGATGGCAGCTCAGGGCCTGTTATTCTCCGTGTTGCTTCTATCATTGCTAGTTCTTGATTTTCATGTTGCACAGGGAGAAAAGTAGGAATGTAATATGTTTGTTCACAGTCAAACTATCAATCCAAGTTTTGTTTCGATTTTTTTCAAGATTTCAGTCGTAGAAAGCAAGAATATTGCTACACATGGATCTAACCTAAATTCAATGAAGACAGCACAAGACAGGATTCTGCCCTCTCCATTGCCCTGTAATACTCAGCCACACTGCATAATTAAAGTTACGTAAGGATGGGAGAATATCAGACTGGCAGGTAAGCCTTTGGGAAACTCGAGGCTTGAGACTTCATAAAGCAAAGCGAACAAATCGACCTCCTGAATGAGGGAGCTGTTTCATTACATTTCCCCCAGGAATTCCGGGTAATAAGTTTAGACCTAAGTGTATGCACTACAGGATTAAAAGACACAGTCAAGATGGCGATGAAGTCAGTGCATTGTAATGACTATTGTAAATTGTTCCCACTACATCCCACCTAATTCAGAGGTGACAATAGGATTCCATATTCTCGACAAGCCTCCTTCAAAATAATCTTAAGATTGGTTCACAAATGACCGACCTGTAATTTGCTTAATGCCTTGCAGCTAATATGTTCAGGTACTCCTGGAAATCATAGCAAACTCGGTAGCATTTCCTGCATTGTAAAGCTTACTATAGTAATCAAAACCCAAATTGTGTTTTCCTGATGCATGTATGACGTCTTTATCTCAAGAGACATAAAGACGCTGTCAAAGTTTCTTTTTTCTTTTTCTTTTTCTGTCACACTTATTATGGCTGGGATATCAGAACAATTGTAAGTAAAAAAAAAATTGATCTTGAGTTGAAAGGATGTCTCACAATTGAACTTTCTACAAAAAATATTTTAACCGTAGTATAGAGTCGTCCACTTGAACATCGCTGTGCCCCCACTGTACGCCGCAGGTCCGATAATCCTGCTAAAGCAAAAATATGTTTCTGCTCATTCTGTTGTCTCCAGAGAGCAAAAAGCAAACTTCAATAGCTTCCAGAATTACAGAGGTAAAATTTGCTCTGTTTATCCTGATAGAAGAATTCAATAATATTGGACTTGCACTTATGGCTGACCTTAACCTCTGATAAGGGAGACATGTATTTGTCTTCCAGCATAGTTACAGAAATGTTCCACCTAATTGCAATCATTCACATTTTTCACTTTCATCTTGCATAGTAATTTCTGGACTCTCCTCAGTTGAGCCTCACAAGTTTAGTCAGGCTGTCACTTTGCTTTTCTGTCTTCCTATGTGCACAGATTTTCCTAACTTCAGCCGATTGCCGACAGTCAAAGGTGGAAATATTCAATAATTACCCCTGTGCAGTTTCAGTGAAAATGTCTGTATTTACAAAGATGCTCATGCAAATCATAGTGACCAATGAGAGTAATTCCTGCATGTGATGAGTAATCACATTCATCTGAAAAAGAAATGATATCCAATAGATATGCATGCTCCAGCTATTGACCCATCTACTCCTCCATACTCCATATTTACCAATCGCCTTGTCGACTCCTTGTGCTGGCTCTGCAGCAAACTTTACCAATCTCATGGGTTTTAACTGGGGTAAGAGTGTTTTACCAATCTGAAAGCTATGTAAATAGAATATTTGAATGAGCAGAGAATAATATAGGGAAGCATGGTAGTGCAGTGAGTAGCTGAGGTGTTGCCTCACAGCAAGGAGGTCTTCGGTTTGATTCCACCTGTGGCTTTTCTATGCGGAGTAAACGAATGTCCCCCCCCCCCCCCCCCCCGTGTCTGTGCGGGTTTCCTCGGGCTCTCCGGCTTCCTCCCACCATCAAAAACATGTAATTTAGGTGAATTTGTTCAAATTGTCCATAGGCGTGAGCGTCCATGTTGTCTGTCTTCCATGTGTTCCTACAATGAGAATCTCACCCATAGCCACAGGTGAGAGGCTGAAGAAGATGAGCTAATGAATGCAAAGCATGTAGCTGTTGGGAATAATGGACAAAAGAAATAATCAAACTAGTTGAGATTGTCATTGGAACTGCCAGATGAACACAGCCCAACAGGTCCTAAATCAGAGTGGATTGTTTTTCTGGCTGTCAGATATACAACATTTCGATGGCACATTTGTGATGAGCATTCTGGTGTTGAAAACATTAAATAAAGTATCCAAGCAATTGTTTTCTATTCACTGCAGTGTTTCACACTGGAAGTCCCACAGCCCAGCCCGGGTACTTAATGTACACAAAGCCCATTAGCAGTACTTTGCTCTGTGTTATTGTGATGCTACCTGCAAGGAATGACATTCTTTGTATTGTTTTCATTGTTGGAAATGTTATTTTCATGTGAGACGATGTGTTTGCTTGAGAATGCATGGCGGCGTGGCCATATTGGACCAGAACTACTGGTAATTCTAATCCAATAACGACCTGGACCATCATGTTTTTGGTGGCGGGAGGAAGCCGGAGAACCAACATCAGATCTCTCCTTGATTGTAATGAGAACCGACACCCCTGTTGGGGGCAGCATTGCTGTTTGGGTGGATGATTGTCGCGTATTACAATATCATATAAAAGACGAAACAGGAAGGAAGCAGAGAGGTGGAGCGATCTGAAACTACAGAGTTTGAGTCACGGTATGAAGAAAACAGAAACCGTTTTGGTTATTCAGAACGACAATGATGATGATCACGGTGAAATCAGGGAGCTGAAGAGTCAAGCGCTCCCGAAGCAGACGGACACCCGAAACCCGGGCCGAGCTGCGAGTCGCTGTTTATTCCCAATGAAAGATGAGACTTTGATCTTTCATTTGCTAGGTTCGGTGTCAGCGTAGTCATCATACTGTAATATTCATAATATTCTTTGGGTCTTGAAATACAGGGCAAAATGAGCACAAACGTCCTGTACTGAGCCCCTGGCAGAGCTGCCAACGGCTGGCAATGAATGAGTTAATCATCCTTAGAGTAGGTGGGTGAAAGAGAATTCTTGATGTGTTTTCTTTGTCAATGCAAAGGTTAAATGAAAAAACATAAAGCCTGCCAATGAAGACTGTGGGAGCTGAGAGCTTTTTAGCTGGGGGAGGACATCAGTCAGGCCTGAATCTGTGAATGACCTTTTGCTTCTACTACCATCTTTCTCACACACACTGAGTGGAGATGGGGAGTCAGTAAAGAAGAACACAGACACACAGTAGCCTACTGCTACCCCAAAACACCTACACACACGCGCGTGCGTTCACAATGCACCCCGAGTGAATAGCGCTGAACTGAACAGAGGGGCAGGGTCGAGAGGTGACGGGTGTCCGGGTGGGTCTCTCCAATTATTCCACAAACAGACACAAACACACATGCAAGTCCAAACAAACAACCCCTCCTGATGTGAATTCCTTTCTCATCTGTTGCCACTACATAATTAGTACCGTCGTCCCTCGATATAATGCGGTTCATCTTCTGCGACTTCGCTGCTTCGCGGAGTTTTTTTTTGCACTTGAACGCTCCTTGAAACGGCGCAAGGACTAATAGGCGCGGTCGGAGGAACTGTGAAATACACGCGAGTTGCTATTAATAACTTCTTATGTGTTCAACCTCGTAGGTTGATCATTAAAATTAAATTCGTTATTTCTAAAAGCTATCATGTTTATTTGTTAAGCGTTTGTTTAATAGCGCTCTTATTCTCTCTGTAAAAAGAGGCTTTTATTTTGTAGGAGCATAAACGTCACGTCCCTTTTGGGTTTCGTTTCTTCCTGTTGATACATGTAGCCGCTGCCGTTCCGCTGTGCTAAGCTATCCAATAAAGCAGCATGAGAGGCTAAAGACAGCACGAGTAGAATATTTGTTCTTCTGCACTCCAAGCGGCTCTTTCCTCGACCTGCACGCCTTAACATTATTAACAGGAAAACGTTTACTGTACGTACTATATATTTATATTCCTCAAACAAATGTTTAGTTCTGAAAAGGTTTTGATCTTTGGTTTCATTCTATAACCCTGAAACAATCTATTTAGATTAATGCCTGACTGTTAAACGTGTATAAAGTGTGTGGTGAGGGGTTTTACAGCCCTAAAACATTTATGTACATGTATAATAATTGTAAAAAAAATAAAGATTACTACATTGCGGATTTCGCTTATTGCGGGTTACACGAGGGAGGCACATACATTATGAGAAATATCGATTGTAAGAGCCAATGTGCGCACGCTGGGTGTGTGCGCGCGCTGGGGTGTGCGCGTGCTGGGTGTGTGTGCGCATCCACGCCACGGTGATTGGGGCGTGGCACAGCTGGAGTGGAGGCTTTATTTGTGTGCGCTCACCTGTGCGGTGTCAGTGTGTGTGGCCTTGTTATGCTGGTGGGGTGAGCGTGGGGAGAAACTTTTTGTTGACCGCATGATCATGAACGCAGGATAGATGCGACGGAAACAACGGCAGATCGCACTGGCAATGAGGTATTTACTGTCAACCATTACAACAACCAAAGTAAGTCCTCAAACTGTTCTCTCTGCGAGCTGGAGCAGAATAAATCTGTCAAGGCCTGTGCAAAGTACTGCGTGCGCGTCTTCAGTGTTTTAACCCCTTCGACTTAGCCCACCGTGGCGTTTGGATTAATTTTATATACGCCACAACATTTTGTCAACAAAAACGTTTTTGAAGCTGTTGACGGTGAAGCGCTGTTTGTTCTGGGACGTTGGATGTTTATCCACAACTCTGCGTGATCAAGAGGGCGGGGTTTAATGGTCCCGTGGATAAAAGGAATATAATTCAGAAAAATAAGGCGCTGTGCTTTTTGTGTGCACTGCAGATTTTGTAATTTATTGGTTATTTTGTGAATTAAATATGGATCCAGAACAGGACACCAGATCGGATGTAGATGAAGCTGATGAAAGGAGCACCATAAGCAGCAGGTCTGCTGTGTCCAGCATTGCGTCGATCAGAATAATAGCAGAGGCTGAGACCGCCGCTCTGATGGCTCGCCAGAAGCTACTGAAAGAGAAGCATGCTATGCAGGAACAACAGGAGCAGTTAAAGAGGAGAATGGAGGCAATGGATTTGAACATGGAACTGGTTGCTGCTATAGCTAAAGTGAACGTGTTGAGGGCCTCAGAAGGTTCTCATGTTTCTGTTAAATCAGATGGGATGAACTCTTATCTGAATAAGAACACAGACATCAAGTTAAGTACGGATGCTGCAGCGTTTGTGCCTGCATTCCCCACCCAGCCATCGGGGATGGAGGACACTGTGTCTTTAGGTTGTGCTGCTGTGAAACCTAAAACAAGTCACCAAACTGAGCCTCGTTCTGTTGTGTCTGGGGCCGGCCTGCAAGCGTTACCGGCAGATGAGTTTCACCCTGTTGCTTCCATTCGGTGTGATCTAACCGCACCTACAACAGAGAACACTTTTGATCAGCGTTTGATTAGTGCTGGAGAAGCAGAATGAGATCACATCCTTAATGGTTCAGCAACAGTCACTTTTCCTTTTGCCTAACCTTGATCTACACGTTTTCGATGGAGATCCACTGCAATATCAAACCTTCATGAGAGCCTTCGAGCACAACATTGAAGGCAGAACTCCGAGTCACAAGGACCGTTTGTACTACCTTGAGCAGTACACCAGAGGTCAGCCCCGGGATTTGGTCCGAAGCTGCCAGCACCTGCCACCTGCTTATGGATACAATAACGCGAAGGCTCTGTTACAAGAACGTTTTGGAGATCCATTTAAAGTAGCCTCAGCTTACATGGACAAGGTGCTCTCAGGGCCTCTTTTAAAGGGTGAAGATCTCAAGGCATTACAAGCCTACAGTCTATCGCTGCGAGAGTGTTGTAACACTATGGGAGAATCTGTGGGTGACCTAAATGTGCCCACCAATAGGCAAATTATTATGAAAAAGCTTCCCCATAAATTGCGAGATCAATGGAGAAGTGAGGCCTGCGACCTGCAGGGAAGGCTCCATCGTAGAGCAACCTTTCATGACATTGTGGAGTTTATTGAGAGGCAAGTTAAGATCGCAAGTGACCCTGTCTTTGGGGATATTCAAGATTCGCCTGTAACATCCCGGTCTGATACAAACCCTCGAGGTAGTAGTTTTGCCATCACCGTAGCACCTGTTGAAAGGAAAGTGGAGTCTGTAAACAGAAGAGAAAAGAACTTACCGGTACCTGAAAGGGCGTGCTTGTATTGTGGTGCTGGACATAGTTTGGATGTTTGCCTTCTGTTGGATAAAAGGACGCAAGAGGAAAAGATGTCTTTTTTGAAGGAAAACAGGATGTGTTTTGGCTGTCTGTGCATTGGGCACATGAGCAGAGATTGCAGAAAACGTTTGATGTGTGGAATATGCAATCTGAAACACCCCACATTGTTGCATGTCCAGTCCAAATCAATGCAAACAAGTTCTACGCAGACTAATGGTGGCTACGAAGGGGCCAGAGCAGGTGCTGGGGTGTCTGTTCAGTCCAGTGGCTTAACTGGGGCCGGCAAACAGGACTGCGCGCTGTCTATCCTGCCTGTGCAGGTGAAGAGCAAGAGAGGACATGAGACTCTGGTCACTTATGAGTTCTTGGATCCGGGAAGCACTGCTTCGTTTGGCACTGAACGTCTCATGAACCGGCTTAACCTCACCGGAAGGAAGACAGAGACTCTCCTCAAAACAATGGGGCAAGAGGAAGTTGTGGACAGCGACATGTTGGTGGATTTGGAAGTAGCCGACCTGGAATCCAACCACTTTTGTGATTTGCCTGAGATCTTCACACAGAAGAGCGTGCCTGTCCACCGAGGAAATATTCCACAAGCAAAAGACCTCGAACGCTGGCCGCATCTGAAGCACATACAGATACCTGCAGAGGTCAATGCGGATGTGGATCTACTCATTGGCACCAACGTACCTCAGGCGCTTGAGCCCTGGGAGGTGGTCCGTGGAGTGAATGGAGGCCCTTATGCTACCAAGACTACCCTGGGATGGACGGTGAATGGTCCCCTCAGAGGGGATTATAAGAGCGACAGAAATGGCACAGTGCTCAAAGGGACTTCGTTCCCGAGGACGTCATGATACTTGTGGATAAAATGGCACCCTCGTACCCATGGATTACAGGAAGAGTTCTGGATGCCGTATGGACATTTCTATTGACTGGACTCTGACAGCCTTATTATGTGTCACTTTGTGCCCTTGGTATATGTTTTTTCTTTATCCTATAAGTTAATGGTGATGGGTAATTATTATCGCTTAATAATTAGGGGCCGGAATGTAAGAGCCAATGTGCGCACGCTGGGTGTGTGTGCGCATCCACGCCACGGTGATTGGGGCGTGGCACAGCTGGAGTGGAGGCTTTATTTGTGTGCGCTCACCTGCGCTGTGTCAGTGTGTGTGTCTTGTTATGCTGGTGGGGTGAGCGTGGGGAGAAACTTTTTGTTGACCGCATGATCATGAACGCAGGATAGATGCGACGGAAACAACGGCAGATCGCACTGGCAATGAGGTATTTACTGTCAACCATTACAACAACCAAAGTAAGTCCTCAAACTGTTCTCTCTGCGAGCTGGAGCAGAATAAATCTGTCAAGGCCTGTGCAAAGTACTGCGTGCCGTCTTCAATGTTTTAACCCCTTCGACTTAGCCCACCGTGGCGTTTGGATTCATTTTATACACGCCACAACATCGATTCAATGTCATGTTTGTCTTCTCTGTCTCATGTAGCATCTCTTTTATTTCTTCTTTTTTTATTAATTGAAGACGTGTGATGTCAAAAACAACGTGCGTGTCTCTGTTGACCATGCTGGCTACAACAAATGTAACTTTAAAATCTGTGAGGAACAAGGGTCGGCCTTTGCCCAAGGTAGACTGCGAAGGGTGAAAATAAATTATACATTGAGAAGGAGGGGCCTTATCACAAGGATTTCTTTGCAAGAAGACGAGAGAGAGTGATGAAAAAATGTGGAGGAGGCTGGATAGAGAGGAGATGGCAGCAGGAAAAAACAAACAGAGAAAGCAATAACAGGAGATGAATGTGAGAAGAGTGGGAGATGAAAAGAAATAGAAGAATGGGAGTAGATCAAAGCAGGGGAAGGTGAAGAGATGAAACAGCAAGCTGAAAAAGAGTGAGAGACAGAGTAAAGGACAGGCAAAGGCATGTCCACTAGCAGCTGCGTGGAGAGACAACACTGTCCATGCATGGGATTAGAAGTGTAAAATACGGTGGCCCTGAAGTGCAAAACACAACAACAAATCGTAGCGCACACAATAAAGAAGGAATCGCGCAAACAAGAAAAAACACACAAATAATAAATCACGCGAACAAGAATACAAAACACACAAACAAGAATCGAAATCACGCAAACAAAAATCGAAATCACGCAAACAACAAACGAAATCACGCAAACAAGAAATGAAATCACGCAAACAAGAATCGAAATCACGCAAACAAGAAATTAAATCACGCAAACAAGAATCGAAATCACGCAAACAAGAATAGAATTAACGCAAACAAGAAAGCTCCAAACCGGAAATGCTAAATATCGGACATGTCCAAACCAGAAATGCTAAATATCAGACATGAGGGGTCTGGTTGCTGATTGGACAGAAGCACTATCAATCATTCTGACTTTCGCTACAGGTTTCCCGTAATTGAGCAGCAATTAGTAGCAATTGAGTAGTAGGTAAGAGAACAGCGTGAGATACGAAAATATGTTTTGCCGTCATTGTGGTAAAAAGTTACCCAAAGAAGCAACGTGGGACCTTCCTCCCGTGGGCTCACCACCCATAGGAGGGACCAGAGGGGTCGGGTGCGATGTGAGCTGGGCGGCAGCCGAAGGCGGGGACCTTGGCGGTCCGACCCTCGGCTCCAGAAACTAGCTCTAGGGACGTGGAACGTCACCTCTCTGGCGGGGAAGGAGCCTGAGCTGGTGTGCGAGGTTGAGAAGTTCCGACTGGATATAGTTGGCCTCACCTCGACACACAGCAAGGGCTCCGGAACCACCCTTCCTGAGAGGGGTTGGACTCTCTTCCACTCTGAGTTCCCACTGGTGAGAGGCGCCGGGCAGGGGTGGCAATACTTATTGCCCCCCGGCTCAGTGCCTGTATGTTGGAGTTTACTCCAATAAATGAGAGGGTAGCTTCCCTCCGCCTTCGGGTGGGGGGACGGATCCTGACTGTTGTTTGTGCCTATGGTCCAAACAGCAGTTCAGAGTATCCCCCCTTTTTGGAGTCCTTGGAGGGGTTACTGGGGAGTGCTCCTTCTGGGGATTCCCTCGTTCTGTTGGGGGACTTCAACGCCCATGTTGGCAATGACAGTGAGACCTGGAGGGGTGTGATTGGGAGGAATGGCCCCCCTGATCGGAATCAGAGTGGTGTTTTATTATTGGACTTCTGTGCTCGTCACAGATTGTACATAACAAACACCATGTTCAAGCATAAGGGTCTCCATATGTGCACTTGGGACCAGGACACCCTAGGGCGCAGTTCGATGATCGACTTTGTAGTCATATCGCCGGACTTGTGGCCGCATGTCTTGGACACTCGGGTGAACAGAGGGGCGGAGCTGTAAACCGATCACCACCTGGTGGTGAGTCGACAGTCCTGGCAGGCCCAAACGTATTGTGAGGGTCTGTTGGGAACATCTTGCAGAATCTCCTGTCAGAAGGAGTTTCAACTCCCACCTCGGGAGAGCTTTGACCATTGTCAAATTTGAACTCCGAGTTGTTCGACTGCGATAATGACATTGCTCAGACACCCCTGTGTTCAGACCATTCGGCTGGTGACCTGCATGGACCTTGACCAACCCTAACCCTTCATTGGCATAGAACTCAAGCGCCTGATTGGCCCAGACACTCAATTATGTAGTGTCAATAAAAAGGTGAAAACAACTATATACTGTCTGAACATAGCTACGTGTTGTTGTCCTGCTGCTTTCTGCACCTTCTCCAAGAAGAGGGTTGTTGGCAGCGCGATTTATTTGCTGTAGCTCATCGATCTTGTTTCTTTATTGCACTGTACTTGTATTGTGATGACAATGACAATAAAAGCTTTCCATTTCCATTCCAATATGTGAGTTAAGTAGATCCGCAGTCGCACCCGCTATTATTTCTTCAGCATCACCATACGAGTTCATGCTGCATGTTTACTCTTTACATTTTTGCCTGAGATTAAAATATCTACTGGTAATGATACATTTCACCAATTTACCATCAACTGCTCACCACCCAGTGATTCCCTCGACTCAGCCATCTCACATCAGGATGTAGCAACAACTCAGAGAGTCGCAGTCAGCCTTCTCCAGATGTGAACGGAATAACCGTCTTTGGAGAGATCTGGCTCGAATAGAACAGGCGATCTTTGTTGCCACATCCATGATCTCTTTCATGTTAAGGATTTTAGCGCATAACGCTTGTTGGTTTTTTATGCAATGGTAATTCAAGAAGTCTGGGAAAGCGTCGTCCTCCCTGCACTTGGCAATAAATCCATTGACGCTTCCAATCATTGCGGGCGCTCCGTCCGTGGTGATGGACACCGATTTGTACACTGGAAGCAGAGTTTTCTCAATAAAGTTTTTAGACGACAGAAATATGTCCTCTCCTCGTACGTGTTCTTTAATAGCTCCTCTTTTGCAGTGAGATCACTAAACACCAAACGAATAAAAACGCACATCTGGGCTGTGTCACTCAGGTCAGTAGATTCGTCCAGCTGCAGTGAGAAACACTCTCAATCTCTGACGTCCGTCCACATCTGCTGGTTCCATCCTCAGCATGGCTCCACAGCGCCGTGTAACTGGACTTCTGGACAGCTGCAGAGCTTTGATTGAAGATAATATCTCGGCCTTGTTCTTAAAGTCTCGGAACAATCAGTCCGCTGCTTTAAAGAAACGCCTCTTTCACCATCTCGCCGTCTTGGAAGGACTTCTTGTTCGTAATGATGACGTGACTCACGCTGAGCTGGTGTGCGAGGTTGAGAAGTTCCGACTGGATATAGTTGGCCTCACCTCGACACACAGCAAGGGCTCCGGAACCACCCTTCTTGAGAGGGGTTGGACTCTCTTCCACTCTGGAGTTGCCACTGGTGAGAGGCGCCGGGCAGGGGTGGCAATACTTATTGCCCCCCGGCTCAGTGCCTGTATGTTGGAGTTTACTCCAATAAATGAGAGGGTAGCTTCCCTCCGCCTTCGGGTGGGGGGACGGATCCTGACTGTTGTTTGTGCCTATGGTCCAAACAGCAGTTCAGAGTATCCCCCCTTTTTGGAGTCCTTGGAGGGGTTACTGGGGAGTGCTCCTTCTGGGGATTCCCTCGTTCTGTTGGGGGACTTCAACGCCCATGTTGGCAATGACAGTGAGACCTGGAGGGGTGTGATTGGGAGGAATGGCCCCCCTGATCGGAATCAGAGTGGTGTTTTATTATTGGACTTCTGTGCTCGTCACAGATTGTACATAACAAACACCATGTTCAAGCATAAGGGTCTCCATATGTGCACTTGGGACCAGGACACCCTAGGGCGCAGTTCGATGATCGACTTTGTAGTCATATCGCCGGACTTGTGGCCGCATGTCTTGGACACTCGGGTGAACAGAGGGGCGGAGCTGTAAACCGATCACCACCTGGTGGTGAGTCGACAGTCCTGGCAGGCCCAAACGTATTGTGAGGGTCTGTTGGGAACATCTTGCAGAATCTCCTGTCAGAAGGAGTTTCAACTCCCACCTCGGGAGAGCTTTGACCATTGTCAAATTTGAACTCCGAGTTGTTCGACTGCGATAATGACATTGCTCAGACACCCCTGTGTTCAGACCATTCGGCTGGTGACCTGCATGGACCTTGACCAACCCTAACCCTTCATTGGCATAGAACTCAAGCGCCTGATTGGCCCAGACACTCAATTATGTAGTGTCAATAAAAAGGTGAAAACAACTATATACTGTCTGAACATAGCTACGTGTTGTTGTCCTGCTGCTTTCTGCACCTTCTCCAAGAAGAGGGTTGTTGGCAGCGCGATTTATTTGCTGTAGCTCATCGATCTTGTTTCTTTATTGCACTGTACTTGTATTGTGATGACAATGACAATAAAAGCTTTCCATTTCCATTCCAATATGTGAGTTAAGTAGATCCGCAGTCGCACCCGCTATTATTTCTTCAGCATCACCATACGAGTTCATGCTGCATGTTTACTCTTTACATTTTTGCCTGAGATTAAAATATCTACTGGTAATGATACATTTCACCAATTTACCATCAACTGCTCACCACCCAGTGATTCCCTCGACTCAGCCATCTCACATCAGGATGTAGCAACAACTCAGAGAGTCGCAGTCAGCCTTCTCCAGATGTGAACGGAATAACCGTCTTTGGAGAGATCTGGCTCGAATAGAACAGGCGATCTTTGTTGCCACATCCATGATCTCTTTCATGTTAAGGATTTTAGCGCATAACGCTTGTTGGTTTTTTATGCAATGGTAATTCAAGAAGTCTGGGAAAGCGTCGTCCTCCCTGCACTTGGCAATAAATCCATTGACGCTTCCAATCATTGCGGGCGCTCCGTCCGTGGTGATGGACACCGATTTGTACACTGGAAGCAGAGTTTTCTCAATAAAGTTTTTAGACGACAGAAATATGTCCTCTCCTCGTACGTGTTCTTTAATAGCTCCTCTTTTGCAGTGAGATCACTAAACACCAAACGAATAAAAACGCACATCTGGGCTGTGTCACTCAGGTCAGTAGATTCGTCCAGCTGCAGTGAGAAACACTCTCAATCTCTGACGTCCGTCCACATCTGCTGGTTCCATCCTCAGCATGGCTCCACAGCGCCGTGTAACTGGACTTCTGGACAGCTGCAGAGCTTTGATTGAAGATAATATCTCGGCCTTGTTCTTAAAGTCTCGGAACAATCAGTCCGCTGCTTTAAAGAAACGCCTCTTTCACCATCTCTCCGTCTTGGAAGGACTTCTTGTTCGTAATGATGACGTGACTCACGCAGAACGATGCCTCGGTGGCGGCTTTCGCTTTGGAAGTAGGTTGCGTGAAAAATGACTGCTGTCCAGACAACTGGGATTTTAATTCGTTAACTTTTCTTTTTCTCAGCTCGCTTTTCGGCGGAAAGTCGGTGTCGTATTTCCCATGAACAGTCCGAAAATGGCGCTCCACATTTCCCTTCTTCGGGAATGCGATGGTAGTCTGGCAGATCAGGCACTTGTCGTCTTCTGCGTTGCAAAAGCAATAGCCCCTTACGGGCCTAAATATACCTGTCACACCTGACAGAAAGCTGCAGTCAGTGGTATCACAGACCAAGCTGACCCCCCCCCCCCCCCCCAACAGTCTGGCTTAGTGCAGGGATTGGACGAGTGTCCATAAATGATTTGAAGTAAAATTAATTTGCATTCACCGCGCATTGTCCAGCAGCTCAGACACACGCAAGGAGTTTCCTCATAAATATTTAATGCTATGAAGAAACAAGACAGTTTCTCACACACACACAAATACACACACACACACACACACTCTGTAGGTCTTTACTTAATGAGCTCCAAATGCAGCCCTTCCCTACTGTGCTGCATAGCAAGAGAAAGACGGATGCATTAGAGAGGAGATAATGGAGGAGAGCAAAAGAGAGATGCAGGCAAAGCGGTGTGGATGAGGGAAGTTGAGATGAAGGAGACCATATTTCTGTTCTTCATTTTGTGACTGAGTGGTAGGAAAGATTGTATAATTGTCTGTGGAAGGTTAACTTCTCATGAGCCTGGATCGACCGTCCTGCCGCTGTTATACAACAGAAAGGCCTTCACTAATGTGTACAGTATATATATGTATTTATGTTTATGTATATGTGTGCACATGTATTTGGCATTGTTTTATCATTTTTGGTTGTTTACGTGGTCGAAATAAATAAAAAATAAATAAATAAATAAAAACTGGTATGTAAATTAAATCCTGATTTAAAAAAAAAATCATTTTCATTTGTTTCTGTCTACTGTGCATATTATGCATATTTAGTATGGTTCACATCTTCCACATTCCTTAACCAAATATTTGAGGACAGTTTGATTTAGCTTACTAGCTCATCCTTATGGCCATATTTCCCTGTTCAAGTATAGCAGAGTGACATAAAGCTTCGAGATGGGAGTTTAAACCTAAACTTGTCTGCACATGTTGCACTGATGATCCGGCTCGCCATTAAAGCAGTAACATGCGAAGTCTAGCAAAGCTATGAGAGAGCAGCCCAATGCTCTGTGTACTGTCCAAATGCTGCAGGGGACGGTGGACGGTGGACACATTGAGAACACCTACCCTCCGTGTCACGCGTCGTCCTTCTGAAAGCTTCACTGGAGTAAAGATCAGGGCGTCACACCGACGCTGCCTTGACGTTCTCAAACCAACACCGTTAGTGTGTCTCAGTGACACACACACACACACACACACACACATCCTGTCCCATATTCTCTGTGCTGGTTCTAACTTCAGCTCCAATTATCTGGTGGCTACACAAGTATCTCCCCGAAATGGGTGGTAACAACGATCAGGCATGTCTGCAATGGATTTCACAGTTGGAGAGAAGGAAGAGGGCCAGGAATGGGCTTGGGGTGTGCGGGGGGGGGGGGGGGGGGGCATGGGCTGTGCAAATTAAAGGGAGACTAACAGAAAGTGTAAGGGCAAGAAAGATGAGTTAGGATTAAATGTGTAAGACAGCAGCAGAAGGAAACAAGGAAATAAAACACATCAACAATACAAAATGTACTGCGTTCTCATTATATGATGTCATCGATGAAGACGGCTCAAATCCATGTAGAATCAGACATTGATGCTGGTGTTTGTTTAGGAATAGTTCTTCCCTCTCTGTTACTATTTTCTGTCATCTTAAGCATCCTGAATGTTCTAATACTGCCTTTCTCTTCCTTTATGCCTCTTTCAGGTTCGTGAGGAGACGAGGGATGAGAGGTGGAGGAGGGGACGCTGCAGAAATAAAGCCCCGGAGTGGGTGAGCATGAAAAGAACCTGTCGTTTCCTTCACGGCTTAACGAATGATCTCACTGAACCGAATGCAAAATACAATTTGTGTGATTTAGAGTAAATATGAATGTTTGCAAATCTTCATTAGTTTTGCCATTTCTGTATTTAGAAACAAAAATATTACAGCAAAGGAACAGCATCATGAAAACCTAATGGATGCTTTTAAGTCTCAATAAAACTGTGAACACACACAACCACACACACACACACACACACAGCCCACGCCTGGGCCACTGAGCAACTCCATGAAGGAAGTGTCTTGTGAATCTTAGAACTTTCACATGAATAAATAACTATATGAAGAAATATATATGAGAAACTATATGAGAAATAAATGCAATAGCTGAAATTATATTTACTGTTTTTGTTATTCCAGTCGTAGATAGTAAAACCATTAAACTACATCACACCCTGTATTTCATTCATTAACTGATAAAGGTTGATTCTTCAAAAAAATTGGGTCAAAATCTGTTCTCAATTGCACATCAATTTATGTTAAAAGTTGTGGCTCTTTAAAAATAAGACCATTAGTGTTTGAGTTATTCTGAAAGGAAAATGGTTATCTTCTTAGCCGTCAGTTCAGACTCACAAGAGGAGGGTGACAGATCCAGCAGCTCATTACTCACTGCTGGGCTAAACAGCCAGCATGTTTATGTTTCAGGACTTTTTATGTCTTATAAACCCAGATGTGTTCAATGCTGAGCTGTTTTGTTTTGACTTTTATTGTCTTAATTCTTAAAAATATGTCTGAATATTTCTTTTCTTTCTCAAAATCAAATTTCATTGTCTGGGTGTGTGTGTGCGTGTGTGTGTGTGTGTGTGTGTGTGTGTGGGCTTAAACAATAGTGATGAATGTGATAAAAATAAAAAAAACAGCATTTATGATGCTTTGATCTAAGAGTTCTGATACCCTGACTTTATTTCATCTGATCACAAGTGTTGATCCGAATCAGAATCAGTTTATTGTCAGTGAGGGTTCAGACTAGGAATGTTTCTCGGTGAAGTCGTGTTACATGTAACAGTAATGACTAAATACACAAAACATACAAGTACAGACACATCAGCAGCAGCAGTAGTGGATACACAGATGTGTACTAGCAGCAGTAAAACTAGCGTCATCACGCAGTGCAAAGAGAACGGTGCAAGTTATCAGTTACAAAATAGACATAATTATTAAGTGTTCATGAGTCTTACGGCTGAGGGGAAGAAGCTGTTCTTGTGGCGGGAGGTTCTGGTCCGGATGGACCGTAGCCTCCTTTTGAGAGGGTCAAAAATCTGTTTGACATCTGTTGATAAAATCATTGAATTCAAAGAAGCTAAAACTTGTGTTTGAAGCTTCATCTTTGAGAAACAGAATGAGTTACGGGTTTATTCTGATCTCACGGTTCCTGTCAACACTTCAGTTTCTCATTCGAATCATTTTTGAGTGTTTTCCTGCATTAACAGCTCCAATCATTTCAGAGCATTCTCCACCATCCTGCACTCAGTCCAGCTCACGCCCTTCACCTGTGTTGCCTCAGTCACCTGGAGCCCACCTGGAGCCCATCAGTCTCCACCCTACACACACGCTGCTGTTCATCCTCCTTCCCAGCATTCCTGTTCTCTGCCTGAATATCCAGTCCTGATTCTGCCTGATTCTGGTCAGATTTGGCGTTCGGCGTTCTGAACGTTTCTTGGAACACGGATTTTCGAGCTGCGTGTTTAGACCCAGCAGGCTAAACTTGACAAGGGTAGCCTTGGTCATCGATCCTTCACGGAAAAGCAGCAGAAAAAGCTCATTTGTTTATTTTAATAATTGTTAATTTGTTATATTGATGGTTGCTCATTGCACAGTTCCACTGGACTGTATGCAGTTTTACTTTTGAGTGATCCGCTCATGTATTCTTTTAAAAAGGAGAGAATTTTAATTTCTCGACATTCTTCTGTAATTGCTACAGAATAGTTTGTTGGATTTTTTTTTTTAAATGGCTACAGAATAATTATTATTTTATTATTTTATGAACAAACCCTCAACTGTTGGGTTTGTAAGGTCGTGTAATTGAAAATTCAGAAATGAGATATAAAACTAAGTTGATGTTAATTTACATTGACATAATTATTAACATAATTGACATTCTCCTTTTATCCATATAAGATTGAAAAATTACCAAATTATTTCATGGAATCGAAAGCGGAATTTTAATCATAAATCGTATAACTTACTGGTTTAGGAGAAATCGCTCAACTTCATTGGCAGTAATGGAATATGTAGAAAATGTCGCAAAAGCCGTTGACCAAAAATTAAATACAGTGGGCGTGTTTGTTGACCTGAGCAAGGCATTTGATACAATCGATCATGATTATCTGTTAAAAAAATGTGAATATTATGGTCTTCGTGGTAAAACAAATCAATGGCTACAGAGTTATTTAAATAACAGACTTCAATATACATGTTGATTCTCAACGCAAGACAGTAGTTTGTGGAGTACCCCAAGGCTCAGTCCTGGGACCGAAACTATTTACCCTTTATCTAAATGATATTTTTTCGGTATCAACCCTGTTGAAAGTTATGTTTGCGGATGATACAAATTTTTTCTGTTCTGGAAAAGATTTGGTTGAATTATTGCAAGTGGTGGAAAAAGAATTTGTTTTGATTAAAAAGTGGTTTGACCATAATAAGCTATCGTTAAATGAAAACAAAACTAAATTCATGATTTTCTCAGGAAATAGAAATTCTGACAATGTAAAATTATATTTAAATGGAGTAGAAATTGAAAGAGTGTATGAAACGAAATTCTTACGTGTAATAATAGACAGTAAACTCAGTTGGAAACCACATGTAGAATATATTAAACGCAAAGTGTCAAAATCTATCGCCATACTTCACAAAACAAGAGACGTATTAAACAAAACAGCTTTGTTCCTGATATATTGTTCTTTGGTTGTACCCTACCTGTCATATTGTGCAGAAATATGGGGGAGCGCAGGTAAAACATTAATAGGTTCATTAGGAAAATTACAAAAAAAGGCTCTTAGAATAATCAATAAAGTAGGATATCTTGAACCAACCAATAATTTAAAACATTAAAATTAGTTGATATTGTGAAAATTAAAATATTGGTGATTCTTCATAGAGTGAAAAACAACAAAATCCCAAAGTGTATAAATGACTTCTTCAAATTAAGGGAATCCCGCTATAATCTGAGAGGTGTGAAGAGTGTGAAGTGTGAAATAATTAATGAATATGAAAAGTGTGTATAAATAATCATTTGATATGTAAAGCCAATCTAATTGTCTGTATTGTAGGATAGGCTTCAATAAGAATTGCTTCTGCCTATTCCTTTTTTGGTTGTAATGTATATTTAGTTTTGTTTAAGTTGTATTTATTAATTTTTTTTGTCTTAATCTGACAACCAAAATAAAAATCATCATCATCATCATCATCATCATCAAACCAGACGAACCAAAACCTGAAAAGGCTTTTTCTCTTGGCAGCCTAAACTTATACTTAATAGCTGCATTCCTGTGTACAGTAATTTCAGTTGATCATATAAAGTTTAAAATGATCGTTATTGCTGTTGGTGAACCGAAACAAGTGATGAATGCAATTAGAATTTAGTTAAACCAATTTATTCCCCATCGACTACGACTACTTTCTTCTTGTCCCGTGAGAGGTCGCCACAGCAACCCAACGTTCTCCCTGTCCTTTGCATCGTCCTCCCCAACACCAGCCACTCTCATGTCCTCCCTCACTACGTCCATGTCTCTTCTCCTGGGTCGTCCTCTAGTCCTGTCCTTTGCATCGTCCTTCCCAACACCAGCCACTCTCATGTCCTCCCTCACTACGTCCATGTCTCTTCTCCTGGGTCGTCCTCTAGTCCTGTTCCCTGGAAGTTCCATCCTAATGATGATGAATATATTTATTAGATTGAATGTTAGAGTACAAGTACAGTCAAACAGTAGCATGTATTACAGTACAAGTACAGTAAACAGTAGCATGTATTACAGTACAAGTACAGCCAAACAGTAGCATGTATTACAGTACAAGTACAGTAAACAGTAGCATGTATTACAGTACAAGTACAGTCAAACAGTAGCATGTATTACAGTACGAGTACAGTAAACAGTAGCATGTATTACAGTACGAGTACAGTAAACAGTAGCATGTATTACAGTACAAGTACAGTCACACAGTAGCATGTATTACAGTACGAGTACAGTAAACAGTAGCATGTATTACAGTACAAGTACAGTCACACAGTAGCATGTATTACAGTACAAGTACAGTAAACAGTAGCATGTATTACAGTACAAGTACAGTCAAACAGTAGCATGTATTACAGTACAAGTACAGTAAACAGTAGCATGTATTACAGTACAAGTACAGTCACACAGTAGCATGTATTACAGTACAAGTACAGTCAAACAGTAGCATGTATTACAGTACGAGTACAGTAAACAGTAGCATGTATTACAGTACAAGTACAGTCACACAGTAGCATGTATTACAGTACAAGTACAGTAAACAGTAGCATGTATTACAGTACAAGTACAGTCACACAGTAGCATGTATTACAGTACAAGTACAGTCAAACATCCTGTCTAAGAGGAGCATTTCTAAAAGCCCTTGCGGTCTTGTTTCCGTTGAAAGTCCTTCGTACATAAATCATCGACATTTAACAATACCAATAAAACTAATATTAAATTACTAACTTGATGCAAAATAACAATAAATTACAAAGACACATAATATGTGCAACGTAGGTGGACAAAAAGGGGGGGGGGGGGGGGTTGACCCGGAGAGAGTCGTGATGACTATCTCCGTTTCTGTCCCCCTAAAAGGTGTATTTTTAGGGCCGTTTTGAAGGAGGCCAAAGAGGTGCATGTTTTGAGGGCAGGAGTCAAACAGTTCCACCCTTGGGGGGCAGTATTGTAAAAAGGCATCCTCAGCATCCTTCTACCAATATAGTCCCTGTCTCTACTCTGGACATGTCCAAACCGTCAAAGTCTGGTCTCTCTGACCTCGTCTCCAAAGCATCTAACCCTGTGTTTTGACCTTGATTGTCTGTTGCAGTGGTCCCCAAACTACGGCCCGCCTCCACATTTGCCCCGGCCCCCTGAACAATACCATTTTAATGATGATCACATACGAGCAGAAAGTTAATGTTCCATGGACTTCCTGACTTTTTTCTGTGATGATCCCGGTAAGGGTTATTTGGTTATTATTTATTTTATGAATAGTATTATTATTTATTTTGTGAATAGTGCTATTATTTATTTTATGAATAGTGTTATTATTTATTTACTGACTTTTTTTTCCTGTGAAGAAAGGGTTATTTGATGGCTGTCACATATTTCTATATACACTTAATGGTACACAAGATTGCGTTGTCAGAAAGGGAAAAGGTAGGATAGTTGAGTTGGAACACCAAAACTTGTCAAATAGCGAAATTGGTTGCAATCTCCTCCCACCCCGGGCACCACTTGTTCAACCTGTTGCCCTCGGGCCGGCGCTACAGGTTGCACAAGAGCAGGACCAACAGACTCAGAGACAGTTTTTTCCCGAGAGCCATCAGCGCTCTGAACGACAACCGTGATTAAACAGGACAATCACTCACTATCTGCGATAACTATATCTGCAATAACTATATGTGCAATAACTAATGTACTCTACTTCCTCATGCAAAGTACTGGCCAATCGCACTGCATGCACCGCTCACTTTAAATATGTCTTTTTTTTATTCCGTGAATTTTCTGTTACATTTACCTGCACTTTCTATTAGTGAACTGTATGTTGTACTATGCACCGGACGGAGCAGCGCTCCTAATCTCTTTGCATAGCCACTATGCAAAGACAATAAAGGCTTTCTATTCTATTCTATTCAATCTCGGGTATTATTATTATTTATTTTATTAATAGTGTTATTATTTATTTTATTAATAGTATTATTATTTGTATTATTAATAGTGTTATTATTTCTATTATTAATAGTGTTATTATTTATATTATTAATAATGTTATTATTTATATTATTAATAGTGTTATTATTTATATTATTAATAGTGTTATTATTTTTATTATTAATAATGTTATTATTTATATTATTAATAGTGTTATTATTTCTATTATTAATAGTGTTATTATTTATTTTATTAATATTGTTATTATTTATATTATTAATAGTGTTATTATTTATATTATTAATATTGTTATTATTTATATTATTAGTAGTGTTATTATTTATATTATTAATAGTGTTATTATTTATTACCCTCGCCGAAGAGGAGGCGAGGGTATTGCAATTGGGTGCGTTTGTCTGTCTGTTTGTTTGTTTGCTTGTTTGTCTGTCCGAGCGCATAACTCAAAAACTAGGAACCCAATCGACTTGAGATTTTTACACAAGCAAGGTTCTGTCCGTGGCTCGGTCCTCCCCGAGAATGGCGTTGATCCGGATCTGGATCCAGATTCTAGAATTATTTTTACATCTGGAATCGTGCCGTGCCTGTGCTGTAAACTGCCACTTTAAGAGGGAGGGACACGAATGGCATGATGGGAAAAAGAGTCCAGAAGGAGTCTTGTAGTACGTTCCGGAGCAGCAAGCTAGAGCAGGTTTGGCCCCTCTGATCCGGAAGCCCTGTTTCCTGTCTCACAAGATCCAATAGTCTTTTGGAGGCGGAGTCTGCAATCTCTGATTGTCTTTCTAGTTAATAATGTTATTATTTATTTTATTAATAGTGTTATTATTTATATTATTAATATTGTTATTATTTATTTTATTAATAGTGTTATTATTTATTTTATTAATAGTGTTATTATTTATTTTATTAATAGTATTATTATTTATTTTGTTAATAGTGTTATTATTTATTTTATTAATAGTGTTATTATTTAAATTAGTAATAGTGTTATTATTTATTTTAGTAATAGTGTTATTATTTAAATTAGTAATAGTGTTATTATTTATATTATTAATAGTGTTATTATTTATATTATTAATAGTGTTATTATTTATTTTATTAATAGTGTGATTATTGATATTATTAATAGTGTTATTATTTATTTTAGTAATAGTGTTATTATTTATTTTATTGATAGTGTTATTATTGATATTATTAATAGTGTTATTATTTATTTTATTAATAGTGTTATTATTTATTTTAGTAATAGTATTATTATTTATATTATTAATAGTGTTATTATTTATTTTATTAATAGTGTTATTTATATTATTAATAGTGTTATTATTTATATTATTAATAGTGTTATTATTTATATTATTAATAGTGTTATTATTTAAATTAGTAATAGTGTTATTTATTTTATTGATAGTGTTATTATTTATATTATTAATAGTGTTATTATTTATATTATTAATAGTGTTATTATTTAAATTAGTAATAGTGTTATTATTTATTTTATTGATAGTGTTATTATTTATATTATTAATAGTGTTATTATTTATTTCCTGACTTTTTCCTCTTGTTATTTGGTTATTTGGTGGATCTCTGAAAACAATAAATGTTTCGCCCCCCCTGCCATCGTCACACAGTTCCTGTACAAACTGACCCCGGCCCCCCCATCAGAGAAGGGAGGAGTTATGTGTCCCTCACAGGACAACGGTCTATTGGATTTGTCTCTTCACCTGCTCCTTATTGGTACTGATTATCTGCTTACTGAAGTACTGCATGAAATGGACTATTCCTATTTGGACTTTTGTCTGTTGCGGTGCTCTTGGGTCCAAACCATCACCTGACCTGACTCCTTCACTGTCCCTTTTACTGCCTCATTTCTAATCCTATCAGAGAGCACAGACCTCCGCCAAACAGCTCATTTCCATTGCAATTGGATTTACATTGTCCACATCAGGAACCCGGATCCTGATGTGATCTGGATCATCATCAAAAGGTTCTAGATTGTTCTTGGTATCTTTATACACCAACCATGAAAAGTAAAAGTGAATCGTAGTTGTTTTTGTAACTGATTTTCAATCCATAAATGGGATTTTCAATGTTAAATGTAATTTTCTTTCCTGACCTCATTCATTGGTGAGATAGAGACCCCCCCCCCTACATGATTGTGCCAAATTCCATAAACATCGGTCAATAATCAACCGAGATATTGAGGAACAGATTGTGAAGCTCCACTGACAGTAATCTTAACAAAAATGTCAAAGTGATCCAGAATCCAGGATCTCTTCTGGATCATCACCAAAATGTAATCTTCCTTTCCTGGAAACATTTCCTGAATATTTAATCCAGATCCGTTTGTAACGTTTTGAGGTATGTTGCTGCCAGATGATGTTGCTGATGACATAAGCCCCGCCCCACCCGAGGTAAAACTCTTCGTTTAACGATTGTTGCTGTGCTGCATGTGCAGCCATCACAGCTGGCCAAGTCTTCATTGATCATTTATTTTTCATGAAACGGGCCTTTTATTGACAGAGATATTTATCACTTTCCCATCTCCCATTGCCTGCAAGAGATGCAAGGGAGGAAGGAAGAGCGAGGAGGGAAAGTCATCGCGCTCCTGCATCAAAAGCGTCAGCTGAGCTCCTCACAAACACGTTTGTTAAGTGTGTGGGTGTGTTTGAGCTTTGTGTTAGTTTCTATTCCCCCCCCAAGAGGCCCAGAAACCACACATTTGTTTATGCTTTTCATGCAATTATTATATGATTCCTTGTTTTCTGGATTTATTGTCCATCTTTTGTGATATGATCACTCATTCCTTTATTTTATGTGTATGCTAAAGTTCATATATGTCCATCCTTTGTCTTAAATGCTATAATTACCCTCCCTTAATAAAATCTATTTTATTTATTAGGAATTAAGCAGTGTCAAAATGTCATGTAGTATTTAATTTCACGTCATGTAAAGGTGAAAGAGCTGATTAGATTGGAAAACATCATGAAATCTGCTTATTTTGATATTTAAGTAATATTTGGGGGGGTTGAACTGAAATTGTAGTATAAATGCATAATTCTTAATGGATTCTTAATTATTTTGTATATAGTGTAATTAATTAGCAAGCTTTGTCATGTCTTGTCCTGCCTTGTGTATTTGATTTGTCAGTTTAGTGGTACATGTATAAATGAGAACCTAAGGTTCAGTCAGGAAGACTAAATCTTGTATTTTACTTCTCATGCTCCTGCTTGTTAAGTCTCTTTTTTCTTTTTCGGGGTAATTTTTCCTCTTTTTGCCAAAACAACCTTATCAGATCAGGAAAAATGGGAGGAAGGAAATATCTGAAAAAAATAGAGACAAAAAAACGAAACAAAGAAATTGAGTTTCAATCAAACATTGAATGTTTTTCTTGTAAAACCTTTTGCTGCGATTAGGTGAGGTGATAGATGCCCCATGTCCTGGTCTGGGGGCAGTTCTGCAGTGACGGATCACAAAGGATTTAAGTCTAGTTGTTGCGTCCCGTAGGGCTAACGAGCAGAGAAAACCCCAAAAAATGCGGCGACAGAGTCTAAAACAGTACTGAGGGGGGGACGGGCCGGAACGTCCGGTAAGAGAAAACACAAAATCACAGCCAAACAAAAGTGCAAAAAACAACAGCTGAGCTGGTAACTAATTAACAAACAAAAATCCAAATACTCAGCTGCGTTCAAAAACGGCAGAGAACGGAACGGCAATACAAAAAGAGCCGGAACGGGAAACGGGAACAGATCGGAGGGGACGGGAAACAAGCACGGGAGACATTCGGGTGATCTGGTAGGTGTAACGCTGGAGACCAAGGGATTACAAACAGGTGTGTCTGCTCGGCCACGCCCACTGCCGAGAGAGAGGGAGAGAGGAGAACGAGCGAAATCAAACGAAGGAAAACCAGAAAAGGGCTGGATGGATGAGCATATTCTGTCAAATGGGCCTGAAAGCTACGATATATGTACGGTATATGTATATATATATATACTAAGCAGTCAATAGATTTGTTCATGTAAAGGTAAAATAGCAACTAAAATGTTAGCCTTGTCATAACAAAAATAGATGTTTCATTTTTTTAAACGTTTTACGAAGTTACAAATTAAATATAACATTTTTGTGTCCATGTCATTTATAGGATTACTAACGTTTAAGTACTGTTAAAAAAAAAAAGGGCGACCAATATTATTTTACAAAAGATATTTATAATTATTGGGACAACAAGTTAGCAAGATCTATTTCAGTGAAGGTACCAACGAAGGTACCAACTAACCCTAACCCTAACCCTAACCCTAACCCTACCCCTAACCCTAACCCTAACCCTAACCCTAACCCTGGAACACAGCATTCTCCCAAATAACTGAAATACCTGTAGAAATCCAGACATTTCATCAAAACAATCCTTAAAATATGGCTTCTGAAAACTAAAAGCTTCTGAAACGCGACACACCTGCTTCCAGCTGCTGTCAGTGAAACGGCTGTTCAGGTACAGATTGCGTCTGATCCTCTTGTTTTACTTTTACATACTTCCTTTGTTGCAGAATACCTTTTTTCATTCATTTAAGTGTAATTACATTTTAAGCCCTTCGTAATAATGAGCTACGGGACAGAAATGTTTCCATTAGATATTAATACCTCGCCTCAGTAATTCAAAAGGCTTCGATTCTGCGGGGTTTTAATTTCAATGAAGAAATCACACACACACTTATACACACAAGCACATGCACACACATCCAGCATGTGTCACATGTTAGCCTCCCGATCACACACACACTTATACACACAAGCACATGCACACACATCCAGCATGTGTGTAACCCTAACCCATACAGCATGTGTCCTCCCTATCAGACACACATCCGTCTGTGCCTGTGTGACGGTCGTCTCTCTGCCTCTGCGTTGTGTTGTGTAACACGCGGCTGGTTCTGTCGTCTTTTTACTGGATTTATACAAAATAAAGTACATCAGCACATCTCGGCATCATGGCTGCTCCTCCCAGCGTGTTCAAACGGAGTGCTGGGGGAGGGGAACCAGGGGAACCAGGAAGCAGGGCAAAACCGCAGGACGGAGAGCCAGGAGGGACAAAATACTCCAAATCAACACCCCGAGATGTACATTAAAACAAATGAAATAAAAACGTGCGTAATTATAAAAAGGAAAACAAGACAAATACATGAATGGAAAATAAATAAATCCCCTTTATGCAGGATTTAACTGCATCCGTATTTACTCCGTCACACCTGGAAGCGCTGATGCAGTTTTCACTGTTTCAGTCCTTCCTTCATGAGACTCGCTCCCGTTACAATTACAATTTATTTTATGAAAAATGCTCTCGGTTAATTTTAATTTATAATGGATCAATGCACTTTTCCGCACATTTTTACAGCTGTTTTTTTTTAAAAAACATCACATATTATACTCATTTTCCACAAGGTATCGTAGTTCCCAGACACTTATATGAAATATTTGTCAAGGTTTTTGTCAAAATAGCAAACAGATGCTGCAGGACAGCGTCCCTCATTTCTGTCTCATACAGATGCTGCAGGACAGCGTCCCTCATTTCTGTCTCATACAGATGCTGCAGGACAGCGTCCCTCATTTCTGTCTCACACAGATGCTGCAGGACAGCGTCCCTCATTTCTGTCTCTAACAGATGCTGCAGGACAGCGTCCCTCATTTCTGTCTCTAACAGATGCTGCAGGACAGCGTCCCTCATTTCTGTCTCAAACAGATGCTGCAGGACAGCGTCCTTCATTTCTGTCTCAAACAGATGCTGCAGGACAGCGTCCCTCATTTCTGTCTCATACAGATGCTGCAGGACAGCGTCCCTCATTTCTGTCTCACACAGATGCTGCAGGACAGCGTCCCTCATTTCTGTCTCAAACAGATGCTGCAGGACAGCGTCCCTCTTTTCTGTCTCAAACAGATGCTGCAGGACAGCGTCCCTCTTTTCTGTCTCAAACAGATGCTGCAGGACAGCGTCCCTCATTTCTGTCTCATACAGATGCTACAGGACAGCGTCCCTCGTTTCTGTCTCAAACAGATGCTGCAGGACAGCGTCCCTCATTTCTGTCTCAAACAGATGCTGCAGGACAGCGTCCCTCTTTTCTGTCTCAAACAGATGCTGCAGGACAGCGTCCCTCTTTTCTGTCTCAAACAGATGCTGCAGGACAGCGTCCCTCATTTCTGTCTCATACAGATGCTGCAGGACAGCGTCCCTCATTTCTGTGTCAAACAGATGCTGCAGGACAGCGTCCCTTTTTTCTGTCTCAAACAGATGCTGCAGGACAGCGTCCCTCATTTCTGTCTCATACAGATGCTGCAGGACAGCGTCCCTCATTTCTGTCTCAAACAGATGCTGCAGGACAGCGTCCCTCATTTATGTCTCAAATAGATGCTGCAGGACAGCGTCCCTCGTTTCTGTCTCAAACAGATGCTGCAGGACAGCGTCCCTCATTTCTGTCTCAAACAGATGCTGCAGGACAGCGTCCCTCATTTATGTCTCACACAGATGCTGCAGGACAGCGTCCCTCATTTCTGTCTCAAACAGATGCTGCAGGACAGCGTCCCTCATTTCTGTCTCAAACAGATGCTGCAGGACAGCGTCCCTCATTTCTGTCTCATACAGATGCTGCAGGACAGCGTCCCTCATTTCTGTCTCAAACAGATGCTGCAGGACAGCGTCCCTCATTTATGTCTCAAATAGATGCTGCAGGACAGCGTCCCTCGTTTCTGTCTCAAACAGATGCTGCAGGACAGCGTCCCTCATTTCTGTCTCAAACAGATGCTGCAGGACAGCGTCCCTCATTTATGTCTCACACAGATGCTGCAGGACAGCGTCCCTCATTTCTGTCTCAAACAGATGCTGCAGGACAGCGTCCCTCATTTATGTCTCAAACAGATGCTGCAGGACAGCGTCCTTCATTTCTGTCTCAAACAGATGCTGCAGGACAGCGTCCCTCATTTCTGTCTCAAACAGATGCTGCAGGACAGCGTCCCTCATTTATGTCTCACACAGATGCTGCAGGACAGCGTCCCTCATTTCTGTCTCAAACAGATGCTGCAGGACAGCGTCCCTCATTTATGTCTCACACAGATGCTGCAGGACAGCGTCCCTCATTTCTGTCTCAAACAGATGCTGCAGGACAGCGTCCTTCATTTCTGTCTCAAACAGATGCTGCAGGACAGCGTCCCTCATTTCTGTCTCATACAGATGCTGCAGGACAGCATCCCTCATTTCTGTCTCAGACAGATGCTGCAGGACAGCGTCCCTCATTTCTGTCTCAAACAGATGCTGCAGGACAGCGTCCCTCATTTCTGTCTCAAACAGATGCTGCAGGACAGCGTCCCTCATTTCTGTCTCAAACATGCTGCAGGACAGCGTCCCTCATTTCTGTCTCACACAGATGCTGCAGGACAGCGTCCCTCATTTCTGTCTCAAACAGATGCTGCAGGACAGCGTCCCTCTTTTCTGTCTCAAACAGATGCTGCAGGACAGCGTCCCTCATTTCTGTCTCAAACATGCTGCAGGACAGCGTCCCTCATTTATGTCTCAAACAGATGCTGCAGGACAGCGTCCCTCATTTCTGTCTCAAACATGCTGCAGGACAGCGTCCCTCATTTCTGTCTCAAACAGCTCAGTCAGAAAAGCCTCTGAAAACGAAACTGAAACTAAGTTGCACGTGCACGCACATCTTGTGCACTTTTTCCCTCTGTGACATCACATCTGAACAGAACTACGCAAACTATGAAGGATTGACTGGATGATTTATTTTGCTGTTTTTGGGTTGATAATGACCCAAGAACACGATAATAGTGTAGAAACAATGGAACAGTGAGTTTTTCATCATGTCTCCTTTGAACAAAGGTGATCAAAGGTGTGTCCTGCAGACATTATTGGATACTTTTTTACTTTCAGCTCCATCTGCCACACTCCAGATGTTACAACTCAAATAATAGGAAGGTTTGGAGATGGAAAGAATCTTTCAGTCAATATCGTTTTGCCATTGAGAGCATGGACAGATAAGGGAATCTTCAATTTTCCATCCTGAATCTTCTACCTCCATCTAGTGGCTGGTGACGGTAATGACAAGTCGTGTGAAATATGTCGTCCATTTGATTTTTATTAAAACATTTTCAGAATGAAGCCAGTCACATTGTGTTAGTCCTATTCAAGTTTTAATCATGCATATTATGGTTGTGAATCACCTGAAAATCTTCCACAGCAAATCTCTGTTATTGATTTGATTTTTATGACGACATGAATATATCGGCCATACACTTTAATTGGGAGGCCGACGGATAGTAAGAGATGGCAATCAGTTAAATATTTGTTTTGCATCGAAATACATAATCTGAGGAGGATGACATCTTTGGACTTTGGTCATCCCCTGAGTAGACCTGGCTCCAAAATATTTACTTCACAAAACTAAATGCAACATGATCGATCGATTGTTACCATAAATGTAAGCGATCAAGCCGAAACGCAGGTCAACAGTTTGAAATGAAATTATTGCATCATTCGGATAGTGTATCACTGTAATACACGCTACTGTGTGACTGTACTTGTACTGTAATACACGCTACTGTGTGACTGTACTCGTACTGTAATACACGCTACTGTTTGACTGTACTCGTACTGTAATACACGCTACTGTTTGACTGTACTTGTACTGTAATACACGCTACTGTGTGACTGTACTTGTACTGTAATACACGCTACTGTTTGACTGTACTCGTACTGTAATACACGCTACTGTTTGACTGTACTTGTACTGTAATACACGCTACTGTGTGACTGTACTCGTACTGTAATACACGCTACTGTTTGACTGTACTCGTACTGTAATACACGCTACTGTTTGACTGTACTTGTACTGTAATACATGCTACTGTTTGACTGTACTTGTACTGTAATACACGCTACTGTGTGACTGTACTCGTACTGTAATACACGCTACTGTTTGACTGTACTTGTACTGTAATACACGCTACTGTGTGAATGTACTCGTACTGTAATACACGCTACTGTTTGACTGTACTTGTACTGTAATACACGCTACTGTGTGACTGTACTCGTACTGTAATACACGCTACTGTTTGACTGTACTTGTACTGTAATACACGCTACTGTGTGAATGTACTCGTACTGTAATACACGCTACTGTTTGACTGTACTTGTACTGTAATACACGCTACTGTGTGACTGTACTCGTACTGTAATACATGCTACTGTTTGACTGTACTTGTACTGTAATACATGCTACTGTGTGACTGTACTTGTACTGTAATACACGCTACTGTGTGACTGTACTCGTACTGTAATACACGCTACTGTTTGACTGTACTTGTACTGTAATACACGCTACTGTGTGACTGTACTCGTACTGTAATACACGCTACTGTTTGACTGTACTTGTACTGTAATACACGCTACTGTGTGACTGTACTCGTACTGTAATACACGCTACTGTTTGACTGTACTTGTACTGTAATACACGCTACTGTGTGACTGTACTCGTACTGTAATACATGCTACTGTGTGACTGTACTTGTACGGTAATACACGCTACTGTGTGACTGTACTTGTACTGTAATACATGCTACTGTTTAACTGTACTTGTACTGTAATACACGCTACTGTGTGACTGTACTTGTACTGTAATACACGCTACTGTGTGACTGTACTCGTACTGTAATACATGCTACTGTTTGACTGTACTTGTACTGTAATACACGCTACTGTGTGACTGTACTTGTACTGTAATACATGCTACTGTTTAATTGTACTTGTACTGTAATACACGCTACTGTGTGACTGTACTTGTACTGTAATACATGCTACTGTTTAACTGTACTTGTACTGTAATACACGCTACTGTGTGACTGTACTTGTACTGTAATACACGCTACTGTGTGACTGTACTCGTACTGTAATACACGCTACTGTTTGACTGTACTTGTACTGTAATACACGCTACTGTGTGACTGTACTTGTACTGTAATACACGCTACTGTTTGACTGTACTTGTACTGTAATACACGCTACTGTGTGACTGTACTCGTACTGTAATACATGCTACTGTTTGACTGTACTTGTACTGTAATACATGCTACTGTTTGACTGTACTTGTACTGTAATACACGCTACTGTGTGACTGTACTTGTACTGTAATACACGCTACTGTTTGACTGTACTTGTACTGTAATACACGCTACTGTGTGACTGTACTCGTACTGTAATACATGCTACTGTTTGACTGTACTTGTACTGTAATACGCGCTACTGTGTGACTGTACTCGTACTGTAATACATGCTACTGTGTGACTGTACTTGTACGGTAATACACGCTACTGTGTGACTGTACTTGTACTGTAATACATGCTACTGTTTAACTGTACTTGTACTGTAATACACGCTACTGTGTGACTGTACTTGTACTGTAATACACGCTACTGTGTGACTGTACTCGTACTGTAATACATGCTACTGTTTGACTGTACTTGTACTGTAATACACGCTACTGTGTGACTTTACTTGTACTGTAATACATGCTACTGTTTAATTGTACTTGTACTGTAATACACGCTACTGTGTGACTGTACTCGTACTGTAATACATGCTACTGTTTGACTGTACTTGTACTGTAATACACGCTACTGTGTGACTGTACTCGTACTGTAATACATGCTACTGTTTGACTGTACTTGTACTGTAATACACGCTACTGTGTGACTGTACTTGTACTGTAATACACGCTACTGTGTGACTGTACTTGTACTGTAATACATGCTACTGTCTAATTGTACTTGTACTGTAATACACGCTACTGTGTGACTGTACTTGTACTGTGATACATGCTACTGTTTAACTGTACTTGTACTGTAATGCACGCTACTGTGTGACTGTACTTGTACTGTAATACATACTACTGTTTGCCTGTACTTGTACCCTAACATTCTATCTAATAAATATATTCATCATCATCACCTCCCTGTAGGCGAACTGTAGGCTATCCAAACCAGCAGGGACGGCATCATTGATGTGTTTAAGGAGGATCCTCTCGAACAGTGGCGTCGTTAACCCCCTCTTAAGCCCCCCTAAATAATTTTGGGTTGTTTAATAAAAATAGATATATATATTTTTTTTTGTTCAGTGACCAAAAAATGCCGACATATTCTATTAAAGCCGCCAGAATATATGTTTAAAAACATGTAACCTGTCATTATTTACTTAAATCTGATCATGAATCTGTTTCCCCTCACTTCATGACGTAAGGTAGAGAACCCGTTCCACCTGTTCTTATAGAGAATGCCCACATCACTGAAACTCCAGTCCACGTTTTCCCTGTGACCGCTAATTGTCGGTCCCTGCAGCGTGTTTGAAGCACACAGAGCAGAATAGAAGAGCTTTAGGAGAATAACGTGAACGGATGGATGGAGAATGGATATAAGAAAGTTTATAAAGAAAGTAAGTTTATCACTGCTGGTAGTAACATTTAGTTATTGTGTGACACACTTAAGGGAAACGCACAGCTGTATGAGAGAACCACAGCCCTGAGCCACGCCCACAGTCTCCCTGAATCAGGTGCAGAGACCTGCAGGACCTGGAGGAACCTGCAGGTTCACGCACTGAATAGAACTCAGACACAGTGAAAAGAGAGTTACTTTCCCTTGCGTGGGTAGGATGATAGCTTGAGTTAAGATTTAAATGTGTCCTAAATGTGAGAACTTCTTGAGTGGATCACACTTGAATGAACTCTGAAAACACTACAGCCTGAAAACAGAGGAGGTTCTGGTGGCCTGAAACAGAGGAGGTTCTGGTGGCCTAAAAACAGAGGAGGTTCTGGTGGCCTGAAACAGAGGAGGTTCTGGTGGGCAGAAAACAGAGGAGGTTCTGGTGACCTGAAACAGAGGAGGTTCTGGTGGCCTGAAACAGAGGAGGTTCTGGTGGCCATAAAACAGAGTCTGGATGTTCTCCCAAAGAGATATTGTCTGTTCACAACCTCCTTGATTCAGACATGTTTCCCTCTCTGAAGGTTCTACCCAAGTTGCCCTAACGGTGCCCGTAAGCAGCTGCTCATGTGAAAGGTCCTTTAGTGCCCTGCGTTGGACGCACGGCGTCGGTTGCACTGCGTCGGTTGCACTGCGTCGGTTGCACGGCGTCGGTTGCACTGCGTCGGTTGCACTGCGTCGGTTGCACTGCGTCGGTTGCACGGCGTCGGTTGCACTGCGTCGGTTGCACTGCGTCGGTTGCACTGCGTCGGTTGCACTGCGTCGGTTGCACGGCGTCGGTTGCACTGCGTCGGTTGCACTGCGTCGGTTGCACTGCGTTGGTTGCACGGCGTTGGTTGCACTGCGTCGGTTGCACTGCGTCGGTTGCACGGCGTCGGTTGCACTGCGTCGGTTGCACTGCATCGGTTGCACTGCGTCGGTTGCACGGCGTCGGTTGCACTGCGTCGGTTGCACTGCGTCGGTTGCACTGCGTCGGTTGCACTGCGTCGGTTGCACTGCGTCGGTTGCATTCCTGGCTGCGTCAAACAACGGGCCTTCAGAATCACAACAGAGAGATCGACTCTTAGAAACAGACGTCGTTCTTTGATGCTTCCATCCAGCAAGTCGCTTGTAATTGTAGCCATTTATTTTAATGTTAATGCTGTAAACATCCTGTTACTGTTTAAACCTGTTTGTTGTTGTTTAAAACAGACTGAAATAATAATAATGTATAATTTATCAGTCCTTGTTAGCCGTTTGAGGTTTTGTGCTCGTACGCTACATTTGCTCACATCCTGTGCATCTCCTGGGGGCTAAGCCCCCCCTGCCCTTAAAACCTAGCGACGCCCCTGCTTAAGCCTGTCTTTTCTTGATGCATGTAGTCATTTTCTACATCAGATATCCTTTATTCTCTTCTTTCAGGATGGGGACCGGACCTTCCATTCACATTTCTTGCTCCCTGCGTGTGAATGTTATGCCTGGTTTGAAGAGCCAATTGGTGGCAAGAAGGGTTGATTGGCTCGGGTCCCTCAGACACATCCCCTGATCAGCATTCAGAGAAACGTATTTTCTGGGGCAGCCGACAGCAACGGCCATATGTTGGTATTTAGAAGGAAATTACATACAATCCCATATTATGTAATTTTAAAGCCTCTATATTATCTATTTCACATCCTTTTTTGAGACTGGATCTCCACCAGTCTTTCAGAGGACATCAGGTCTGTTTCCTGAGGATTGGCTTGAGTGTGGAATTATTGTACTCCTCATTGCCATGGTCTTAACCCTTTCATGCATGGCGGTCACTATAGTGTACAGCTGTTTCAAAGTGTTTTTTCTATATATATGCATGCAATTTTCGGCAATGTTCCACAGAGTCAACACCAGGTGGCGCTATTTTAGCATTTCATACAAAAAAAACCCCATTGAAAATCCATTGAGATGGGCTACAGTGGTCATTGATCCCAAGATGGCTGACAGAGGTGAAGCGAGACCAGCTCCCTCAGGAATATCAGTGTGTACTTTCTACAAACAGAATCCCTTGAAGGTAAAAACAATACATGGAGAGCAATGGATGATGAGTTGAGAGAAGATCTGCCCACTGTCTTAGGAGAGAGCCAGATCAATATCGAGGGCAGGGACCCAATAGACTTCTTCTCACATCTTTCCACACAGAAGATGATCGACAACATTCTCTTCAATAGCAACCTGTATGCCGTGCAAAGAGGAAGTGAGAAGCTGGGCCTGACCTCTGACGAGTTCAAAACATTCCTCGGAATGAACATGGTAATGTCCGACATAAAGTACCCAGAGCAAGGATGTACTGGTCGCCAGAACAAGGTCTTCACCTTGATTTGATTGCCGATGCCATGCCAGTCAACAGGTTTGAGAAGATCATGAGATGCGTTCACTTTGTGGACAACGACTCCAAACATAACCATCACAAGCTGTTCTCTTCCTGTTCAGTTCTCCCTGCACTGACGTGGAGCAAGAAGGAGAAGAAGATGCTGAAGGTCCAAAGGGCTTTTGCTGTAAAGCTTTATCATCACACATGGGAGGAGTCGACCAGATGGATCAGATGGTGGCTGCATGCGTATCCACACAGACGGCGGAACAAGAGGCATGCAGGGCTGGCCTTTTAATGAGCATTACCTTAGGGCCGTCACCGCAGTGCTTTGGATACAATTCATTATTGCTTCGCTTCGGGAGGTGTTTGCCTACAGTCGGGTGTTGCTTCTTTGCCATACAATTCAAGTTTTGTTGTATAAAACTAGGATTTATGCATTATATGAATGTATTATATGGGATGATAAAATAAATGATCTTTCATTTCATCATTCAAGGTGGGACATCAGGGTCTTCTTTCACTTTGTGGACGTCACAGTTGTGAATGCCTGGTTCCTGTACAGGCAGACCCAGCGCCACTCCACTACCGGTGCGACAGCAGAGAGCTGTCCGGGTCCCTCCTGAGATCCGGTCCCACCTGGAAACCACTGGCCCAAGCTCAAGCAAGCTCAAAATGCCATGAGGTGCATCATGAGAGTTGTGACCGTAGAACCAAGTACACCTACCTGCAGTGTGTTGTGTTTGTGTGCCCTGATTGCTTCACCATCTTTCATTTGAGGAGATGCACCTTTCCATCACACAGTAGCGTGTACTACAGTACAAGTACATCTTCTCCATGCCCTGATGTATCCCCTCCCCCAGGCTGTAACTCCTGTTACTTTGGTTGAGAGTATTTGTTCAGGGACTGTTTCCAGGGTGAGAGGAGTTCTGTGTTTATAAAGTGATTTGAGTCTGTGTGTGTGTGAATAGTCAGCGATAAAGAATGCTAGTAGTGAATTAAGTGTATAACTATTATACATGTATAATGTGTTATTATTTCATGATTTGCACAGTATTTTTACAAATTACCATATCATTCTTTGTTTTCAGGAAAGCGCACAAAGTACACCGGAGTGTACAAAATATTATTTCTTTATAGAATTAAGTTAGACAAAAAAAAAATCAAACATTGTTTTACATCCCTAAATATATAATGACATCACGAGTAAAAAAAATCCTGATTCAGTTTCTCATAATTCATGCATATTCACCTCTACGCTTCCGACGAGAGAGAGAGAGAGAGAGAGAGAGAGAGACAGAGACGTTTTAGGGGTGACAAGGGTGGAGAACACAGATGGTGAATGTGAGAGAGAGTTTTCCGCTGAATTCAGCAAACCTTTCTCTGAGTGCTTCTCCTCTCACTCATTATGGCTTCCAGCGTCAGAGACGAGGGACCCAGGAAGAGGAACGAGCACTGAAGTGCATGAGACTCGTACGTCCATGTGTGTGAGTGGGAGAGGCGTAGTACGGAGAAGGAAAACTTGTATTGTACCAACACAAGTTTGGTGTTGAGGACAGGACCCGAGAAGGACAGATGGTGGTGGACTTTGGTGTTCAGGACAGGACCCTAGAAGGACAGATGGTGGTGGACTTTGGTGTTCAGGACAGGACCCGAGAAGGACAGATGGTGGTGGACTTTGGTGTTCAGGACAGGACCCGAGAAGGACAGATGGTGGTGGACTTTGGTGTTCAGGACAGGACCCGAGAAGGACAGATGGTGGTGGACTTTGGTGTTCAGGACAGGACCCTAGAAGGACAGATGGTGGTGGACTTTGGTGTTCAGGACAGGACCCTAGAAGGACAGATGGTGGTGGACTTTACCAAAAGGATGGAGATGGCAGGAGTTATGTGTGAAGGTTCAGTAGTTGCTTCAGTAATTGTACCGTTATTCTTAACATTTTCCTATAAACTTATTTCTTTATGTTTCCATGGTGACTTGATAATTGAAACAATGATTTTAAGATGGCTGGTAATCTTCCTCTACACCATAGAGTATATCCAAAAATATATATTTCGCTTACTGTAATAATGACATATTATATGATTATATGTTTCTATCTTATAAAGGCATTATTTATTAATATTTTTTCTGATGCTGCAATTTCTTGAATTGCTGGGGTTATTGATTATTTATGGCTCCACTGATCGAACAGATGGACGAAGGCCTATTTGCAGATCCTGCTCGTTTGTTGTCCATTGTTTTCTGACGTCATCTCCTCAGTATTGAGTGTGTCTTCAATCCACTGGAGGGGGCTAATTTCCCATTTTGAATGCGGACTGCTTTAAACACCAACGAAGAGGAGGGACGCTTCTCCCGGAAGTGTTGAGAGCAGCCCGGAAAGCGCAGGTTGCTGGTTCGAGTCCGTTGCGTTCAACGAATCCGGTGCAGCATATCGCCGGTAAGTCTCTGAAAACACGGACAACATGTCCCGTTCGCGTCAAACTGTCGACGTCATTACCGGTCTGCTAGCCTCAGCTAGCCCCAGCCAGCTCGAGCTAGCCTCAGCCAGCCCCAGCCAGCTCGAGCTAGCCTCAGCCAGCCCCAGCCAGCTCGAGCTAGCCTCAGCCAGCCCCAGCCAGCTCGAGCCAGCCTCAGCCAGCCCCAGCCAGCTCGAGCTAGCCTCAGCCAGCCCCAGCCAGCTCGAGCCAGCCTCAGCCAGCCCCAGCCAGCTCGAGCTAGCCTCAGCCAGCCCCAGCCAGCTCGAGCTAGCCCCAGCCAGCCCCAGCCAGCTCCAGCCAGCTCCAGCTAGCCTCTGCTAGCCTCAGCCAGCCTCTGCTAGCCCCAGCCAGCTCCAGCCAGCTCGAGCTAGCCTCTGCTAGCCCCAGCCAGCTCCAGCTAGCCTCTGCTAGCCTCTGCTAGCCTCAGCCAGCCCCAGCCAGCCCCAGCCAGCCTCTGCTAGCCCCAGCCAGCTCCAGCTAGCCTCTGCTAGCCTCAGCCAGCCTCTGCTAGCCTCAGCCAGCCTCTGCTAGCCTCAGCCAGCCTCTGCTAGCCCCAGCCAGCCTCTGCTAGCCCCAGCCAGCTCCAGCTAGCCTCTGCTAGCCTCAGCCAGCCCCAGCCAGCTCCAGCCAGCCCCAGCCAGCCTCTGCTAGCCCCAGCCAGCTCCAGCTAGCCTCTGCTAGCCTCAGCCAGCCTCTGCTAGCCCCAGCCAGCCCCAGCCAGCTCGAGCTAGCCTCAGCCAGCCCCAGCCAGCTCGAGCTAGCCTCAGCCAGCCCCAGCCAGCTCGAGCTAGCCTCTGCTAGCCCCAGCCAGCTCCAGCTAGCCTCTGCTAGCCTCAGCCAGCCCCAGCCAGCTCGAGCTAGCCTCTGCTAGCCCCAGCCAGCTCGAGCTAGCCTCAGCCAGCCCCAGCCAGCTCGAGCTAGCCTCTGCCAGCCCCAGCCAGCTCGAGCTAGCCTCAGCCAGCCCCAGCCAGCTCGAGCTAGCCTCAGCCAGCCCCAGCCAGCTCGAGCTAGCCTCAGCCAGCCCCAGCCAGCTCCAGCCAGCCCCAGCCAGCTCCAGCTAGCCTCTGCTAGCCTCAGCCAGCCTCTGCTAGCCCCAGCCAGCCTCTGCTAGCCCCAGCCAGCTCCAGCTAGCCTCTGCTAGCCTCAGCCAGCCCCAGCCAGCTCCAGCCAGCCCCAGCCAGCCTCTGCTAGCCCCAGCCAGCTCCAGCTAGCCTCTGCTAGCCTCAGCCAGCCTCTGCTAGCCCCAGCCAGCCCCAGCCAGCTCGAGCTAGCCTCAGCCAGCCCCAGCCAGCTCGAGCTAGCCTCTGCTAGCCCCAGCCAGCTCCAGCTAGCCTCTGCTAGCCTCAGCCAGCCCCAGCCAGCTCGAGCTAGCCTCTGCTAGCCCCAGCCAGCTCCAGCTAGCCTCTGCTAGCCTCTGCTAGCCTCAGCCAGCCCCAGCCAGCTCGAGCTAGCCTCAGCCAGCCCCAGCCAGCTCGAGCTAGCCTCAGCTAGCCTCAGCCAGCCCCAGCTAGCCTCAGCCAGCTCCAGCTAGCCCCAGCTAGCCCCAGCCAGCCTCTGCTAGCCCCAGCCAGCCTCTGCTAGCCCCAGCCAGCCCCAGCTAGCCTCAGCCAGCTCCAGCTAGCCCCAGCTAGCCCCAGCCAGCCTCTGCTAGCCCCAGCCAGCCCCAGCCAGCCCCAGCCAGCCCCAGCCAGCTCCAGCCAGCCCCAGCCAGCTCCAGCCAGCCCCAGCCAGCCCCAGCCAGCTCGAGCTAGCCTCAGCCAGCCCCAGCCAGCTCGAGCTAGCCTCAGCCAGCCCCAGCCAGCTCGAGCTAGCCTCAGCCAGCCCCAGCCAGCTCGAGCTAGCCTCAGCCAGCCCCAGCCAGCTCGAGCTAGCCTCTGCTAGCCCCAGCCAGCTCCAGCTAGCCTCTGCTAGCCTCTGCTAGCCTCAGCCAGCCCCAGCCAGCTCGAGCTAGCCTCAGCCAGCCCCAGCCAGCTCGAGCTAGCCTCAGCCAGCCCCAGCCAGCTCGAGCTAGCCTCAGCCAGCCTCAGCCAGCCCCAGCTAGCCTCAGCCAGCTCCAGCTAGCCCCAGCTAGCCCCAGCCAGCCTCTGCTAGCCTCTGCTAGCCCCAGCCAGCCCCAGCCAGCCTCTGCTAGCCCCAGCCAGCTCCAGCTAGCCTCTGCTAGCCTCAGCCAGCCTCTGCTAGCCCCAGCCAGCCCCAGCCAGCCCCAGCCAGCTCCAGCCAGCCCCAGCCAGCTCGAGCTAGCCTCAGCCAGCCCCAGCCAGCTCGAGCTAGCCTCTGCTAGCCCCAGCCAGCTCCAGCTAGCCTCTGCTAGCCTCAGCCAGCCTCTGCTAGCCCCAGCCAGCCCCAGCCAGCCCCAGCCAGCTCCAGCCAGCCCCAGCCAGCTCGAGCTAGCCTCAGCCAGCCCCAGCCAGCTCGAGCTAGCCTCTGCTAGCCTCAGCCAGCCCCAGCCAGCTCGAGCTAGCCTCAGCCAGCCCCAGCCAGCTCGAGCTAGCCTCAGCCAGCCCCAGCCAGCTCGAGCTAGCCTCAGCTAGCCTCAGCCAGCCCCAGCTAGCCTCAGCCAGCCCCAGCTAGCCTCAGCCAGCTCCAGCTAGCCCCAGCTAGCCCCAGCCAGCCTCTGCTAGCCTCTGCTAGCCTCAGCCAGCCCCAGTCAGCCCCAGCCAGCCCCAGCCAGCCTCAGCCAGCCCCAGCCAGCCCCAGCCAGCTCCAGCCAGCCTCTGCTAGCCCCAGCTAGCCCCAGCCAGCCCCAGCCAGCTCGAGCTAGCCCCAGCCAGCCCCAGCCAGCTCGAGCTAGCCCCAGCCAGCCCCAGCCAGCTCGAGCTAGCCTCAGCCAGCCCCAGCCAGCTCGAGCTAGCCTCAGCCAGCCCCAGCCAGCTCGAGCTAGCCTCAGCCAGCCCCAGCCAGCTCGAGCTAGCCTCAGCCAGCCCCAGCCAGCTCGAGCTAGCCTCAGCCAGCCCCAGCCAGCTCGAGCTAGCCTCAGCCAGCCCCAGCCAGCTCGAGCTAGCCTCAGCCAGCCCCAGCCAGCTCGAGCTAGCCTCAGCCAGCCCCAGCCAGCTCGAGCTAGCCTCAGCCAGCCCCAGCCAGCTCGAGCTAGCCTCAGCCAGCCCCAGCCAGCTCGAGCTAGCCTCAGCCAGCCCCAGCCAGCTCGAGCTAGCCTCAGCCAGCCCCAGCCAGCTCGAGCTAGCCTCAGCTAGCCCCAGCCAGCTTCAGCTAGCCTCAGCTAGCCCCAGCCAGCCTCAGCTAGCCCCAGCTAGCCTCAGCCAGCTCCAGCCAGCCTCTGCTAGCCCCAGCTAGCCTCTGCTAGCCCCAGCCAGCTCCAGCTAGCCTCTGCTAGCCTCTGCTAGCCCCAGCCAGCCTCAGCCAGCTCCAGCTAGCCCCAGCCAGCCCCAGCCTCAGGTCTGCTGCTTCGCTTTGACTTGTTTCGATGACGCTTTGGGGCGTGTCGATGATCAATCCTGAGTTTATTGCAACAACACGAGCCTCGTCGCCGGTAACGTCGATAGCGTAGTGCCAGTAACGCCTTGGGCTCCGGGGTTCCACCGAGATTACTTCTCATTGGCAGCCCGTGCTCCGTGGAACGCCATGACGTCAGATCGACGCTTCTGTCCACGCCCACAGCGACCTTTGACTGTGTTGACTTTTAGGGCAGCTGAACGGAACCAGCTCGAATGATCTCAAACACCGAACTCCGAGTTGCTTCGGGTTGGTCGGAAACGTCTCTGACTCGGCTCACTCAGAGAACCGGCTCACTCAGAGAACCGGCTCACTCAGAGAACCGGCTCTTTTGACTCGGCTCACTCGGAACCGGCTCTTTTGGCTCGGCTCACTCGGAACCGGCTCTTTTGGCTCGGCTCACTCGGAACCGGCTCACTCAGAGAACCAGCTCTTTTGGCTCTGACCCTGTCTCTCCTTCCTGGTCTGGAGATCCTCTCTGAGGGACAGACGTTGCCCCGGTACAGTCTCCGTGTGAGACCTGGTAGACTGAACGCCTGGGGGCTCCTCGAGATACGACCTTACTTTACTTTATTTTCCAGTCTGCACTCGGCCTTTGTTTCAGCCGCGTTAAAATGTGTCCACATTTTACTACGCTTTCTAAAACTCGTTTATGTTTCCTGACCCTTTCTAACACCTGGTTTGTCTCCCTGCCTCCCTTTCGTTTCTTCCGCTCGGTGTGATGATGATGATGAATGTTAGAGTACAAGTACGGTCACACAGTAGCATGTATTGCAGTAAGAGTACAGTCAAACAGTAGCATGTATTACAGTAAGAGTACAGTCACACAGTAGCGTGTATTACAGTACAGTTAGACAGTAGCATGTATTACAGTACAGTCACACAGTAGCATGTATTACAGTACAGTCACACAGTAGCATGTATTACAGTACAGTCAGACAGTAGCATGTATTACAGTACAGTCAGACAGTAGCATGTATTACAGTACAGTCACAGTAGCATGTATTACAGTACAGTCACACAGTAGCATGTATTACAGTACAGTCAGACAGTAGCATGTATTACAGTACAGTCAGACAGTAGCATGTATTACAGTACAGTCACACAGTAGCATGTATTACAGTACAGTCAGACAGTAGCATGTATTACAGTACAGTCACACAGTAGCATGTATTACAGTACAGTCACACAGTAGCATGTATTACAGTACAGTCAGACAGTAGCATGTATTACAGTACAGTCAGACAGTAGCATGTATTACAGTACAGTCACACAGTAGCATGTATTACAGTACAGTCACACAGTAGCATGTATTACAGTACAGTCACACAGTAGCTTGTATTACAGTACAGTCACACAGTAGCATGTATTACAGTACAGTCACACAGTAGTATGTATTACAGTAAGAGTACAGTCACACAGTAGCGTGTATTACAGTACAGTTAGACAGTAGCATGTATTACAGTACAGTCACACAGTAGCATGTATTACAGTACAGTCACACAGTAGCATGTATTACAGTACAGTCAGACAGTAGCATGTATTACAGTACAGTCAGACAGTAGCATGTATTACAGTACAGTCACACAGTAGCATGTATTACAGTACAGTCACACAGTAGCATGTATTACAGTACAGTCAGACAGTAGCATGTATTACAGTACAGTCAGACAGTAGCATGTATTACAGTACAGTCAGACAGTAGCATGTATTACAGTACAGTCACACAGTAGCATGTATTACAGTACAGTCACACAGTAGCATGTATTACAGTACAGTCACACAGTAGCTTGTATTACAGTACAGTCAGACAGTAGCTTGTATTACAGTACAGTCACACAGTAGCATGTATTACAGTACAGTCACACAGTAGTATGTATTACAGTACAAGTACAGTCAAACATCCTGTCTAAGAGGAGTATTTCTAAGAAGCCCTTGCGGTCTTGTTTCCGTTGAAAGTCCTTCGTACATAAATCATCGACATTTAACAATACAAATAAAACTAATATTAAATTTCTAACTTATTTTTATTTTTAGGGCCGTTTTGAAGGAGGCCAAAGAGGTGCATGTTTTGGGGGCAGGAGTCAAACAGTCCCACCCTTAGGGGGCAGTATTGTAAACCCTGCCCTTCCCCTGCTCGCTGTGGACACACAGACGCCCACACTCACATCTTGACCAATCGCTTTCGACTTTAACAGAATTCTTTTTGGCCCCCAATGACTGCCGTTCACTTCAAAGAGCCGGTTCGGGGAACCGGATCGTTCCCGACCGACGCATCGGTACTGGACTTGTCTAGATCTCTTGCTGTGACCTGAACGGAACGTTTCTCTGCCCTTTATTGAGGGTTTACCGGCTCTGTGGCCGGTGAAAGGTTTGCGCTAGCAGCAGCACGCGCTCCGTGTCTCGTGGCTAACACACTCTTGTTGTTGCTCTTTGCCTTTTGTAGGTCCAGGAGGTGGAAGTCATCTTCAGTTCCTCCCCTGGTCTCCATCAGCATCTGACCGCAGCTGTGGAACGTCTGCATGTTCCTCACGGCCTTTATGAGTGTGTCCTCCACGCTGCCCCCGCAGTCAGCATGTCCCCCCATGCCACAAGGCTCCAGCCCCGCCCATCGGTGTGTCTCCACCTCATCGTCCTCATCCTGGGTTCTTCCTGCACCGCTATAATGCCCAATCCCCCAACCCAGCGCAGCACAACACAAGGTAACTGCTTTGAGCCGGGGATCATGGGTAATCGAGGCGATGTGTCTGTGTGGCACTGCTGAGCCCAGAATGTCTTCCCAAATATAAAGGAATATTCATGTGCTGCTCTTGTTGGGTGTTCCCGGTCTGCCTGACCAGGATCTATTGAAAGGGGTCCGCGGAACGAAGGACAGTCACGAATGACCAAGTAGCTTGGTGAACTGATGAACGCGTGAACCGTGTCGTCTGATCCAACGGACGGGTTCGAGAGCTAACGCTGGTTCTGATCAGATCGGATCGGAATCCTGGGAACACAAAGAGTTAACAGATGAGCGCTCCAGAACCAGAACCAGAAGACATCCATGTGTCAAGCTTTGGGTTACTGTCAGCAACATACAGGAAACTTGCTCTTGGAGGGTTTGTGGGTTACCGCTAACTACTAGTGGAGGCTAGCATGCAACTTCCTAAACACACAACGAGCTAACAGCTAGCTAAGCTAATGTGTTAAACAGTAATCAAAGGTTAGACACACATAACAAACAAGCCTTTAATGTATTACTGACTGAAATGCCGTGTGCTGCTTGACCAGTTGTCTTATTTTTGGTGTTTCTCTGACTGTTAGCCGGTTTGATTCTGACGAGGTGACGGTTCTGGTCGTACGTGTGGCCGCTGATCTGAGCTGGTTTGTGTTTGCTTCCGATGGTAATAGAAGAGAAGAGTACTTTCATGTCATTCCACACAGTGATGCAATGACATGAAAGGGGCCCTGCAGGTCAAAACCGTACTAAAGACTGCTGTGAGACTGCTGAAGAGGCTCTTATAGGAAGTACCCCTCGAATGTATTTTCTGTACTGCACTCATTTGTTATGTTATATATTTCTTGAGCGTCTTGAGTGCCTCTTTGATTTGCTTTTTTGTCATTCCCCAGATGATAACAGTGATGTCATAGAAAATGTTATGGTCAAGGTTTCTCCAGACACCGGTTCCAGAATTCAGAAGAATGTGAACCATCCACTCGCAGCCTCGTCATCCAATGAGCATCCAGCGTTAGCATTCCTGCAGCTTCCATCATCAGCGATGTTCACGGAGGCTGCAGCTCTGCTTCCTCTCACCACTGCAGGAGGGCTTCAAAAGGCTGCTCACGGAGGCCCAGGTACCAGGATGACGTCCAGAACTGGAGAACCTGCTGCAGGAGGGCTCCAAAAGGCTGCTCACGGAGGCCCAGGTACCAGGATGACGTCCAGAACTGGAGAACCTGCTGAGGGTGTGCTGGTGAGCACAACAAAAGCGAGCTCCACCCCAAAAACCAGACGGCTGCAAGGGGAAGCCGCAAGCAAGTCAACCACGACTCTGACTTCCACTGCTACTACTGCTAACGCTACCGCTGCTACTGCTGCTACTGCTAACGCTACCGCTACTACTGCTGCTACTGCTGCTACTACTACTACTACTACTACCGCTAATGCTACTACTGATACTGCTACCGCTACTGCTGCTACTGCTACTACTACTACTACCGCTAACGCTACTACTGCTAACGCTACTACTGATACTGCTACCGCTACCGCTACTACTGCTGCTACTGCTACTACTACTACTACCGCTAACGCTACTACTGCTACTACTGATACTGCTACCGCTACCGCTACTACTGCTGCTACTGCTACTACTACTACTACCGCTAACGCTACTACTGCTACTGCTGCTGATACTGCTACCGCTACTGCTGATACTGCTACCGCTACTACTGCTACCGCTAACGCTGCTACTGCTAATACTGATACTGCTACTGCTACCGCTACTGCTGATACTGCTACCGCTACTACTGCTGCTACTGCTACCGCTACCGCTACTACTGCTACTACTGCCACTACTAGTACCACTGGAGCACCATTTCTAGGACTGAACACCACCATCGATACGAGCTCACAAATGCAGAAGGCACCGGCTGTTACACCACAGCCTGATTTCTCCTCTACTGGGGTGCCCCCAGTTCAGATCACCTCATCACCCACGGTGCCCCCTCCCAGTCACAATGAGCTGGGTTCCTCTGGAGGACAGGCTGCGGTTGTAGATGTGATGGGGGCCGCTCTCACCAGGCAGCTGGTGGATACTGGATCTTTGATGGCCATCCTGATCTTTGGCCTGCTCTTCTTCTTGGTCATGGTGGCTGTTCTTGTTGGCCAAGCCTATGAGAGCTACAGGAGGAAAGACTACACTCAGGTGGACTACCTAATCAATGGCATGTACTCGGACTCAGGTGTGTGAGGGAGGGGGAGGGTCAGTTGGAGGCTGTAGAGCAGAAGATGTTTGGATGGTTTCGCTGTGGACTTCACAAGGTGAAGATGATTTCAGTTGCAGTAATCTGGCTCATAAATGGAGGCGAGCAGAACGCGTTGGCTGGACCAGACGGGATCCTCTGGTGGGGGTCGGCAGGATGAAGATCTGTTTAAATGTGTCAAACTGTTTCTGGGTTACGGTTGCAGATGAATGTAGCCATAATGAATCTGGTGCTGAAGGAGCGTGAGAGCCTGAATACCTTCATGCACTTTTTGCCCACGTTTCAATGGGTGTTCAAATTCAAATGAAAAGGCACAACAGTGTGGAAGGTTAACCGTAATCTTCTAGTGGTGATTCCTACATCTTTAGTTGGTTTTATCAAAATAGCATTTCAGTTTCGGTTCACTTTGAGTCCGATGGCCAAGTAAAGATTAAGATGTTTAGAGTACGCTGTAGAGTACTCCAGATACTGCTGTTCACTGATGTGCACATTGAACAACCTGCTCAAGCAGCGGTGCTTTTCCTTTTCACTTCTCACCGATGCTCTTAATAGCTTCCGTGTTAATGGAGGAGGCCACTCATTAAATGAACGGTTGCATAGCAACATAGAATATGACTGATGGGGAAGAGCATGTCAGAGAAGGGCCGCTTGGTTTTTATTCCCCCCACACCAGGAACTGGGGGCTATATCATTGCTGAAGAGCCCACCTGAGTGACTGGATGTGAATATATGACGTGAATAAATGTGGTGGGGGGGGGGGGGGGGGTATATTTACATCTAAAAATCACATGAAAGAAATGCTGGACTGAAGCCATTCAATAGAAAATGTAATGTAAGTCCAAACCGTTGCAGAATACAAGCCTGGATTCAGCAGAGCAGTATTGAAACTACAGAACCTTTCAGAACCTTTCAGAACCATTAAGAGTGCTGGCTGTCTGCACAACAAACATCAGCACAGATGTTTCCCGAGGACACCTGCGTGTTACTGTAGATTCAGACGCTGGCGTGTCACGTGTTCCGGGAGATGTTCAAACGGGAGTAGAGAGTTGCAGCAACCGGAGGGCGTAGCTGCTGGTTGCAGCAACCGGAGGGCGTAGCTGCTGGTTGCAGCAACCGGAGGGCGTAGCTGCTGGTTGCAGCAACCGGAGGGCGTAGCTGCTGGTTGCAGCAACCGGAGGGCGTAGCTGCTGGTTGCAGCGACCGGAGGGCGTAGCTGCTGGTTGCAGCAACCGGAGGGCGTAGCTGCTGGTTGCAGCGACCGGAGGGCATGGCTGCTGGTTGCTGCAACCGGAGGGCGTAGCTGCTGGTTGCAGCAACCGGAGGGCGTAGCTGCTGGTTGCAGCAACCGGAGGGCGTAGCTGCTGGTTGCAGCAACCGGAGGGCGTAGCTGCTGGTTGCAGCGACCGGAGGGCGTGGCTGCTGGTTGCAGCGACCAGAGGGCGTAGCTGCTGGTTGCTGTAAACTCACTGAAAGCGGGTCCGCTCTGCTGTGGGGTGTCTTTCTAATTACACGACGCCCTCATGTTGAGGATGCGTCTAACATTTGCTGAACGCGGATCGTTCGGGAAGCTCCCGATTTAGGTCTCTCTCAATAATGCTCATGGTTTTCCTCGTGATTACGCTTTTTTGTTTTTTTTCTGAATGTTTCCCCAATAATGAGTAACATTTTTACTGCTGGAAGAATAGTTTTAAACCAAATTATTTTTCAGTAGAATTTCTAGGAGTGATAGTAAGAATGAAAATATAACTACTGTCTGTAGTCTGGAGTACATTTCACAAAGCCGATTGTTTGTTGGGGAAGATATATTCATGATTATGAACTTATGCAGTGATGCGCTCCCAGAACCTTTTCTCTTAATCGTGCAAAGGTGTTCTCAATTGTCTCTTCACCTGTTAGGACAAAGTTAACTGGGCTTCCGTTTAACACATATTATTGTATTATTGGTGGGGGGTTGCCAAATGAAGCACATTGAGATGCTGTAATACCAAAGGAAGCATAAAGCCATCAGTATGAGCGGACGATTTAGGACTGAATGTGAGATGCAGAAGTATTTGTGTTCTTTTGTATTCCTGCAGTATGAGTAATGCCAGATTTTTTCTATTCTGTGTGTGATTTTCAAATACTTTTCATAACTTCATCCAAATAAATATGTTGCAAATGCCTGTTTTCATAATGACAGAGAATGTAAACATTTATTCCTGATTATCACCGTGGTGTTTAAACTGACCGGCCCCTGCGTGGCACATGCATCACCATCAGGTGGAATAGGTGACAGACATCGTGACTGGTAGGATTACCGGTGGTTGAAACCCCTGAACTGACAGACGCCACCGAAGCGCTAACCGCGGCAGCACAAGAGCAGATCGGACTCAAGACGGCCCCGACTCGCCCCGAGACGATCCAGTACATGCAATGATCCAGATGCTAGCCGTGTGATCCAGATGCTAGCCGCATACGCGGAGAGGCACAACCAATTGGCTGTGGTAGGGTGCAGGAACATCTGTACCCAAACCCCAATGGGCCACACCACAATACCACAGAAGCTGACTGAAGAAAACAGGACAAAGGGCAGAGTCTGAGGAACGGCTCGGAGCAGAGCCCTCTGGTGGAGGGTTTGAGGGTAGCAGATACCAGATACAGATTCCTTTTAGACAGAATGATTGGTATGTGGATGGATGGATGGATGGATGGATGGATGGGTGGATGGGTGGATGGATGGGTGGATGGATGGGTGGATGGATGGGTGGGTGGATGGATGGGTGGGTGGATGGGTGGATGGATGGATGGGTGGATGGGTGGGTGGATGGATGGGTGGATGGATGGATGGGTGGATGGATGGATGGATGGGTGGATGGGTGGATGGGTGGGTGGATGGATGGATGGGTGGATGGGTGGATGGATGGGTGGATGGATGGATGGATGGCAGTTAGTCGGTGCAGGAATATAAACATAATGTCTTACAATCATGAATGACCATTTCTTAGAAAAGAAAATAATCCAAACAATGTAATTTTAGATAGATATGTATACAGGCAGTACATTGGTGCAGTGGTTAGCGCTGTTGCCTCAGCAAGAAAGTTCTAAGTTCTATTCCAGCCTCTGGGTTGGGGGAAGATTTCACTGTTGTTTCAGCCTCCTTCTTGGGGTCTTTGGGAGGACAGTGCTCCATCTTCACTGGGGTGCTTCTTTGCAGATGATGTTGTCCTGTTGGCTTCTTCGAGCTGCAGGGATGCAGTCGTCGTGTCGCTCTGTCATGGTGGAGAAGGAGCTGCGCTGAAAGGAGAAGCTCTCGATTTACCGGTCGATCTACGTTCCGACTCTCACCTATGGTCACGAGCTCTGGGTCATGACCGAAAGGACAAGATTCAGGATACAAGCGGTCAAAATGAGTTTCCTCCGCAGGGCGGCTGGGGGGCAGCCTGAGAGACGGGGTGAGGAGCTCAGTTACCAGAGAGGAGCTCGGAGTAGAGCCGCTGCTCCTCCACATCGAGAGGAGTCAGCTGAGGTGGCTGGACATCTATTTTGGATGCCCCCTGGACGCCTCCCCATGGAGGTGTTCCGGGTACGTCCCACCGGGAGGAGGCCTCGGGGAAGACCGAGGACACGCTGGAGAGACTCTGTCTCTCGGGTGGCCTGGGAACGCCTCGGGATCCCCCCGGAAGAGCTGCAGGAGGTCTCGGGGAGGGAAGTCATCCCGGCTGAGACTGCTGCCTCTGTGACCCGGCCCCAGATAAGTGGTGGAAGATCTCAGGAGAAGTGTTGTGTAGTGGGGCGGAGTACATTACTGTAGAACTGTGCAGTAATGTATGTAGTACTGTGTGGTACAAATCACTGGCACTGCTGAACGGTGTATAAACCCCACCTTTATGCCACCTTGTCATGTTTCATGTCTGTTCAGGAGTTGCAGGCAAGAGTGCCCTCTTGACCATTTTCCACCACATGATTCAAGGAGAGTATACTAGCCAGCCAAACGCGGGGCTATTGTAGTGTTGCCGGTAGCGCTAGGTTAGACGTGCTCAGCGGCTTCACCCTGTCCAAAAAAGAAGAGTCCAGAAGCAATTTAAGAAGGTAACAAGAGGGTCCTCGTTTATTACAGCAATCCAAGAAATTACAATCGATAAAACACAAGCATCTGGTAAAACTATTCCACCAAAGCGGTCAAAAACCTGTATGCCCTTCGGGGTTAACACCTGAGCACCGCCTGATTGGCTCTGCCTTATATTCAGTTCAGTTCAGTTTTATTTCTGTAGCGCCAGATCACAACAGGAAGTCATCTCAAGGCACTTTAGAGGATTAGCGGGGAAAGACAGAACCCAACTTGACCCACAAGAGCAAGAACTCTGGAGACAGAGGCAAGGAGACCTTATGTACCTTCTGGCCACAGCGCCACACAGTGCATAACACAGGAAACACATTCCACTAGTTCCATTTGGCTCCTATAGAGACGATGACCAACGTTTGCCAACAGCATCAGAAAAGCTAAGCCCACCTGAGATTGTCCATCAGGTGCTTGATAGCTTTTTGAGTTCTCCTTCTAGCATGTCTGAGTTCAAAGTCACACTTCAGAAGAAACTTCAGAAGAAACTTCAGAAGAAACAGTTCCGACACAACATGTCCAACCCTGTTTGGTTGCTGCTTCCAGGACTGGCTGCATGATAGCGGACTCGTAGAATGTCATCTGAAAGACATCAATTCAGGGAAAATACAGGTAATGTTTGTTGTGTGAAGAGCAGCTTTCACTTTAAATGGATGAGAGGTCATCTTAACACCCACTAAGGTACCACCATCTTTGATTAGAAACACACGGCCTACGTGCTTCAGCTTCCTTTTGCACTGAGCCTGGCGGGGAAACGAGCAGAAACAACAGGAACGTGTGCTCCAGCAGCGTTCTCACGTAATGGTTCCCACGGTTCCCCTGAACATTAAAGGCCCCCCACTGTGGGGGAGCTGAGGCTTGTTGACGTTTGCACAGAGTCACTCGTAAGCGTAAAACTATCAGCATTGAACGAACGGCCAAACAGCCGATGGCCGGGGGTGCAATGGCCCGAGTTCGTGCTGCCGTTGTTGGGTCCGGGATGGCTGCCCCGTTCTTAGGTGGAGGTTTCACGCATGCCAGGTCCACCACTCCAGCACCAATCAAAACTCGATCTGAGAGTTAACTCCGCCCACAGGTCTCTGAGTCAGTGGAGGTTGCTGGTTCAGTGTTTGTGGCTCTCACTATGCTCTCTCTCTTCTTCCTCAGATCTCCTGAGAACTTGGTGATCCAGACTTTCCTCTAGACCTACAAAGACAAAATGCAGCTTCTTTTACATTTTTATTACACATACATATATAATTATAAAGTAATAACTTAAAACTTGTAAAGTTTTATTATAACGAAAATATGTGATATGTATAATAGTGTAATTCACATGAAAATATCTGTTATAACATGAAAAAAAATCGTTTTTTAATTGAAAATATCCTGAAATCAGCTATAACTTTATATTTTCTATTATTACCTGAGAATATGAAATATATGAAATAGCTAGTATCACATGAGATCAACCTGATAGTGAAAATCTTTATAGCACCTAATAAGATGATGTTTTCTACTTTTACAACCAATCACACACACAACTGTGTTTCCTTTTCAGAGTGACGTCACACCACGTCCGCCTGCCCTTCCTCTCGGAGCGCGAGCTCGACGGTCCAAACTCTAAAGTAGCTCGAGCGCCTTATCGGGGGGGGGGGGGGGGCGGGGAAAGTGGACCGAACCGAACCGCACCAGACGACGGGCCCGGGAGTGTCCACGTCCACGCGGACGCGTTGAGTAACAAGCGGAGGTGGAATGGAGCGGGACTTGTGGATTTAGAGCGCAGGAGCCGGAATGGGCCGCCTGCCGCCGCTGCCGCTGCCGCTGCCGCTCCTGCTGCTGCTCCTGCTGCTGCCGCCGGTTCACGGTAGGTCGACGTTCTGCTCGACATGGATCCTCTTAACGCGGCGCGACGCAGGTCTCAGAGCGAGCTTTGATGTCCCGAGAGACACGCAGGTCTCAGAGCGAGCTTTGATGTCCCGAGAGACACGCAGCACAATGGCTGAGTGTCCAAACTCGGCTCCAGCGTGCCCGACACACTGGAGGAGAACTGCTCCCCCTGCTCCCCCTGCTCCCCCTGCTCCCCCTGCTGCTCCTGCTCCCCCTGCTGCTCCTGCTGCTCCTGCTCCCCCTGCTGCTCCTGCTCCTCCTGCTCCCCCTGCTCCTCCTGCTGCTCCTGCTGCTCCTGCTGCTCCTGCTCCTCCTGCTGCTCCTGCTCCTCCTGCTGCTCCTGCTCCTCCTACTCCCTCTGCTCCTCCTGCTCCTCCTGCTCCCCTGCTCCCCCTGCTCCCCCTGCTGCTCCTGCTCCTCCTACTCCCTCTGCTCCTCCTGCTCCTCCTGCTGCTCCTGCTCCTCCTACTCCCTCTGCTCCTCCTGCTCATCCTGCTCCTCCTGCTCCTCCTGCTCCCCTGCTCCTCCTACTCCCCCTGCTCCTCCTACTCCCTCTGCTCCTCCTGCTCCCCCTGCTCCCCCTGCTCCTTCTGCTGCTCCTGCTGCTCCCCCTGCTCCCCCTGCTGCTCCTGCTCCCCCTGCTGCTCCCCCTGCTCCCCCTGCTGCTCCTGCTCCCCCTGCTCCTGCTGCTCCCCCTGCGCCTCCTGCTGCTCCTGCTCCCCCTGCTCCTCCTACTCCCTCTGCTCCTCCTGCTCCTCCTTGCGTTGTCCTGAAGGTGGCCCTGGAGAACGCTGGTCCTCAGGCCCAATGGTTTACGAGACCTGGATTCAAGGCGGAGCTTCAGCGTTGGGTCTTGTTCGTGTGAATGGACTAGCGTGAGCTGCCACACATTGTGAGTGCACGTGTGCGCTAAGCTATGTGCGGTGTTCTGGGTGAAACGTTTGGGTGAACTCTCACCTGTGTTACTTCCTGAATCGTCAGCCAGCCAGGAGGATGACACTCTAATATCATTACCATATGTTTTTAATGATATTTTAAGAATAAAACGTTCACAATTATTGATTCTGAATCAGAAATGAAGCCAGTCTTCAAATACTGAACGTAGAAATGGCAGCAGACTCGTGTCTGAGTCAGCAGTAAAAGGAGTCACGGTTGGATTCCCAGCTTCTGGGTGTGAGCCGGACTATTTGGGTGGGCCACCTAAAAAAAAGCGCCTTGCCCGGGGAGCTCTGGGTGATCCTTTTCTTTCCACTGCTGAGAGCAACCGATGGTTGGTCTCCACGAGTGTGCACTAAAAGGGCTGCTGCAGTCGGTGCAGTCGGTGCATTCGCTGCATTTGGTGCAGTCGCTGCATTCGGTGCATTCGCTGCATTCGGTGCAGTCGCTGCATTCGGTGCAGTCGCTGCATTCGCTGCATTCGCTGCATTCGGTGCAGTTGCTGCAGTCGCTGCATTCGGTGTAGTCGCTGCAGTTGGTGCAGTCGCTGCATTCGGTGCATTCGCTGCATTTGCTGCATTCAGTGCAGTCACTGCAGTTGGTGCAGTCGCTGCATTCGGTGTAGTCGCTGCATTCGGTGCATTCGCTGCATTTGCTGCATTCAGTGCAGTCACTGCAGTTGGTGCAGTCGCTGCAGTCGGTGCAGTCGGTGCAGTCGCTGCAGTCGGTGTAGTCGCTGCAGTTGGTGCAGTCGCTGCATTCGGTGTAGTCGCTGCATTCGGTGCATTCGCTGCATTTGCTGCATTCAGTGCAGTCGCTGCAGTCGGTGCAGTCGCTGCAGTTGCTGCAGTCGCTGCAGTCGCTGCAGTCGCTGCAGTTGGTGCAGTCGCTGCAGTCGGTGTAGTCGCTGCAGTCGGTGCAGTCGCTGCAGTCGCTGCAGTCGGTGCAGTCGCTGCAGTCGCTGCAGTCGCTGCAGTCGCTGCATTCAGGCCTCCTGCACTCAGCCGTCTCTTTTGTTTGGACTCAAAACTCACCGGAGACGAAGAAGGAGAAGAACGCCGACTTCAAACCAGATCAGATTCTAATATTTTCTTCTATTGATTTAGCATTTTAGTCCTGGAATGTAGTAAGTAACCTCACTGAAGAGCCATGCTCTAAAAATATGTATTTATTGTTCAGTCACTGTACTTTAAGTTCAAATAAAATGAATTACAGCGTGGTAAGAAATAGAAAACGTCTGATTAGATTGAAATTAGTTTTTTGTAAACTTCATATAATCAGCCCCACTGAGAAAATGTAAATGTATTTGTAAGAGTCTTCCAGGTGTAAACCAGGACAATCTGGACACAGCGGAACGAGTGAAAACAGAAAGAAAGGGTGGAGAGGAGGAGGGAGGAGACAGGCCTGTGGATTTAACACACACACACACACACACTGTTTAGCTATCATTCAAACAAGGCACGGCGTATGCGTGTGAACGCTCGGTCCTCCGGTCCCGATGAAGACGCGTGTGCGTTTTCTGCTTTGTAGTTACTGCGTACGGTACACCTCTTGTTGTTTTTGCGTATTTCCACCCTCTATGCTTGTCCTGTGGACGGACTGAAGCCAGCAAAAAGGTGTGTGGACGTATGTACACAACGTGCCTCTGCGTTGTGTTGTTGTGTAACGAATAAGGAAGGTCCACACACAGACATTAGCACATCTCGGGGGGGGGGGGGGGGGGGCTGCGTCCCCCCAGCGCGTTCAGACACAAAGTGCTGGGGGGACGCAGGAACGGATGAACTTGGGCCAAAATGTAGGATGGAGAGCCAGGAGGGACAAAAAGCTCCAACCCATAAATACCCCGAGATGGACATTAAAATAAATATGAAATAAAAAACGTGTGTAATTATAAAAGGAACACAAGATACATTAATACCGAAAAAATGAATCAATCAATCCCATACATGTATGCAGGATGTAACTGCACTACTATTAACTCCGTTACACATGCATACATGTATGCAGGATGTAACTGCACTACTATTAACTACGTTACACATGCATACATGTATGCAGGATGTAACTGCACTACTATTCACTCTGTTACACATGCATACATGTATGCAGGATGTAACTGCACTACTATTAACTCTGTTACACATGCATACATGTATGCAGGATGTAACTGCACTACTATTAACTCCGTTACACATGCATACATGTATGCAGGATGTAACTGCACTACTATTAACTCCGCTACACATGCATACATGTATGCAGGATGTAACTGCACTACTATTAACTCCGTTACACATGCATACATGTATGCAGGATGTAACTGCACTACTATTAACTCCGTTACACATGCATACATGTATGCAGGATGTAACTGCACTACTATTAACTACGTTACACATGCATACATGTATGCAGGATGTAACTGCACTACTATTAACTCCGTTACACATGCATACATGTATGCAGGATGTAACTGCACTACTATTAACTCCGTTACACATGCATACATGTATGCAGGATGTAACTGCACTACTATTAACTCCGTTACACATGCATACATGTATGCAGGATGTAACTGCACTACTATTAACTCCGTTACACATGCATACATGTATGCGGGATGTAACTGCACTACTATTAACTCCGTTACACATGCATACATGTATGCGGGATGTAACTGCACTACTATTAACTCCGTTACACATGCATACATGTATGCGGGATGTAACTGCACTACTATTAACTCCGTTACACATGCATACATGTATGCAGGATGTAACTGCACTACTATTAACTCCGTTACACATGCATACATGTATGCAGGATGTAACTGCACTACTATTAACTCCGTTACACATGCATACATGTATGCAGGATGTAACTGCACTACTATTAACTCCGTTACACATGCATACATGTATGCAGGATGTAACTGCACTACTATTAACTCCGTTACACATGCATAAATGTGGAAGCTGCTGCTGCTTTGTCTGACTTAAATGTAATTTATTCTCATCAGACTGGTGTAATCAAATGTTCATGTTGGGGAGAAACAGTTTGGCTTCTGATCATTGATTGTCTCATCTTCAAGAAAATGAATGAATGAATGAAGACTCAATTATTCCACATAGACTTACTTCAAATTAGTATTTTAAGCTCTGATTACGCCATGATTAATCCAAGATACAGTCACTGGTCCTGGTGGTCCTGGTGGTCCTGTGTGACAGAGCTACCCACGACTCCATGTTACCCTCCAAACGACACAAGTAAATGAAGTCTGATTAAGACCAAGATCCAAACCTGCAGCACAGCTTCCTCTCTTGCACTTTGTGATCTTCCATCCATCCATCCATCCATCCATCCATCCATCCATCCGTCCATCCGTCCATGGATCCTCTTGCTGATTAATAAACTTCACACCGGTTTGATCACACACGAGTCTTCATTTAAAGGTCCCATATTCTGAAAAATGTTTCCCATGTTTCTAGACTATGATGGAGGGTTTGGTTCCGTATCAACCCAAAACGGCTCAATAAACCCTCCAGTCAGTCCTGCCTAGTTTGGGAACTGCGTTAACTTGTTGAAAAAGGGTAGAATATGGGATCTTTAAAGTTTTTTTTTTAAGGTCCAAAAACTACTTGTTGATGTTTTAGGGGTTTGGTCAAACATTTGCTTCAAAATTATTGCTGATTTGCTGGAAAACTTCACATGAACATATTAATGTGTATTAATGAAAATAAATGTAGTATTTGAAATGCATGTCTGTAATTGCGCATTTGGTATTTGCTATGTTTACAGATATTTTTCTCAAGGTTCATGCAGATTGTGTTTTTAGTTGAAAGGAAAAAAATATCACAACAATATCGTTATTGCAATACTGGACACCTATCGCATATCGCACTAATTCCCAATTTGGTGCAGCCCTAGCGATCAGCTCCTCCGTTCAGTCTGAAGCACAGCGTCAGCAAAGACGTGAGGAACGTGAGGAACGTGAGGAACGTGAGGAACGTGAGGAACGTGAGGAAGAAGCCAGAGATGAAACGGTTATCAAGCCCGACTGCAGTCCATCGAGTGAATCACTGTCTGTTGTATTTGCAAAAAAGGTTCTCAATCCCACATTTTGAATGATGCTGAGAGTATTTTGTCTTCAGGCTCACCGCTCCTCCTGTTTGCCAACCGCCGGGATGTAAGACTGGTGGATGCAGACGGCGTGCGGGGCGAGTCGGCCATCGTTGTTAGTGACCTGGAGGATGCAGCAGCGGTGGACTTCCTGTATGCTGAAGGGTTGATATTTTGGACAGATGTCAGTGAGGAGGCCATCAAACAGACCCACTGGAATTATTCATCCAACTGTAAGATGCCGTTCTGTTCCCTGTGTGCTACTGTTGTTAGCCAAGTAACCATCAGCGCTCCTTCTCACCATTCCACGCTGTGCTTCTGCTTCCAGCGCTGAGCGAGGCATTGGGAACCGGCCGGACTGTGGTGGTATCAGGACTGGACAGTCCTGATGGGCTGGCCTGTGACTGGTTGGGTAGAAAGCTCTACTGGACAGACTCTGAAACCAATCGTATTGAAGTGGCAAACCTGGATGGTACCTCCAGGAAGGTCCTGTTCTGGATGGATCTGGACCAGCCCAGGGCGATCGCTCTCAACCCTGCTCAACGGTACCGAGCTCCTCATTGCATATAGCGTTAAATGTGCTGTGGGACAATTTGGGAAACTTCGTACTGTAATGGGAAATGTTCTTGTGAGTTCCACCTCAGGAAAAGGGACCAGAGGAAAGTAAGTCCATGATGAGACTGGAATGTGTTTAAGGCTCATTCCAGCATGAATGAGAATACTGATAGAATGCCAACAAAGGAAGGCTTCAGATTGATAGACAGGACTTAAAGTTGCTGCTTGATGTCTTCTGTTCAGTCCACAGAGACTTTTGTTAGAGTGTTTGATCGGTCTGAGTAGCATGCTATTTTATAGCTCTGATTATATATAGATATTTTATTTTATTTTACCTTTACTTTACCAGGTACCGTATTTTCACAACCATAAGAGGCACAAAAAAGTCTTAAATTATCTTCAAAATGTGCCGAACGCCCGATGTCTTGTTGTAAGGCGGACTCAGTCAGGCCCCTCGCGGAGTGATACGTACCGGTGCTGTGCTTCACCATAGTATTATAGTCAGGAGCCTCTCGGAGTGATACGTACCGGTGCTGTGCTTCACCATAGTATTATAGTCAGGAGCCTCGCGGAGTGATACGTACCGGTGCTGTCCTTCACCATAGTATTATAGTCAGGCCCCTCGCGGAGTGATACGTACCGGTGCTGTGCTTCACCATAGTATTATAGTCAGGAGCCTCTCGGAGTGATACGTACCGGTGCTGTGCTTCACCATAGTATTATAGTCAGGAGCCTCGCGGAGTGATACGTACCGGTGCTGTCCTTCAACATAGTATTATAGTCAGGCCCCTCGCGGAGTGATACGTACCGGTGCTGTGCTTCACCATAGTATTATAGTCAGGAGCCTCTCGGAGTGATACGTACCGGTGCTGTGCTTCACCATAGTATTATAGTCAGGAGCCTCGCGGAGTGATACGTACCGGTGCTGTGCTTCACCATAGTATTATAGTCAGGAGCCTCGCGGAGTGATACGTACCGGTGCTGTCCTTCAACATAGTATTATAGTCAGGAGCCTCGCGGAGTGATACGTACCGGTGCTGTGCTTCAACATAGTATTATAGTCAGGCCCCTCGCGGAGTGATATGTACCGGTGCTGTGCTTCACCATAGTATTATAGTCAGGCCCCTCGCGGAGTGATACGTACCGGTGCTGTGCTTCACCATAGTATTATAGTCAGGAGCCTCGCGGAGTGATACGTACCGGTGCTGTCCTTCACCATAGTATTATAGTCAGGAGCCTTGCGGAGTGATACGTACCGGTGCTGTGCTTCAACATAGTATTATAGTCAGGAGCCTCACGGAGTGATACGTACCGGTGCTGTGCTTCAACATAGTATTATAGTCAGGCCCCTCGCGGAGTGATACGTACCGGTGCTGTGCTTCAACATAGTATTATAGTCAGGAGCCTCGCGGAGTGATACGTACCGGTGCTGTGCTTCAACATAGTATTATAGTCAGGCCCCTCGCGGAGTGATATGTACCGGTGCTGTGCTTCACCATAGTATTATAGTCAGGCCCCTCGCGGAGTGATACGTACCGGTGCTGTGCTTCACCATAGTATTATAGTCAGGAGCCTCGCGGAGTGATACGTACCGGTGCTGTCCTTCACCATAGTATTATAGTCAGGAGCCTTGCGGAGTGATACGTACCGGTGCTGTGCTTCAACATAGTATTATAGTCAGGCCCCTCGCGGAGTGATACGTACCGGTGCTGTGCTTCAACATAGTATTATAGTCAGGAGCCTCACGGAGTGATACGTACCGGTGCTGTCCTTCAACATAGTATTATAGTCAGGCCCCTCGTGGAGTGATACGTACCGGTGCTGTGCTTCAACATAGTATTATAGTCAGGAGCCTCGCGGAGTGATACGTACCGGTGCTGTGCTTCAACATAGTATTATAGTCAGGAGCCTCACGGAGTGAGACGTACCGGTGCTGTGCTTCAACATAGTATTATAGTCAGGCCCCTCGCGGAGTGATACGTACCGGTGCTGTGCTTCAACATAGTATTATAGTCAGGAGCCTCTCGGAGTGATGCGTACCGATGCTGTCCTTCACCATAGTATTATAGTCAGGAGCCTCGCGGAGTGATACGTACCGATGCTGTCCTTCACCATAGTATTATAGTCAGGAGCCTCGCGGAGTGATACGTACCGATGCTGTCCTTCACCATAGTATTATAGTCAGGAGCCTCGGAGTGATACGTACCGATGCTGTCCTTCACCATAGTATTATAGTCAGGCGCCTTGCGGAGTGATATGTACCGATGCTGTCCTTCACCATAGTATTATGGCGTGCTGACGAAGCGTAGTTCCAACTCGAGGCTGTCGGTCCCGCAGCAGAACACGGGAATAGAGCAGCGGAGAGAGAATCCAGCATTAATGAATCAATGGAGGAAGAGGAGGAAGCAAGAAGAAGACCTGCAGCAACTCGTCTCCTGCGATCTGCGACTTCGGTTTAGACCGATACGGTCTGAACCGAAGTGAAGCAAACTAACTAGCAAACTAGCAAACTAGCTTATCATCATCATCCCGGGTGGATTAACCAAAGAACTCCAACCGTTAAACTGCGAGCTGCGTGGGAGCGCTGGATGACAGAAGAACACACGTTCACCAAGACAGGGAGGAGACGCCGGGCGAGTTTCATCTTGAGAATAAGTTGAATAAAGTTTGACTTATCTGACTGTTCTTGTACATGTTGTGTTATAACTGTTAGAGTTTAAGGCTCTATCATTTTGTTCTTAAGTATCAAACGCACCGGAAAGGAAATAGGCAGACTCTAGATTTCTTTTTTCCTCCGGCAGCACAGACCCTCCTGGCCCGGCGCCATCTTGTCCCTTTTTTCTTTTTGCTCCGGGGCACTCTTTTATTGACAAAGGTCATGGCTCCTCCCATTGACCCTAGTGACATCATACCTTCAGAGTGCACAACAACATCGCTGCCCACCAGGTGGGGCTGTTCTTCTCAATAACAGTTTATAAACGATGAAAATATGTAAACGGTCCTATAATTCCCTCCTGTATTTCCATTGTACGACTGTAACATCCTTCTGGTCTCTACAAAACATTCAGTGTTAACTAAATATGCTTGAACTAAACTATCAGAAAACAAAAATCATAGAACAAAATCATGCTCGTTAACTCGTGTTTGTGGGTGTCTCTGTGTGTGTTGTTTAGTGTTGGGGGGTGTGTGTGTGTGTGTTGTTGAGTGTTGTGTGTGTGGGCGTGAGTGTGTTGGTCGCTGCGCTCGTCAACCATCGGAAGACACTTACAAACGCGCTAGTTTGTTTCGTGCTTTGCCTTTCTAGCTGCAGTTGATTGTCCCTGCTGAGATGCCGTAGAGCAGAAATAAAGAACATGGCTCCCCGCTAAACAGAGTGTCCGGTGTCCAGTATATTACATGGTGTCAGTTTTGTTTTGCTTAATGCGCCTTAAAACCCGGTGCGCCTTTTGTATGAACGTACACGTTCATTGATGTTGCGCAAAGTTGCGCCTTATTTCCAGGTGCGCCCTGTTGTCGTGAAAATACGGTAACTTGCATGCTTTTGGTGGTGGGAGGAAGACGGAGAACCCAGAGAACCCACACAGACATCGGGAGAATCAGAATCAGAATAACTTAATTGCCATTGTCAATGACGGTTCGTTCACAGACTAGGAATTTGTTTCGGTGCAATTGTGCAACATGTAACAGAAGGTAATAACAAAATTCTAGCTACAGCGCTACGCTGCAGGGAATGTTAAAAACATACGGATACAGAACCCACCACAGCAGCTGCAGGAGTGGATACACAGATGTGTATTAACAGCAGTAAAACTAACACAATCATGCAGTGCAAACAGAACAGTGAAAGTTACCAGTAGTAAAATGTTCATGAATTATTGTGGGGCGACGGTGGCGCAGTGGTAGAGAGGGTCCACGGTATGTGGTGGAGATGGAGTGGAAGGCGTTGTGGCTGTTTGGAGTGACCGGGAAGACAAAGGGGGAGAACATCAATCTGCTAAACCTGGTCCTGAGCCATGCGAGGAATGCTGTGAAACTCAGGAGGAATCTGGCCCACTACGACAATAAAGTAACGAACGTCTGGAGGTTATTCAGGAACACGGTGAGGAGGACAATAACGACACTTCATAAAAACATTGATCACGAAGACTTTCTGCAGGGGTTTATTGAGGGGAGCACTTTGGTTCAAATGCACGGTGATGCACTGAAATTTAATTTTGACTGACTTACTGATGTTTGGTTTTATTGATTTGTTTTGATTTGGTGGGAGGCCAAGCGTCTGTCCACCATTATGTTTCCTGAGTTTATGTGTTTATGATTTGGTGAGAGGCCTCGTGCCTACTCACCCTTATGTTTTGCTGTGTTTATGGTTTTATGATTTTGGTGCCGGTTTGGAGTACGCATGAGTACGCACGTATGGACTGCTGACACCCATTTTTATCACTGTATATATTGTAAAATTGTAAATAATATGGAATTTTTGATAATAAAAGATAAAAATAAAAAAAAGAGAGGGTCGTCCTATGATCGAGAGGTTGGCGGTTTGATCCCCGGGTCAGGCACTTGTGTCCTTAGGCAAGACACTTCACCCACATTGCCCGGGCGCATGCGCACGCTGCGACCAGCAGCAGAGTGTAACTGCTGTAAACCAAATCTACCTTCGGGTACGAATAAAGTCACCTTACACCCTTCTATTAAGCGTTCATGAGTCTTACAGCCGAGGGGAAGAAGCTGTTCTTGTGGTGGGAGGTTCTGGTCCGGATGGACCGTAGCCTCCTGCCTGAGGGGAGAGGGTCAAAGACCTCCGCCACATGGTGATGGCGGAGGTGAGGACGGACTCCACGATGGAGGTGTAGAACTGCACCAACATCTGGGTCGGCAGCTTGAGTTTCCTCAGCTGCAGTTCACCTACCGAGCCAACAGGTGTGTAGACGACGCAGTCAATCTGGCCCTCCACTTCATCCTGCAGCATCTGGACTCCCCAGGAACCTACGCCAGGATCCTGTTTGTGGACTTCAGCTCAGCTTTCAACACCATCCTCCCAGGACTGCTCCAGGACAAGCTGCTCCAGCTCGACGTGCCCGACTCCCTCTGCTGGTGGATCACCGACTTCCTGACGGAGCGGAGGCAGCATGTGCGGCTGGGGTCTACGGTCTCGGACACCCTGACTATCAGCACCGGATCCCCCCAGGGCTGTGTACTTTCCCCCTGGCTCTTCTCCCTGTACACCAACTGCTGCACCTCCAGCCATCAGTCCATCAAACTGATTAAGTTTGCAGACGACACCACCCTCATCGGGCTCATCTCGGACGGTGATGAGTCTGTTTTTATCTCAATGTCTTTACAAAATGAATTCATTTTAGTTATACTCACATTTCTTTGGTGGATTTTGCTCCAATCAATCAGTATAATGTAAAAAAACAACAAACAACAAACCAAAACAAAAAATGCAAAACATACAGTTTAGATGTTCAGTTTTAGTACTGCATAACCACGAACAACATTAGACAAAAAAAAATTAAAATGCTTTTACTGTTGTAGAGTGCTTTAATATGGCATCTAGGCTATTCCATAAATCTACTCCTCAAACTGAGATGGATCTGCATTTAGTGTTTGTTCTCGCTTCTCTCAAATTATAACAGGTCTCTCTGGGTTTGAACCTTTCTTGGATACAGTCAGGGAGCTTATTATTGTGAACCCTGGACATAACCACAGCTGTGCTGAGATCGACTAAGTCGTTTAATTTTAATATATTTATCTGGATAAACAATGGGTCTGCATAATTAATTAATCTGACTGCCTTTTTTTGCAAAATAAAAATAGGTTGGATTATCTGATGGTGCTGGAACGCACTCTAGAGTGGAGGCCCAGGAAGAAGTGATGATGATGATAATAATACTTCTGTACACCGTTGGATTTCATTTGACTTGCTGTCATGTAGGGCTGCGCTCATTCATTATTCTGATGATTAATCCATTGTTGAATTTGAAATATCGTGTGCTCAGTAATGTAATCTTTTGAACAAGATGTTTATTTTGTTTATTAGATAGCAATAATAAAAATACATACATTTCAATTACTAAAGATTCACTTTATTGTCACTTAGATGCAGTTTAGGTACATACATGTGGAAAACATATGCTCAGAAGCTCCAATACAATAAAACAAGAAAAGAAAAACCTAAAAATACTTAGTAAATAAACTAAAACACTTAATAAACAATCACAGGGCAATTATCAGTCAAAAAGACACAAAAGTACATGGTGCTTTACTTGTGCAAGGTCCCTTTTCAGTGTCATTCAACAGTCTGATTGCCTGTGGGTAAAAGCTGTACCTTAGTCTGGAGGTGGAGGCCCTGATGGTCTTGTAACCCTTCACCCTTTTTGACCTCAGAGGGGAAAAGAGTCGTTTGTGGGGGTGGGCGGGGTCTTTGATTATCCTCAGGGATTTATTGAGGTGTAGAGGTCCTGCATACTGGGCAGCTCACACCCTGTGATCCTCTCTGCGGTGCAAATTACTCTCCTCAGCGCTTTGTGGTCTCTGTCCATGCAGGATGTGAAGCCCCTTGTCAGGAGGCTCTCTATTGTACCTCTGTAGAAGTCCCTGATGGTGGTGTGTTTCAGGCCGAATTGCTTCAGGCGCCTGACTCCGTACAGGCGCTGGTGAGCCTTTTTTATGACTGCACTGACATGGCAGTCCCAGGTCAGGTCCTTCTCGATGTTCAACCCCATATATTTGAAGGTTTCCACCCTCTCCACCACTGAGTAATTCATGAGAATTGGTTAGATCTGGTCCTTGATCTTCCTGTAGTCCACCACAATCTCCTTGGTTTTACTGACATTCAGTGAGAGGTGATTGTCCATACACCACTGCTCCAGGGTGGCTATCTCCTCCCTGTAGGCCGACTTGTCACCGCCAGTGATCAAGCTCACCACTGCTGTGTCGTCAGCAAACTTCATGATGTGGTTTGATGTCTGTGTTGCGATGCAGTCATAAGTGTAGAGAGTGTATAGGCGAGGGCTGAGGACACAGCCCTGTGGTGTCCCTATGTTGAGACTCGGTTCGGAGGAAGTACGAGCAGCTACTCTCACGGTTTGGAGGCGGTCGGTCAGGAAGTGCAGTATCCACTCGCACAGTGATGTGTTCAGGCCCAGGTCCTGCAGCTTGCCGTCGAGCCTGGAGGGCACTATGGTGTTGAATGCGGAGCTGTAATCCACAAATAGCATCCTCACGTAGGTGAGTCTACACTCCCGGTGTGAAGGGCAGTGTGGAGGACATGGGCGATGGTGTCCTCTGTGCTCCTGTTAGTCCGATCGGCAAACTGCAGAGGGTCCAGGGTTGGGGGAACATAGGGCATGAGTCATTTAACCAGTCCCTCAAAGCATTTGCTCACGATGGGAGTGAGGGCTATGGGGTGCCAGTCTGTTAAACTGGTCACCTTCTGCTGCTTGGGAATGGGTTTGATGGTGCTGTTTTTAAAGCAAGTGGGAACAGAGCTGAGGGAAATATTCATTCATTCATTCATTCATGTCTGTGAATACCTCCGCTAACACGTAAGCACATGCCTTCAGGACACGTCCCGGGATGCCATGAGGACCTACCGCCTTCCTTGGGTTAATCTGCTTGAAGGAGCGGTAGACATCAACCTTGCTGATGAAGAGTGGGCAGTCGTAATCAGCACCAGAGGTGGGGTGGGGGTGTGGAGTTATTCCCGAATGGAACAAATAGCCACCACACTGATCCAGGTAGCTTTCAGCCTGATCCAGGTAGCCACCAAAATTATCCAACTAGCCTCCAAAATAATCCAGGCAGCCTCCACACTGATCCAGGTAGCTTTCACCCTGATCCAAGTAGCCTCCATACTGATCCAGGTAGGCACCACACTGATCCAGGTAGTAATCAAAATGATCCACACTGAGCCAGGTAGCCACCGCACGGATCCTGGTACCCTCCACACTGATGCAGGTAGCCTCCACGCTGATCCAGTTAGCCACCACCCTAAACCAGTTAGCCACCACACTGATCCAGGTAGCCCCCAGACTGATTTAAGTTCTTAACTTAACTTAAGTTCTCAGATGCTGTATGTAGAGCATCAGAGTGCAATGTGATAAAATGGCATGTTGGATTGTGAGGTCCTCTGAAGTTCGCTCTACTATTGTGGATTCCTTCATTGTTCTGATATTGAGGTAGAAGAACTTTTCTGCTCATTGCCTTCAAAGCTTTACATGCCAAGTTAAATATGTTAAATGTGTATAAAAATTGTGACCACGACACGTAACAAATAACTCTTGCCTGTATGAATGAGTGAGCGAGTGAATGTCGGTGGGGTCAGGAGGACTGATGGCTGAGATTGGCAGCCTCGCCCTGTCGCCTTACCAAGTATGGAGTGAATGAATAATGTAATACCATGTAAAGCGTCTTTGAGTATCTAGAAAAGCGCTATATAAAATCAATGCATTATTATTATTATTATTATTTACAGATTTTCCCTGATGTTTAGACCTAGTCAACTTAGACCCAGCAGTATTCAGGCTTGTAGTACACAGGTAGAAACTCTGCTCTGGAATGTTTACAATTAGTAAACTCATGCTTCTATTTATTACATATTATACATATTTTCCATTTTTCCACCAGTTACATGTACTGGACAGACTGGGGGGAGGAGCCAAGGATAGAGCGTGCTGGTATGGATGGCAGCAACAGGTACTGTAAATGTAGAATCCTAATGCAACTCCAATTTTTGATTGACAGCTATATTTTTATGCGTAATTATTTTCAATGATTCCAGATGTATGAAAGGAGTCAGAAATATATGAGAGGAGCAAAACAAAAACAGGAGTTTTGAGAATTTTTTGTGTGTCTGTCTCCAACAGGAAGGTTATAGTGGATGTGGACATATACTGGCCTAACGGTCTGACAATAGACCTGCTGGAACAGAAGTTATATTGGGCAGATGCCAAGCTGAGCTTCATTCACAGAGCTAACCTGGATGGATCGGCACGGTAGGGAGCTGTGTGTGTTTGTGTGTTGTCAGAACTCAGGTCAGGGATTGTCAGTCATGTCAGGCAGGGGAGAGAAGGACCGATGGACTGCCACCAGTCTAAAATAAGACCAGGTGAGCTTTTAAGATCTAGAATAGAAATAGAATAGAAAGCCTTTATTGTCATTGCATAGTGAATATACAACGAGAAAATAGGAGTGCTGCTCCGTTTGGTGCTTAGGTACAATATAAAATACAGATCGTAGTAGAAAAAAACACACAAATTTAAAGTGATAAACAGTGCATGCAGATAGATTGTCCAGTACTTTACATTTAGTAATTTCACATTAGTTATTGCACATGAGGACAGGGAGGCGACGGTATTGCAGTCATGTCATGTGCCAGCCTCCAGACCCGCTGCAGTTCACCCACCGAGCCAACAGGTGTGTAGACGACGCAGTCAATCTGGCCCTCCACTTCATCCTGCAGCATCTGGACTCCCCAGGAACCGACGCCAGGATCCTGTTTGTGGACTTCAGCTCAGCTTTCAACACCATCCTCCCGGGACTGCTCCAGGACAAGCTGCTCCAGCTCGACGTGCCCGACTCCCTCTGCTGGTGGATCACCGACTTCCTGACGGAGCGGAGGCAGCATGTGGGGCTGGGGTCTACGGTCTCGGACACCCTGACTATCAGCACCGGATCCCCCCAGGGCTGTGTACTTTCCCCCTGGCTCTTCTCCCTGTACACCAACTGCTGCACCTCCAGCCATCAGTCCGTCAAACTGATTAAGTTTGCAGACGACACCACCCTCATTGGGCTCATCTCTGACGGTGATGAGTCGGCCTACAGGAGGGAGGTGGACCGGCTGGTGTCCTGGTGTAGCAGCAACAACCTGGAGCTGAACAGCCAGAAAACAGTGGAGATGATTGTTGACTTCAGGAAAGTCACAGTCCCACCGCCCCCCCTCGCCCTCACAAACTCCCCTACCCCCATCTCCATCGTGGACTCTTTCCGCTTCCTGGGCACCACCATCACCCGGGACCTCAAGGGGTATTCGTGTAACCAGCAGAGTATACGTGCATCGGTACTGCGTAACCAGCAGAGTATACGTGCATCGGTACTGTGTAACCAGCGGAGTATACGTGCATCGGTACTGCGTAACCAGCGGAGTATTCGTGCATCGGTACTGCGTAACCAGCGGAGTATTCGTGCATCGGTACTGCGTAACCAGCGGAGTATTCGTGCATCGGTACTGCGTAACCAGCGGAGTATTCGTGCATCGGTACTGTGTAACCAGCGCAGTATACGTGTATCGGTACTGCGTAACCAGCGGAGTATTCGTGCATCGGTACTGCGTAACCAGCGGAGTATTCGTGCATCGGTGCTGCGTAACCAGCGGAGTATTCGTGCATCGGTACTGCGTAACCAGCGGAGTATTCGTGTATCGGTACTGCGTAACCAGCGGAGTATACGTGCATCGGTACTGCGTAACCAGCGGAGTATTCGTGCATCGGTACTGCGTGACCAGCGGAGCATTCGTGCATCGGTACTTCGTAACCAGCGGAGCATTCGTGTATCGGTACTGCGTAACCAGCGGAGTATACGTGTATCGGTACTGCGTAACCAGCGGAGTATTCGTGCATCGGTACTGCGTAACCAGCGGAGTATACGTGTATTGGTACTGCGTAACCAGCGGAGTATTCGTGTATTGGTACTGCGTAACCAGCTGAGTATTCGTGTATCGGTACTGCGTAACCAGCGGAGTATACGTGCATCGGTACTGCGTAACCAGCGGAGTATTCGTGTATCGGTACTGCGTAACCAGCGGAGTATTCGTGTAACCAGCAGAGTATACGTGTATCGGTACTGTGTAACCAGCGGAGTATTCGTGTAACCAGCAGAGTATACGTGTATCGGTACTGTGTAACCAGCGGAGTATTCGTGTAACCAGCAGAGTATACGTGAATCGGTACCGTGTAACCAGCGGAGTATTCGTGTAACCAGCAGAGTATACGTGTAACCAGCAGAGTATACGTGTATCGGTACTGTGTAACCAGCGGCGTATTTGTGTAACCAGCAGAGTATACGCGTATCGGTACTGTGTAACCAGCGGAGTATTCGTGTAACCAGCAGAGTATACGCGTATCGGTACTGTGTAACCAGCGGAGTATTCGTGTAACCAGCAGAGTATACGCGTATCGGTACTGTGTAACCAGCGGAGTATTCGTGTAACCAGCAGAGTATACGCGTATCGGTACTGTGTAACCAGCGGAGTATTCGTGTAACCAGCGGAGTATACGTGTATCGGTACTGCGTAACCAGCGGAGTATTCGTGCATCGGTACTGCGTAACCAGCGGAGTATACGTGTATCGGTACTGCGTAACCAGCGGAGTATTCGTGTATTGGTACTGCGTAACCAGCTGAGTATTCGTGTATCGGTACCGCGTAACCAGCGGAGTATACGTGCATCGGTACTGCGTAACCAGCGGAGTATTCGTGCATCGGTACTGTGTAACCAGCGCAGTATACGTGTATCGGTACTGCGTAACCAGCGGAGTATACGTGTATCGGTACTGCGTAACCAGCGCAGTATACGTGTATCGGTACTGTGTAACCAGCGGAGTATACGTGTATCGGTACTGTGTAACCAGCGGAGTATACGTGTATCGGTACTGTGTAACCAGCGGAGTATTCGTGCATCGGTACTGTGTAACCAGCGGAGTATACGTGTATCGGTACTGTGTAACCAGCGGAGTATTCGTGTAACCAGCAGAGTATACGTGTATCGGTACTGTGTAACCAGCGGAGTATTTGTGTAACCAGCAGAGTATACGTGAATCGGTGCCGTGTAACCAGCGGAGTATTCGTGTAACCAGCAGAGTATACGTGTAACCAGCAGAGTATACGTGTATCGGTACTGTGTAACCAGCGGAGTATTTGTGTAACCAGCAGAGTATACGCGTATCGGTACTGTGTAACCAGCGGAGTATTCGTGTAACCAGCAGAGTATACGCGTATCGGTACTGTGTAACCAGCGGAGTATTCGTGTAACCAGCAGAGTATACGCGCATCGGTACTGCGTAACCAGCGGAGTATACGCGTATCGGTACTGCGTAACCAGCGGAGTATTCGTGTAACCAGCAGAGTATACGCGTATCGGTACTGCGTAACCAGCGGAGTATTCGTGTAACCAGCAGAGTATACGCGTATCGGTACTGCGTAACCAGCAGAGTATACGCGTATTGGTACTGCGTAACCAGCAGAGTATACGTGTATCGGAGTAGTGCACGTGAGTCATGGGGTCGTGCTTGAAGGGATTACGGTCGTATGAACTGGAGAATCCACAGATTAGCTCCAGAGAAGAGACTTTGCTGAATGTCATTCTTCTTCCTTTCAAAATGAACAGTGAGAGAGAAATACTGGAAATCCAGCTGCCATCATTTAAACTACTCCTGGTACACATCAGTGTGCAACTTACATCTAATGTCTGTGTACTGCTCAACATTTGAGGCTTTAACCTGAGTGTACCTCATGGAATGTCTTCCCTGCTTGCGTATTAATTTGCACACACACACACACACACACATACCGGTCGAAAGGCTGCACAGAGCTTTGAAATCTGGAGTTGGTTAAAATTCTTCTGTTTTTCATTTACCACTGCTGGCATGCACCTCTGCCTTAACGCGCACACGCACACGCACACACGCACACACGCACACACGCACACACGCACACACGCACACACGCACACACGCACACACGCACACACGCACACACGCACACACGCACACACGCACACACACACACACACACACACACACACACACACACACACACACACACACACACACACACACACACACACACACACACACACACACACACACACACACACACACACACACACACACACACACACACACACACACACACACACACACACACACACACACACACACACACACACACACACACACACACACACACACACACACACACACACACACACACACACACACACACACACACACACTGATGAAATCCAGTTTCTGTGTTAACTTTCTTCTGAAAAGCACCCTTTGATCATGAGCCTGAGTGTGTGTTGTGGTGCATTTTCGAGTGTGCCTAAAGTGTTTTGGAAAACAAAGTATAGCCTTCATGCTGTTGTAATAGTTTCTCAAAAAGGCTAGTAAAGATTGGGACTCAGACAAACTGTGCATGCTTCTCCATGTGTTCATAACGACGACGTGTTAAGCTGAACTCTGACCATGTAGACGAATTCCTCGTGGTCTCTGGAGGTTTTCTTAGTTTCCCTCTTGGGCCTCCACAAGGTTAAAACAAACCAACGAGCAGACTGTAATGAAGAGGAAGTCACATTCATTCAACATTGTCTATCCTGTCTTTGCCAATGTTTGTCTTGACACCAGAGGACGTTGAGAAATACCCAAGTTACTCTTTAGCATATAGTTTTCTTAAAATTCCAGAGAAGAAACATAAAAAGAGAGAGAACAAGCAAGGACAAATCTCGCTTCCCTTGTGTCCCGCAGTGAGACGGTGGTGGAGGGTACCTTGACCCACCCATTTGCACTAACACTCTCAGAGCAAACCTTATACTGGACCGACTGGCAGACCCGCTCCATCCACGCCTGTAACAAACACAACGGAGACGAAGCTCGAGAGATCCTCGGCGGTATCTACTCTCCTATGGACATCCAGGTGCTGGAGCCCCATCGACAGCCTCACAGTAGGTGAATACTTTGTTGACTGATCTACACTAATCACTCCTCCATTCACGTATATATTTTCCTGCTGTTGTGCCTGTAGTACACACTCCCTGCTGTGACAGCAATGGTGGCTGCAGTCATCTCTGCCTGCTTTCTCCAGTGCAGCCGTTCTACAGCTGTGCCTGCCCCACTGGAGTTCAGCTAAAACCAGATGGGAAGACATGCAAGCCAGGTATTTTACCGTCATGTCACCCAAGAAGAACATGCATCCAATTTTCCTCTCGTCTTCTGAAGGCCACACTTTCTGACCTTATCTGTTGTGCGACAAACACTTGTATTTAATTTCTAATGAGGATGAACATGCTTGACTGCTAAAGCTAAGCCAGGTGACCCTGAACAGCAGAATCATTGGTGACACCATCGCCTGGACGCAAGTCCACGAGGTGGAACAGTAACGGAACAAACGGGTGACAACCAAATTATTCGACGAAGACTGAGATGCAACACAAAAGGGGGTTTATTGTTACGGGAGGTTGACAACATGTGGAGGAGGCAGGGACAAATCGGTTGTGCCAAATAAACGAAAGCACTAAAAACCAGGCCTGACTACCCGTCTGCCATCTCAGAAAACCAACGTAAAGAAAAGGCTGCCTAACCAACCTACTAAAGGGTGAACAAAACGTACAGAAGTGGCAACAACCACGCAACCTAGTGTCTCCAGACAGAAATCAACTACGTGCGTAAACTAAATGTACAGGGTACCCCCAACTCACCTGTGTCCCCTACCCCACAACCACAAACCATCCGTTTCCAATACACCAAAATACGACATATAGGTTGCGTGCCTCGCGTCGAAAGGGTGGAAGGAAGGGACGAGGGTCCGGAGAGTGCTCCTTCTTGTAGGCAGCTCCTGAGGGTGATTGGCTAGCCACCCCCTTCATCACAGGTGGACTCAATCACCGCCATCATCTCCTCCACCTGGCAGCACCTACAAGGGAAGGGGGAGGGGGAGGGGGAGGGGGAGGGGCAGAGCAGCAGGAGGCTCTGCAGGCACGTAACAGCCTGTGTCGATGTGGCTGATGGAACGATTCACCCACACACTATTTTGCTGTTAAACATCTGGAAAGGGTTTTTAATATTCCTATTGAAAGCTTGTGAGGGAGCTGTAGAAGACCAGCCTCGATCGCCCACATTGGCCTTTGAACTCATTGTTCCATGTTCTTACCTTGAACTTGTTTTTCACATGATTGTTTTTTTACATTATACCAGTTTTGTTAGGCACACTGGCCTTAAGGAGCAGATTATAGGAAGAATAGATGCATACTGTTCTGCCCGGTCATCTCAGAAGACTATCTAATGCCATCTTTAAGTCGTGTTGTATGCTTCAGGGCTTTTATTTTTATTTTTAACAGAGCATAGGATTTATGTAGCAGCATGAGTTATCAGCCTGTTGGTTCAGTTTAGCTCAGTAGCACCCATTACAATCATCAGCATCTGTATTTCCCCATTATGAAGTCTAAAGACTTTGTGATTGGGATTGAACCCTTTCATAAATTTGACATTAGTGACTTCTTGCCCCATGATATATAGGAAAATCTGGGAGAAGTTCAATGTTAATTTTTTCTTTTCAGAACTAGTATAATTGTTGCTTGAAAAATCACAGAAGGTGCAATAAAGGTCCCGTATTCTGAAAAACTCCCTTTTCCCATGTTTCAACACTATTATGGAGCGTTTGGGTCCTTATCAATCCCCAAACGGCTAAACAAACCTGCCTGCCTAGTTTGTGTAGTTCTGTAATCACCTCCTGAAACACGTCTGGAAGAAATCCTCCTTAATGTTACGTCACACTAGGATACATTTAATCGGACTAAAAGCCTGATCGGATAAAAAAGGCTTCATGTACACACCCAATCGAGCTCGATCCGATTAAGATTCTATCCCGATCGAGAGGGGTGGTTTATACTGATTGATGATCCGATCAGGGCGCATGAAAGCACTTACTGCGATGTTTCGGTTCAAGCCGTCCTTACTGCACATGTCTTTGACGTCAGCTAAACGTGCTAATGCTATTCCCAGAAGCTAGCTGAAGCAGAGCGAGCGAAAGACAGAACTGGTCAATATCTGAGACAAACACGTTGCCGGAGATATTAAAGGAGGAAACTAACAGCGCAAACGGGGAAAACACGCGAAATAACGCTGGCGTTTCAGGCAGAAAAGGGCGTAGCCATGTTTTGTTTTTTCGACGGAAGTCGCTACGCTTCTTCTTCTACCATTTCTGGTATATTTGGTAAAATTGCGCATGTCAAAATAATTTATTCCGGCCGAAAGTGTGATGCATGAACACGCAAATCCTAATCGGATCAATATTTTTAGGGTCCATGAACACATTGCATCCGATCATAATTTTGCTCCGAACTCTGATCGCTAATAACGATGGAAGGAAACGGCACGTTAATTCATGTTTCACACGTTTGCTTTGTTTAGGAGCAGAGCAGGTTTTGCTGCTGGCTCGGCGGACGGACCTCAGGAGGATCTCACTTGACCTTCCAGATTTCACCGATATCGTGCTCCAGGTAAACTACACATCCTTCAGTCATGAGTCCCACCAAGGCGAGCTCTCATGTTCTCGTCTCCTCACCCATCCAGGTGGATGACATTCGCCATGCCATCGCTATCGACTACGACCCAGTTGAGGGTTATGTTTATTGGACAGATGATGAGGTTCGCGCCATCCGCCGATCACACATTGATGGCAGCAATGCCGTGATGCTGGTTACTACGGAGATCAACCACCCGGATGGCATTGCTGTGGACTGGGTAGCCCGAAACCTTTACTGGACCGACACTGGCACTGATCGCATTGAGGTACGTCTGAAATGTTCAGTTTACAGGGAAATACGTCTCCCATCACATCGTTTAGCTGACGCTGCTGAACCAGCGTTCCTACCAGGCCCACGGTGTTTTCCTCTTGCAGCTTATTCTTGAAGAAAAAAAAGGACATACAAAAACCATGTGAACAAGCAGGATAGATTAATGAATGTGAATTGTATCATGTGCTATTCCAGGTGACCAGGCTCAATGGAACCTCTCGGAAAATTTTGATTTCTGAGAACCTGGATGAACCCAGAGCTCTGGTCCTGGACCCTGTCAGTGGGTAAGGATTGGCATGTGTGTGTGTCCACAGTGGTGAAGACACCATTCTGAGTAAACTCGCTGCATGTGGAATAGTGGCTTGCAGACTGATACAGTATTTAATCATTCTTTGAAAACATAATGGAAACAATTCAACTCCCTGAGTCATTTTATGCAGGTTCTGTGTCCTGTAAGCCCATTGATGCTCGACTGGGCCTCAGCAGGGGGCGCTTTCCAAATGCCTCGATTTACAGTATCGTACAAAAACAGTTTGAACAACAGAGAATTCATCTGAACACAAACCTGAGATTACATGAGGATTAGATCAATCCAGAAAGCATCAACACCACTGGTGTGAATTCAGTGTCAAGGATCTGTCAAAATGAAAAGTGACTAAAGTCTACATAAACTATATATCTGCTAGCCAAATATATGAAACAGGAGATTTCCATATGACTGGAAGTAACTCCCATCTTCCTCTCATTGTTTATTTATATATTTTTATGTTTACATTTTGCAATTTTACTATATTCTGATAACCGATGTTGCACGAATCCAAATTTCCCTGAGGGCGTCTTCCCAAAGGATTCATAAAGTTCTCTCTATATCTGTAGTTACATGTTCTGGACTGACTGGGGGGAGCATCCCAAAATCGAGCGATCCAACCTTGATGGAACGGACCGAGTGGTTCTGCTCAACAGCTCCCTGGGATGGCCAAATGGGTTGGCGATAGATTACACAGAAGGAAAGCTGTACTGGGGAGATGCCAAGACTGACAAGATAGAGGTACAAACACTCGTGATCTGTTTCAGACGCTCATTCACACGGAGCTGACAGACAGAAAAGAAAGGAAAATGGAACGAAGAACATGCGTGTTTATTCATAATTAGCCAAGAGAATGTGGAGCTGAAACCTGTTACCATTTGGACTCTGTTGTCCGGCATGGTTCTGTATGGTCCTTACTAGTACAGTGTTTTCTGCAGACCGATGGTTTTCATAGTTCAGCAAATCTGTAGGTTCTCATTTCAGATGGCACCAAAGATGACTTCTCCATGTGTCCTTTCTGAAAAGTGATGCTAGAGTCAAAACATTAAATCTCTTACTCCAGTGTTTCCCAACCTTCTTTGAGCCGCGGCACATTCTTTACATTTACAAAATCCTGCGGCACACCACCAACCAAAATGACACAAAATGACACTCTAACAGTACATATTATATTAGATGACCTTTATTATAATATATAGAGTTAATAATACAGTTTTTTAATGTATTTATACTTAGTGTGAAACCTGGGGCTGTTTTGATGAACACAAAATGGATATCCTGCAGTAATGGTAGAAAGACACACAGGAAGCTCTTCCTCATCAGCTCTCAGTGTCGCTCTGTTTTTAGTTTTTATCGCCGTCGAGCTTGAGAAGCTCAGCTCACACAGATATGTGGTTGAAAACGGGAGCAATGTCAGAATAGCTTTGTTGGCTAGAACGGGGAACTCCTTGGCAACAGATAACCAGAAACTGTCCAAAGGAAGATCAGCAAAGTTCAGCTTTAAACCACCATCTTGTTTCAGTTCAGAGTTCCTCTTGCTCCTTTAAAGTCAGGTCCTTCCAGCACCGGATGCTGAGCTGTGTGGGTCCCTAACCCAGTCAAGCATTCTGTGGAGGCTGAATAGAAATAAAATGACAACTTCTCCTCAAGAGGTTTCAAATGTGGGCCAATCACCTCGCTCATTGCAGCAGTGTTGCCATCATGCAGTTCCTCTGTGAGTGGGAACATCTCAAGGTTCCCACGCTGCACCTGTTGTTGCCAGAGCTGCACCTTTAAACGGAATCCGTTCATTTTATCGGTGCTTGTAAGCAGGTTTTCATTTCGGCCTTGCATCCGAGTGTTCAGTTCATTCAGATGATGAAATATATCAGCAGGTACGCCAGCTTTGAGTAATCGGACCTCTCGTTTGTCAGAAACACTTTAAGTTCCTCTCGTAGCTCGTACACACGGGCCAGCCACCGGACCTCCATGTGGAGCAACAAGACTTTATGCTCCGCTCCCACTTTAGCTATCTCTTTGGCCGCGTCAGGGCCGAGCATCTCGTTTACCTTTACAAGCTGGCAGTATTAATGTTTCTCATTGTTTGTACGTAAGCGTACAGAATAGTCCATCGGCTTGTTTTGAACCGAAGGGTGTTTCGTTTGGAGACGGCGTTTGAGCTTGCCTGGCACCGTGGAGTTATTGGATAGCTTCTCACCACACACCAAGCACAGCAGAGAATTTTGTCCAGGGTCCTGTTCGGCATTTGCATTTTCTCTTCTCAGAAACGTCTCCATCACTGTCACTTGCTCGTCTTGCTGTGATCCCAAACTGCCACTGAGGATGACCCTCCTCAAAGGGGAACCGAAGCGCTCACAAAGTGTACAGTAGGCAAAAGCCAAAGCATGAAGAACTGGTTTTGGGGGAAAATATTTGTTTTCTGTTTTTTAATAAATGCATTTTTTTTTATCTGCCACACTCTAAATGCAGCGCAGTTGCGTGACTTATTTTGAAATGCAAGGAGAAGCTGCTGTACATGAGTTCGCGGCAGAGAGGAACTGAGCGACACCGTGCTGGAGTCTGAAGCGCCATCTACGGGCGGAACACACACTTTATTACAGCACAGACACCCGACAATGGTTCATTAGGGGATATTAGAAAAAAAAAGAAAGAAAAGATATGAGGTGATATTGGAAAATTTCTCACAGCACACCGGTTGGGAAACACTGTCTTATTCAATACTCTCTCAACACGTAAACGCAGGTCCTAACATCAAACAGCGTCCCTCATTTCTGTCTCAAACAGCTCTGTCAGAAAAGCCTCTGAAAACGAAACTAAGTTCATTGCGTGCACGTTCTAACGGTAAGAGAGATTTCTTCCAGAAGCGTTTCTGTATATGATTACAGAACTACACAAACTAGGCAGGACTGACTGGATGGTTTATTGAGCCGTTTTTGGGTTGATAAGGACCCAAACCCTCCATACCAGTGTAGAGACAGGGGAAAGGGAGTTTCCTTGACATAATTGCACATCCATTTTTTGCAAACTTGAATTACTTATGTTCACAAATAGAAAGAAATAGCAAGTATTCTGCAAAGGTAGCTAAAGAAAACAAAAGACCACCGCAATCATTCTTATTTCTTCTCCAAATATGAAATTACAGGTGCCCATCTCTTTAAGTACTTGTCCTTATTTAACCGTAGAACTGCTGTACAGTTCACAGATTTCAGTCTTTGGACCCACTGTTCCACGGTAAACATAACGCGCTAAATATAACTGTAATTAACGTGATCATTTGACACCCCTATACTCGGCTCACGATACGATTCAATACACTTTCACCATTTTCTGAAAGTTTTTAAAGGGACAGTGATTTTGGTGACGTCTTGTTCTAGTGATTTGGAACGAATAAATTGAACTGAAAGCATCAATTACACAATATATGGCTCTGACCTGCAGCTTGCAAATGCTGGACAAAATGAATCTAAATTACAGTCAGATCTGGTTGACGACACGCGATGAGGAACCAAGACCCACTGGCACCGTTCCAGTCCCTGATTTATTAATTCTCTCGTTTTAAACATGTAATCATCTCAGGCAGCATTAAATGTTTATTGTGTTCAGAGAATGTTGTGTTTTTGTTTGAAGCTATCCAAACAGCTGAACAATGAATAGCGGCCAGCTTCTACCCTCTGAGGGAAAGGAGAGAGAGAGAGAGAGAGAATGATAAATGACAGGCAGGCTCTCTCGCGCTTTCTTACTCCGTCTTTTTCGTTTTTTAAAGAAATCTGACTCCTCTGCCTCCCCACCCCCTCTGGAAGAAAAACCTCTGTAGTTACTGCACAGGCACTCTGCTTTTGAAAAGTGTGTGTGTGCTTTGACTGGTGTGTTACTTTGCTCTCCACACAGAATGGCTCCTTTGTTGTCATTATGCAGATGCTCTATGTGTAGCACCATGCGACTACACTGTGCAGCCATATGGAAACTGCTTTGTGTGTGTGTAGTGGAATTTCCCCTCCTCGAGGCGCCTGCACCTTGTTACATTAGTTCAGTGGTTCTCAAATGGTGGGGCGCGGTGCGATGTCAGGGGGGCGCCTGTGACCGCGGAGAAAATGTTTTTTTTGCCTTACAAGCTAGATTAAAGTGTAATTGCACATCCACTCCAGTAGTTGGCAGTGGCGCCCTGATTGTCAGAGGGTGCGCAGGGAGTATTAGCAGAAGAAGAGCGGTTGTAAACAAACCTTCAAGACACAGCGCGGAGAAATATTTAACGGAGTAAAAGAGAGACGGAGAGAGACGGTAGATGATAAAACAAAGGAGGATCGGTCGAAAGCAAAGAGGAGGAAATATGACGTAGCGTACGTAGCGTACGTAGCGTACGTGGCGTACGTAGCGTACGTAGCGCTTGGCTTCACCGTGACGACGGTGGGAGACGAGGGAAGAGCTGACTTCCTCATTTTGCTAAAAGCACAATTCTTTTTTCATTTTGGTTTTGTAGGTTAAAGTGTTTTATATTTTGTGCTCCCTAGTTAATGTTGCTGATCAATTCACGCACCACGCTATCCACTCCAGTCCTCGGCCTCAGCCTTCTTGCCTGGCGTTTGTTTTTTGTTTGCTTATTCGACTAGCGCAGGATTCATTGGATACGTTTCCTTCTCAGCTGGAGAGTTTGACGTGCAATAAAGAGAGGAAGGCTGTGAGCTGTACTTGTACTTTAACATTCTATCTAATAAATATATTCATCATCATCATCATCATCAGAACCAAACCCCTGAGCCTGTAAGACAAGACACTCTTTTGTTGGTTTCAGGACCTAAACAAGTTGTCACATGACTGGAACAGCGATCAGTCACCTTTCAAGTGTTCTTTTTCCATTTTTCCATGAAGAATAGTGGACAAATAATCATACGAGGCATTCACTGTTGGATTTATAATGTACTGCACGTTTCCAAATATACTGCAGTACTGACCTGGATTTCAGACGGGATACCTTCACACTAGTCTGAGTTTCCAACATGTGGTACTGGTTCCACTCTGCTTGAGTGAAGTTTAGTTTGACAGTGTCTCGAGCCGATGCAGATAAGAACCCAAATATACGACAGGAGAAGGGGAATCCAGGAACTGATCTTTATTAATTGGAACCAGGTAGTTAGTCCAGGGTAGGTGGCAGGCAAAGGCAGAGTTCCATAAAGACAGGCAGGGAGACAGGCCGGAAGGGGCCAGCAAACAGGTGACATCAAAAACCAGGCGGGGCAGGTACACAAGAAATCAATCATACGGGAGCGCTGGAAAGAAGGAGCGAGTCTCAAACAATGTGGCAGGAGCAGAGACTAAGTAGAGTCCGGGCTGATGAGGGATGGGTTACAGGTGAGCGTAGGGACACAGGTGACGGCAATGGACGGATTGCTGAAGGATCTGGAAGACAGGAGTTAGTGCGTAGAAAAATACTGGTTTTCCTCATGTTATTTAAGAACGTTGGTTTTCTTCTGGTGGTTCGCCAGACCATCAGCTCCAAAATAGGACTTGGATCCACATCATACTTTGATGTGTGCTAGATCTTATATTAATATCAACATGTCAAATCTTAATTATCATTGATTATCCATGAAGATCGATGATTCAATCTTGAAATGTTGTTTTTCCTGCAATAGTAAAGAATATTTAAACGACGCTATCCGAATGACAAATGACTAAATCTGCTTGTAGCTCATGAGGAAAATGTTGGCCTTAAATATTACAACACAGTGTTTGTGAAATAGGTTAAGATGAATCAGCATAGCACGAGGCTTACAGGAGGCAAGGAGCTTTAATGGTTACTCGGCCGAAGTGGCTGGAATGCTTGTATTTATGTTTGACAGCATCCCAGTAAACATCAGTGGTTTATTCCAGTGGCAATAAAGGACAGGGAAATACCCCAAATCTGTTCCAACTGCAGTTCTATCTGCTCGTTTGACTAAAAGATTGAAGATGCATAAATCCGAAGCCAAAACGAGTTCTACAATTAAACGGAGCTGATTTACTCCATTGATTTGGTGCTCATTAAACTATTCTGACAGATTAATGCTCCTAAACAATAAACACAGTGAGAAACTGCAGGTAATTGCCCATCTTGAACGACCAAACAGCGTCATCATCCAGTGGTGTGAAGCCAACCGTTTCCAACCAGCAAGCTCAACAGTCAGAGCAGAAAACAGCAAAACATTTTGCTGCTGGTGCAGTCAGGGAAGACCGCTCACCTGTCACCTCTCTTGCAGCCATATGTAAAAAATAAAAAATCACTTTTCCCACAATTTTGGTGGTTTTGGGTCGTTACAAACCCAAAAAACAGATACCATATTTTCCGCACTATAAGGCACACCTAAAAGCCTCTAATTTTCTCAAAACCTTTGCGCCTTTTAAGTGGTTAAAACGGTAATGGCGGTCACCACAGTTTTGTGTGTCTGTGTTGGGATCGGGAGCTCAGTGTGTGTGTGTCCGGCTGAGGTGTGTGCCCCTCCCCCGGGAGTGAGTGAGTGAGAGAGAGAGAGAGAGAGAGGGAGGAGAGATATATGGGTAGCGAGGAAAGTGAAACTTCAGTCTGGGAGGACACATATTTCATACAAGTGTCTCATGGGAACTGAGTTAACCAAGAAAAAGGGTAGAATATGGGACGAAAAGTCCTTCAATGACACTGATCTGATCAGTAATTTTACAGATATTTCATGCCACTTGAGTGCAATGATTTAGGTGTGATGGCTTTGGCTAAACATACTAAGCACAACTTCACGTTGACATCATCATGTTCTGCTCTCACATTTAACTGGCCATCGTTCAACCGGTTAACCATAGCGTCTGCAGCAATCTGATACTGATCAATTCTATGGTAATAATGATGTTGACTCATGACGTACCTGAGCGGGCATGTTAGGAAAACCAGTCACCTGTGTCTTCAACGACTTTAACTACTCATAATAGTGCTTTTGACTAAATAATGGCGGTCATTGTAGAGTTAAATCATTGAACACACTTCAGCACACTGTCGTGTCCTTAGGCAAGACACTTCATCCACATCCTGTGTGAATGTCGGTGGTGGTCAGGAGGGCTGATGGTGCTTCTGTCAGTCTGCCCCAGGGCAGCTGTGGCTACAACAGTAGCTTCACCACCACCAAGGATGGAGTGAATGAATAATGCACAATGTAAAGCGTCTTTGAGTGTCGAGAAAAGCGCTCTATAAATCCAACGAATACTACATAACAAGCAGTCAAAGATCTTGGTAAATTCATGGTGTGAAGAGTGAGTGAAGAGTTTTCAGTAAACCCTGCCTTCCTGTTCATGCAGCCATCTTTGTCTATGAGCGTCTGTGAACTGTCCAGGGACAGTCCCACTTCTCCCTTTGTTGCTTTTCTGTTTGTTCTCTTTCTGCCTTTTTGTCCTTATATCCATCATGAAGAGACGTTCTCACACCCAAGATAAAAAAAGATGAGGGAAAAAATTCACTCTCCCCTTCTGTAAAAAGCTACCTGAGCGAGAGAGCAAGGCGGAGAGGAGGTGCGAGCAGAGGAAGGGAGTGTCTCTGCCGTCCTTCCACTGGAATGGGCATGTCTAATTGTGTCACAGTAATAAATGAATAGGTTTTTTGTGGAGGGGTCAGGAACCTCCTTTTGATCAGAGGTCCATCAAAGCCAATGGTTTATTTCCTCTGTTCGGTCACCCCACCCTCTGAATCAGGGGTGGGCAAACTTTTTGACGTGCGGCCACATTGGGTTTGAAATTTTAACCGAGGGGCCGGGCCAGGAGCATTTGGATGGATCGTGTGCAAACCTCATAGCACAGTACACACACAGATAAATGTACAACCCGATTTACTAACAGTGTGTACGAAGGACTGCATTTTTCAAATGTGCAAAATAGACCTAATCCAGGTAGTACGTTTGTCTCAATGAATATGCAAGATGCAGCATTTACACATATTTTGGCACAACGGTGTGAGGAGAAATGTAAATAGATTAAAATAGAACAACAGTGTGAGGAGAAATGTAAATAGATTAAAATAGAACAACAGTGTGAGGAGAAATGTAAATAGATTAAAATAGAACAACAGTGTGAGGAGAAATGTAAATAGATTAAAATAGCACAACAGTGTGAGGAGAAATGTAAATAGATTAAAATAGAACAACAGTGTGAGGAGAAATGTAAATAGATTAAAATAGAACAACAGTGTGAGGACAAATGTAAATAGATTAAAATAGAACAACAGTGTGAGGAGAAATGTAAATAGATTAAAATAGAACAACAGTGTGAGGAGAAATGTAAATAGATTAAAATAGAACAACAGTGTGAGGAGAAATGTAAATAGATTAAAATAGAACAACAGTGTGAGGAGAAATGTAAATAGATTAAAATAGCACAACAGTGTGAGGAGAAATGTAAATAGATTAAAATAGAACAACAGTGTGAGGAGAAATGTAAATAGATTAAAATAGAACAACAGTGTGAGGAGAAATGTAAATAGATTAAAATAACACAACAGTGTGAGGAGAAATGTAAATAGATTAAAATAGAACAACAGTGTGAGGAGAAATGTAAATAGATTAAAATAGAACAACAGTGTGAGGAGAAATGTAAATAGATTAAAATAGAACAACAGTGTGAGGAGAAATGTAAATAGATTAAAATAGCACAACAGTGTGAGGAGAAATGTAAATAGATTAAAATAGAACAACAGTGTGAGGAGAAATGTAAATAGATTAAAATAGAACAACAGTGTGAGGAGAAATGTAAATAGATTAAAATAGAACAACAGTGTGAGGAGAAATGTAAATAGATTAAAATAGAACAACAGTGTGAGGAGAAATGTAAATAGATTAAAATAGAACAACAGTGTGAGGAGAAATGTAAATAGATTAAAATAGAACAACAGTGTGAGGAGAAATGTAAATAGATTAAAATAGAACAACAGTGTGAGGAGAAATGTAAATAGATTAAAATAGAACAACAGTGTGAGGAGAAATGTAAATAGATTAAAATAGAACAACAGTGTGAGGAGAAATGTAAATAGATTAAAATAGAACAACAGTGTGAGGAGAAATGTAAATAGATTAAAATAGCACAACAGTGTGAGGAGAAATGTAAATAGATTAAAATAGAACAACAGTGTGAGGAGAAATGTAAATAGATTAAAATAGCACAACAGTGTGAGGAGAAATGTAAATAGATTAAAATAGAACAACAGTGTGAGGAGAAATGTAAATAGATTAAAATAGAACAACAGTGTGAGGAGAAATGTAAATAGATTAAAATAGAACAACAGTGTGAGGAGAAATGTAAATAGATTAAAATAGAACAACAGTGTGAGGAGAAATGTAAATAGATTAAAATAGAACAACAGTGTGAGGAGAAATGTAAATAGATTAAAATAGAACAACAGTGTGAGGAGAAATGTAAATAGATTAAAATAGAACAACAGTGTGAGGAGAAATGTAAATAGATTAAAATAGCACAACAGTGTGAGGAGAAATGTAAATAGATTAAAATAGCACAACAGTGTGAGGAGAAATGTAAATAGATTAAAATAACACAACAGTGTGAGGAGAAATGTAAATAGATTAAAATAGAACAACAGTGTGAGGAGAAATGTAAATAGATTAAAATAGAACAACAGTGTGAGGAGAAATGTAAATAGATTAAAATAGAACAACAGTGTGAGGAGAAATGTAAATAGATTAAAATAGAACAACAGTGTGAGGAGAAATGTAAATAGATTAAAATAGAACAACAGTGTGAGGAGAAATGTAAATAGATTAAAATAGAACAACAGTGTGAGGAGAAATGTAAATAGATTAAAATAGAACAACAGTGTGAGGAGAAATGTAAATAGATTAAAATAGAACAACAGTGTGAGGAGAAATGTAAATAGATTAAAATAACACAACAGTGTGAGGAGAAATGTAAATAGATTAAAATAGAACAACAGTGGGATGAGAAATGTAAATAGATTAAAATAGCACAACAGTGTGGGGAGAAATGTAAATAGATTAAAATAGAACAACAGTGTGAGGAGAAATGTAAATAGATTAAAATAGCACAACAGTGTGAGGAGAAATGTAAATAGATTAAAATAGAACAACAGTGTGAGGAGAAATGTAAATAGATTAAAATAGAACAACAGTGTGAGGAGAAATGTAAATAGATTAAAATAGAACAACAGTGTGAGGAGAAATGTAAATAGATTAAAATAGAACAACAGTGTGAGGAGAAATGTAAATAGATTAAAATAGAACAACAGTGTGAGGAGAAATGTAAATAGATTAAAATAGAACAACAGTGTGAGGAGAAATGTAAATAGATTAAAATAGAACAACAGTGTGAGGAGAAATGTAAATAGATTAAAATAGCACAACAGTGTGAGGAGAAATGTAAATAGATTAAAATAGAACAACAGTGTGAGGAGAAATGTAAATAGATTAAAATAGCAATGACGCTGATCTGTCAAACCTGGTGATTGCATCTGTTTTTCATAAATTTCACTTGAAGGCATAAAGTTAAACAAATCAACATTTATTGAAAAAATATGATCACTTCCAACATTCAAAACATATCAAAACACCCAACGAAATACTACCGGTAAATCTCAATCATTTCTGCTGCACTCATTTTTGTTCCGCTGTGCATAAATGTGCACTTAATTAAAAGACGCACTTTCAAACTTGCCAGATGCATTTCTTTCATAACAGAACATACAAACAGGGAACAGAGTTGTTGGTCTCCCTTTTTTGCCAGTGCATCCAAGTCTGGAGTTATTCTCTCCAGACTCAGGATAGATCTGAGGTGTTGGTCCGTTAACTTGGATCTGTGACGGGCTTTATTGATCATGACACTGAACGTCTGCTCACACACGGAGGTCGAGCCAAACAACAGCGTCATCTTCTGTGCCGTCCTCCGTCCGGAGGTTTGGAAACGTTGCTTCGTTCAGTGAGGCATAAAAGTCATTCAGGTTAAGAGAAGAGACTTGAACTTATCCTTTAAGGTGGAGTCCGACTGAAGATCGATCAGTTCCAACTGCAAATCATGTCTGTGGTTCCTCTGCTTGGGCGAAATCCACTTTGAGACTCAGGAAGGATGCTTTCTGACAGGGGGGTGAGTCTGTCGGCCAAGACCCGAGCAAGGGCTTTCCCTATGGTGGACAGGAGAGAAATGCCACGGTAATTCCCGCAGTCTGCCTGGTCTCCCTTCTTGAATATGGAGACAATTAAGGCATCCCTAAGCTGGGCAGGGATTTTCTCTTCTTGCCATATGTTGAGAAGCAGGGCATGGACGTTGTTAAGAAGATCGGGCCCGCCTTTCTTCAGGACTTCTGCTGGGATGCCGTCTGGCCCAGCAGCATAAGCCCATCTTTGGAGCAAAGGGGGGTCAGGCAGCGGTAGCTGGGGCCATATACCGCTCGCGTGGCATCGAAGAAACCTCGTATCTCCAGAGTCAGCAAGTTGCTGAATCTCCAGAGCCTTCGTTGTCCACCACTGGTTCTTCAGTTTCCTGACTAGCTTTTGGACAGATGCCTTCGCTTTAGCATGGGCTGCTCTTTTAACCTTGCAGTGGATGTTATTCTGCCAGGTTATGAACGTTTGCCGCTTGATGTCAATGAGCTGTTGAATTTGTGTGTCGTTCTCATCATACCAGTCTTGATGTCTCTGCTTTTTGTGACCGAGGATGTTTTTACAGGAGTCCGTGATGGCAGTGGAAAGCGTGCACCAGTGTGTTTCAGTATCCTCCGGATTCTGTTTGGGCAAGGCAGCGCCGAGAGCGTCCTGCAGCCGTTGTCGGTAGGCGGTGTCATCCAGCCGCTCGAGGTTAAGCTTCGGCCGGCTCTGCCTTTTCTGCACCCTCCTTTTCCGCATTAAGCGGATAGACATGATGGAGCGAATAAGGCGGTGGTCAGTCCAGCAGTCGTCTGCACCGGTCATTGCTCTGGTGTTGATGACATTACGGCGGTCTTTGGAGCGGACAATGACATCGTCGATCAGATGCCACAGTTTGGAGCGAGGATGCATCCATGATGTTTTGAACTTTGTTTTCTGACGGAAAAGTGTGTTGGTGATGGCCAGGTTGTGCTCTGAGCACTTGGTTAGCAGTAGTAAGCCGTTGGAGTTGGTGTTTCCAACCCCTTCTCTCCCCAGCGTACCCCTCCATAGATGGTGGTTTCAACCCACTCTGGCGTTAAAATATCCAAGCAGGATTAACTTGTCCTCCTTGGGCACTTCTGATAGGATTTTGTCCAGGTCAGCGCAGAAGGCCTCCTTTACTTCGTCCTGTGCATCAAGCGTTGGGGCGTAGGCACTAATAACAGTGGTCATCTGACTGCTTGCAAGCATCAGACGTCCGGTCATCAGGCGCTCGCTGATGCCCACAGGGAGTTCATGGAGGTGGTTGATGAGGCAGTTCTTGATAGCTAAACCCACACCATGGATTCGTGGCTCATTAGCAGGCTTTCCTTTCCAAAAGAAAGTATATCCGCCTTTCTCCTCCTTCAGCTGCCCTGCATCAGCCAGTCGGGTCTCGGAGAGTGCTGCGATGTCGATCTGGAACTTCCTTAGCTCTCTGGAGATGATGGCAGTTCGCCTTTCAGGTCGATCACTGGCTTGGTTGTCCATGAGGGTCCGAACATTCCAGGTTCCAATATGTGATTTCTTTTCTTGTTTTCGACCGTGTGGTGGTGATTCCTCTGGATGCGGTATTCCAGACAGGACTTCGTGAGGCAGGCTATGTTTGGGGTACCTTTTCTAACCCCCTCCCCTACTGGGGTGAGCAGAGTGGATCCTGATTAGGGCTGCTCAGTCATGGGTGCAGCTGCCGAGAAGCTCTTTCTGCCTCAGTCCAAGAACTTAGCGACTGAATCTAACACCCACCGCCTGTGTGCCAGGTTGTGACTAGGAACTCCCAGACTTCACTCTCTTGTCCCCGTTACCACTTCCTGATCGCCACAGGACTTTGTTTTGTCCAGGATGTCAAATGGATGGGTTCCCTTTGGGAGGACGCCTGCGCGTGACGTCTTTTAGCGTGGGGAGACTGATGCGACTGCAGCCACCACACGGTCCTTGGCAGAAAGTGGCCTAGATCCAATGGCATGGAAACCATGACGACTGGAGACCACCCTCTGTTGCAGCCTTCATCCGCCTTCGGTGCCGTTGTGATTCACAGTACCGTCCTCCGCCACTTCTGCCGTTGAGGTCTTTGGATCGCGCTTTGTCTGGAAACTCCCCCTCGACCTTACCGCCTTGGGTGACCCTACCAGGAGCTGAAGCTCCCGACGGCATCGCTCTTAGGTTCATTGGAACGCGCAAGGTTCTCCACCACGACATGGTGGCGATCATTGAGTAAAGAGTAATACGCTACACGCCACCGGTTGTCAGTGCGCCATCTGTTGGTGAAACACGGGTATTGCAGAGTCAAAATGAAAGTCGTGATTTTGAATTTTTTGGTAATTGGACAAGTTCGGCGGGCCGGGGTTTGCCCATGTCTGCTCTGAATAGATCCAGTAGTCCCTCATTTTCCGCGGGGGTTACGTTCTAAAAATAACCCGCAATAAGTGAAATCCGCAATGTAGTAATCTTTATTTTATTTTAATTATTATACATGTACATAAATGTTTTAAGGCTGTAAAACCCCTCACCACACACTTTATACACGTTTAACAGTCAGGCATTAATCTAAATAGATTGTTTCAGTATTATAGAATGAAACCAAAGATCAAAACCTTTTCAGAACTAAACATTTGTTTGACAAATAAAAATATATAGTACGTACAGTAAACGTTTTCCTGTTAATAATGTTAAGGCGTGCAGGTCGAGGAAAGAGCCGCTTGGAGTGCAGAAGAACAAATATTCTACTCGTACTGTCTTTAGCCTCTCATGGGCTGCTTTATTGGATAGCTTAGCACAGCGGAACGGCAGCGGCTACATGTATCAACAGGAAGAAACAAAACCCAAAAGGGACGTGACGTTTATGCTCCTACAAAATAAAAGCCTCTTTTTACACAGAGAATAAGAGCGCTATTAAACAAACGCGTAACAAATAAATATGATAGCTTCTAGAAATAACAAATTTAATTTTAATGATCAACCTACGAGGTTGAGCACATAAGACATGATTAATAGCGACTTGCGCGTATTTCACAGTTCCTCCGACCGCGACTCTTCGTCCTTGCGCCGCTTCAATGCGCGTTCAAGTGCAAAAAAAAAAAGAAAAATTGCATTAAAAAACTCTGCGAAGCAGTGAAGTCGCAGAAGATGAACCACATTATATAGAGGGACTACTGTATCCTTAAAGCCACTAGTGTACTGAAGGATTTTCACCATCCCTTTAGTAATGTTAGCTTACGGGTCAGTCTCCAGGAAACATGCTCGAGTTTTATTCCACCACAGTGGTGGAGGGCATTTTATGATTTAACCACCAAATCATCACTTTGGACCGATGAACTGTATATTTTGATCTATTTATGCAACCATTCAGACATTAGCAGAGACCTCCAGCTGGCCGATACATACTGCAGCATCAGAATCTAGCCACCTCATTGGTGGAGTAAACAGCTCAGCTAGCCAATCAGCAGCAATGACTGCTGCAGCCAGGTGGATATCACAGCAGCCCTTATTCACAATACTCAACAGGTGGCAAGGTGGTAAACACAACTCTTAATACAAATACTGCAGACTGTTCACGTGATTACAATAAACAGCAATGTCACTTAATGACTAAATCAGTCAGTGGAAACAAACAGCATGTGGGAGGAGTCTGTAAAGTGAATTTTATGGTGTAGGGAATTTCCATGCTCGATGGAAATCCACATTACTACACTAGGAAGGCACGACATTTATTTTGGTAGTGCTATAACTGATTTTCATGAACGTCTTTATTAGTGACGACACACATGATACAGATAAACAGGGGTTAAAGATTGGCCGGGGGCGAAGCCCCACCTTCAGGGGATGAACTGAAAACATGACGAAACAGGAATGGAGCAGGCACGAGAACCGTGGTTGAATCTCAGCGCTGATTTCCGAACCAATTATACACTGATCTGCTGTTTATATAAATGTTTAAACTTTACCCACATTCTCCTCATTGACAACGCATCCACGATGGAGAACAAAGAACTGGAAGAGGGTTTAGAAAAACCCAAACAGTGACCAGGTTAGACGGCAAAAACAAAGGACAGAAAGCCCGTCAATCCACGCACGTCTGCCTTCTATGGCCTCTAAGCGTGGGCCACAGCGGGCCCAGCGCCGCCCTGGCTGACTGGGGAAGCTTCTGATTGGGCTGCAGCCCTGCTACATTCAAGATTCAAGATTTAAGATACTTTATTGTCATTATAATAATAATAATAATAATAATAATACATTTTATTTATATAGCGCTTTTCTTAGAACTCAAAGACGCTTTACTGTGTACATAGTAAAAACAATAAAATAAAACAAAAAATACAAACAATAAAAATGTGAACACGGATATAGAATCAATAAAATTCAAACAGTAAAATAATACATTAAAAGTGAACACGGTTTAAGCAGTCAATAAAAATTCCAACAGTGCAATTATACAGTAAAAGCAATGTTAAACAGATACGTTTTAAGATCTTTTTTAAATGAATTTAGATCCGGGTTTGCTCGTAGCAGTTGTGGGACTGTGTTCCAAAGTGTGGGTGCAGCAATGGAGAAGGCTCTGTCACCCCAGGTTCGGAGCTTGGTCCTACAGGGGAGGGAGAGGAGGTTGGCGTCTGCGGAGCGGAGGGAACAAGATGGGGTGTGATGGTGGAGCAGATCTGTGAGGTAGGGGGGGGCCAGATTATGGAGAACTTTGAAAGTGATGAGGAGGACTTTGAACTGTATGCGTTGGGGGACCGGGAGCCAGTGAAGGTTTTAAGGACCGGGGTGATGTGTTCACGGGAGCGGGTGTGGGTAAGGAGGCGAGCAGCGGAGTTTTGAATGTATTGCAGTTTATGTAGGGTTGTTGATGGTAGTCCATAGAGAATGCTATTGCAGTAGTCGATTCTGGAAGTGACGAAGGCATGGATCAGGGTTTCGGCGGCAGAGAAGGACGGAGGCGAGCTATGTTCTTGAGGTGAAAGAATGCAGTCCGGGTTATTTGTCTTACATGATGATGAAATGACAGTGTAGAATCGAGGATGACGCCAAGGTTGCGGATAAGTGGGGAGGGAGTGAGGGTGGTATTGTCGAAATCGAGGCCAAACTGTTGGGTGGATTTTGTGATATTTTTTGAACCAGTGAGGATAATGCCTGTTTTGTCACTGTTTACTTTGAGAAAATTGTATTTCATCCAACTTTTGATGTCATTTAAACAGTTGGTGACTGTGGAATGGACCTTGGAGTCTATGGAGTTTGTGGTAATGTATAGTTGTATGTCGTCAGCATAACAGTGGAAATGGAGAGAATGACGACGGATGATGTTGCCAAGTGGGAGGATGTAGAGGATGAAGAGGAGAGGACCAAGCACTGAACCTTGGGGGACACCTTGTAATAGTGGGGCTGTAGGGGAGGAGCAGTGGTTGATGTGAATGAACTGTTGTCGGTTTGTGAGGTAGGACTGAAGCCAGGACGGAGCGGGGCCGGTGATGTTGAGGGTCGTCTTGAGGCGGGATAGGAGGATGGAATGGCTGATGGTGTCCAATTCTGAGGTGAGGTCCAGAAGGATGAGGATGCTGAGATGGCCGGAGTCGGAGGAGAGGAGGGGATCGTTGGTGACTTTGATTAATGCTCTTTCAGTGCAGTGTGGAATGGTTCAAACAGACTGTTGGCGTTGAGGTGAGTCTGAAGTTGTGCAGCAATGACATGCTCTAGAATTTTAGACAGGAAGGGGAGGTTGGATATGGGCCGGAAATTTGATAGATTTTCAGGGTCAAGACCAGGTTTTTTAAGTATTGGGGTAATAGCTGCCAACTTGAGAGACTGTGGAACAGAACCAGAAGTGATTGAGGAGTTTATGATTCTAGTGATCAGCGGAGAGATTATGGGGAGACAAGTTTTAATGAGTGGAGAGGGAATAGGATCTAGGGAGCAGGTTGGAGTTTTAATGCCTGTTAGAAACTGAGTGAGCTGTACAGATGAGATGGGGGTGAAGTGAAATAGTTGCTGAGTGGAACTAGAGAACGGTGAACCAGGAGGAGCTAGGTGAGTTGGGGGGAGATTAAGGGAACTGTAAATATTGTCGATTTTGGACTGGAAAAAAGATAGGAAACTATTACATTTGGCGATAGTGAAGGATGAGGAGGTGTTGTCTTTAGGCTAAAGTGTGTGACCAGTTCAGAGGGGTTATCAGACGGTGGGGGAGGGGAGATGGCCAGCTTGGTGGTAAGGAGTGCAGCGAGAGCAGAGGGGTCGATGGATTTGAGGTTTCTGAAGACTATTTCACGCTGTGTTCTGGAGATAGTAAGGGGAATATGTAAGTTAAATGTGATGGCAAGGTGGTCAGATATGTGGAGGTTGTGGATTGTGATGCCAGTAGTGCAGACTAGATCCAGGATATGGCCTCGAGTGTGGGTGGGGGAATTAACTTGTTGAGTCATGTTGAAGCAGTTGAGAAGTTCCAAGAATTCGGTAGCGGGTTTGGAGTTTTGATCGTCGATATGGAAGTTGAAGTCGCCACCCAGAAGAATGGCTGATGAGATGGCCCTTAACTGGGTGAGAAAGTCTGTAAATTCTGATAGGAAAGAAGGGTTGGGCTTGGGGGGGCGGTAGATTACAGCAGTGACAAGGGGGGAGGGACCGGGCAGTTTGAAAGTCGTATATTCGAATGACTGAATATTCAAGGGAAAAATAGTAGTGACTTTAATGTCCTTTCTGAAAATGACTGCTGTGCCCCCACCCCGCCCTCCTGGACGGGGGGTTTCAATGTATGTAAATCCAGGAGGCGTTGTTTGATTTAAAGAAAAGTAGTCCAGGGGTTTATGCCAGGTTTCGGTCAGACAGAGGAAATCCAGTTGATTGTCAGTGATGTATTTGTTTAGGATGAGGCCCTTGTTATTGAGTGAACGGGTGTTGAGGAGGGACATCTTGAGATGACGTGAGTCTGGCGTGTCACGCGGACAGCGGGGTAGCGGACGGAGATTGGTCAGAGTCACTCGTTTGTTGTGATGACATAATGCAGAAGGATCCCAGCGGTGTGACCAGAAAGATGGAATGGCGTTGGCGGATGAGATGTGATAGGAGGACATACGACCTAAGTCACAGTTTGCAGGATAGGAGCTGCGGGGTAGTCCGAGTCGCCGGGGATAAGCAGCGCAGAGCGGGCGGCAGCGGTGGTGTAATCCACGGAGCCGAGGTGGAGGACTGCAGCGGCACGCTGTGCAGGGCCGGTGGGTTCTTTATGATCGCTGAGCTTACTCGTGTCTTGTTTTCATTCTGTTCAAGAGCAGCTACCTGGTCACGCCTCGTTAGAGTCCATTGTGATCCATCCTCCCCAAACCAAGGGGCATTCATAGGACTGATTGTCATGTCCTCATTTAAAAGACCACAGGTTATAGGTGTGGCTTGAAGAGCAGAAGGTGGAGGCGGTATTCGAGGGGTTTGGATTAAATTGCCCTGATCGGCAGCAGAGGGGCGAGATGAAGCACGTGCTGAAGTTCTCTGGGAGTAGATAATGGTGGTTATTACAGCGTTTGGGCAGCAGGGGGAGCTGGCGATGAGGACCGGTGATGGAGAGGTCCCTGAGGAGGAACAGGGGCCATCAGAGGCCGGCGTGGTGACCTGTGCCGTCGGTGGTGTGGTGGGGTGAGGAGGTGCGGTCAGTCAATGATGGGGAGCTGTGGAGACTGCGTGGGACATGTGTCCCCTGGAAGCTGGGACGGAGACCGTCTCTGCTGAAGAAGGAAGCTCGATTCCAGAAAAGGTTGAAGTTATCAATAAAAACCAGGTTGTGTTCCGGACAGGCCGACTGCAGCCGGCTGAAGCGACCAATGCCCCGGTGCAGCGTGGGGGCGGGGCCAGAGATAAAAACGGACTTTCTGCTGTCTTTCAGTTCGTTAAAAAGACGCTTAAAGTCCTGTTTTAAAACCTCGGACTGCTGCTTGCTGGTGTCGTTGCTTCCTACATGGATGATAACGTTCCTCATGTGCGGGTGGTCCGTGATGACCTGCGGGATGTGTTGCCTCACATCAGAGACGTGAGCCCCCGGCAGAGAGTGGGTCACGGCGTGTTTGGCCCTGATGTGCTTGATGACGGAGTCCCCAACGATCAGTGAGGTGGGACGCTGCTCCGAGATGTTTTTGCCGGCTGGTCTCGGCCAGCGGGCGGCGCGTCTCGGCATGTCGCCCGGCCGAGGGACGGGGGACGGCTGAGACCTCCGGGGCCGCCGGTGTGAGGGGGAACTGCGGTGTGAGGCAGCTGGCAGCGGGGGAAAGTCTGCCTCATCCAGGACGGTGAACCGGTTTGAGAGCTCCAGGTCGCAGGGTGGCGCGGGCGGCGACTTCTTCCTCCCGCTGTGCCCGCGCGCTGCGGACCAGAGCCCGTGATTGACAGTGGAGCTATGGATCAATAGGTCGGGCGTGAATGTGGCCTTTACAGGCCGCCTTGGTTTTGCTCCCTGTCGGAGCCAGAGATCGTAGGCGCCCGGGGACGCGACCGGGATGGTAGAATCCAGGTCTGGCCCGGCGGCGGCGGCAGCGGCGGCGGCGGCGGCAGCGGCGGCGGCAGCGGCAGCGGCGCCAACTGTCACCCGTGAATCTCAGAACGATTCACTCTCTCGGATCTGGTACAGAGTGGAAATGCGACCCTCCAGCTCAGCAATCGTCTGACTCAGATGGTGGCGGCGATCGCAGCCGGACGGCGAGGTGGTGACGGCATCTTAGATGAGGAAGTTTTTTGGCGGCACTTCCTTGAATACCGCAGTTTCGTCGTTTATTTTGCGGGATCTTTACAGCTGATGCGGCGTATTTAGAGAGGTTGTTAACAGGATTCAACAGACTACTGCATGATTTGCAAAAGGTCTTTTTTGATTATCCTACAACTCTCTGCGGCGCAAAATCCTACAGCTCTCTGTGGCGCCAAAGTTTGAAATCCGAAAAACATAATAAAATGGTGAGAAGGCCCACGGCTTAAGGCACACATCATAACATCACACTGGTGTCTGTGGTGCGGATAGATTTCAGCTGCCATGGCACACTGAAGACTCACGGACACACAAGTCATGCTTTGGATGAATGTCAGAGGAGGCCAGCAATAGTACAGGAGGAGGACAAAGGCTTCAAAGAGTCCAGTGTTAAGTGCAGCCACTTATTGTGTACACACACACACACACACACACACACACACACACACACAGCAGAGTCACAGAGAAATGAGAGTCGGAGAAATAGTTTGTTGTGCACATTATTTTTGTGTTTTTCAGTCTTGCGTGTGGTTTTTATTTTTGTCTGAACTGTCAAATTGTACAATAAAACCTTCATCCTCTTCTTCCTCCTCTTCCTCTTCTTCTTTCTCTTCCTCTTTTTCCTCCTCTTCCTCTTCTTCTGCCTCCTCCTACTCCTCCCCATAACAACTTGGTCATATGTGCTCCTACAGCAGGTCAAAGGTCAGTAGGAACTATGGAGCTGCTGGATTTGTTGTATTACTCATGTACTCTTCAGTGAAGTAGTGATATTATTACACGATACCTTAGCAGGGAGTGTTCTTCACTCGGAAGAGGTCATTTACCTGTTGAGAGGTTTTAGCATGGAGTTAAACTCATTTTCTTTAGAACCTTTTTACAGTACTTTACTCCATGGAATGGCTTTTTCAAAGCCCAGTTCATGTTTCTGCTACAGCACCTTATTAAACCTCGATCAAAATAAGTTATTAATGCCTCACTTAAAATGTCGTTAATGGTGGAGGTTCAGTTTTATAGCGCGAGACGTAACATGAACTGCACTCGTAACGGACAGGTGCGTCCACCTGTATTCACCTATTCAGGTCATCAACGTGGATGGCAGAAACAGACAGACTCTGCTGGAGGACAAGCTGCCTCATATCTTTGGCTTCACTCTGCTGGGGGATTACATCTACTGGACTGACTGGCAGAGACGCAGCATTGAGAGGGTCCACAAAGGCACTGCCGTTCGAGAGATCATCATTGATCAGCTGCCGGATTTAATGGGGCTTAAGGCTACCAAAGTCACAGAGACGTACGGTAAGAGCAACAGGCTGCAGGTCCTGCAGGAACTGCTCAGCACAAACATGAAGAAAGCAGCTGTGATATGGGTTAACACTGTGTCCAGGTACAAATGGCTGCGCAGTGAATAATGGGGGGTGCAGCCATCTGTGTTTCTGGTGTCGACTGGCTGTCAGTTGTGCCTGTCCAATGGGGATGGAGCTCCTGTCAGACCTGCACACCTGTGTGGTGCCCGAAGCCTTCCTCCTCTTCACCAACAGGTATGTCAACCTGCTCACATGTTTCACAACTTTTTCTTACTTCGATTGTTACATACCTACAGAGACAAAAAGGCAGATGATGCGACATGCATGCAAACATTATTTTTGTGTGTGGATTTTTAAACTATAATTCGTTGTATTGTTTATAATGGTTTACTCTTACTATGAACCAAAATACGGACGATCCTTGCTTAAATTGATTTTGACAAATCGATCGAAAAACACAGGAATATACCTCTACTACGGAGTGACACGTACCGATGCTGTCCTTCAACATAGTATTATAGTCAGGAGCCTAGCGGAGTGACACGTACCGGTGCTGTCCTTCAACATAGTATTATGGTCAGGAGCCTCACGGAGTGATACGTACCGATGCTGTCCTTCAACATAGTATTATAGTCAGGAGCCTAGCGGAGTGATACGTACCGGTGCTGTCCTTCAACATAGTATTATAGTCAGGAGCCTCGCGGAGTGATACGTACCGGTGCTGTCCTTCAACATAGTATTATAGTCAGGAGCCTAGCGGAGTGACACGTACCGGTGCTGTCCTTCAACATAGTATTATGGTCAGGAGCCTCACGGAGTGATACGTACCGGTGCTGTCCTTCAACATAGTATTATGGTCAGGAGCCTCGCGGAGTGATACGTACCGATGCTGTCCTTCAACATAGTATTATAGTCAGGAGCCTAGCGGAGTGATACGTACCGGTGCTGTCCTTCAACATAGTATTATAGTCAGGAGCCTCGCGGAGTGATACGTACCGGTGCTGTCCTTCAACATAGTATTATAGTCAGGAGCCTCGCGGAGTGATACGTACCGGTGCTGTCCTTCAACATAGTATTATAGTCTGGAGCCTCTCGGAGTGATACGTACCGGTGCTGTCCTTCAACATAGTATTATAGTCAGGAGCCTAGCGGAGTGATACGTACCGGTGCTGTCCTTCAACATAGTATTATAGTCTGGAGCCTCGTCCTTACGCCACAATTTGTGAATGGATTGTAGATGCTTGGGCTAACTGTCTGCTAGCATTGTTGTTCGAGCCTTTGCAAAAGCAGGCATAATTTCCAAGGCGCCGCCGCCGCACGGCCCGGAAAGTGACTCTGACGGTGAAGAAAGGGAAGCCGGCATGTTTGATGGAGATCTAGTGCAGCCGTTCAATTCAGAAACAGAGGATGAGGACTTTGATGGGTTTGATTGATGATGATTAAAAAAATGTGAGTACCAAACTCAGTTTTGCTCCGGCTCTATTTTGCATCATGCCGCGCCTTTTGAGCCAGCCCTATGTATGTTTAAAATACCGAAAAAGCAGCCGTTAATGAGACAGCGCCTAATCACCAGGTGCGCCATATGGTCGTGAAAATATGGTAATAAGTGTTTGTATTACTTTTACCTCTGCCAAGGAGGTTGTTTTTTCATTGGCATTTGTTGGTTTTATGTTTCACAGAGATGGTGACATGATTTGATTTATTTTATAGATTCAACGGATATTTCAATATTGGGCCATCCAATATTGGCATTTTCTCAATCTTAGCTCAATTTTAAAGCTTGAAATAAAGGATGAGATGAATTAGGTCAGGAAAATGTCTACAAGAGAAAATTGATGGATGAATAGATGGATAGATGCTTCCTAACCTGCATTGAACTGACAGAATTCATTCCAGTCATCTCCTGCTTTTTTTCTTCCTCAGGGATAACATCAGGAGTATCTCACTGGGCACCAATAGCAATGATGTAGCCATTCCTCTAACAGGAGTTAAAGAGGCATCCGCCCTGGACTTTGATGTGTCTGAAAGAAGAATATACTGGACAGACATACAGTCCAAGGTATTTGATTTATAAAATGGTATTAATGATTATCTGTGTCGGTTCTCCGTTTTACAGGACATGGTAAATCATGATGAGCAAAAAAGAAGAGTCAACTGGACTTGTTCAAGTTCGATCGAAGACGTTTCACCTTCATCCAAGTTCTGAGAAACTGGTTGAGAGTTTAGATACTTCTACTCTTGTTGGAACAGAAAACAAAGAATCAAAGAAGGGACCGAAAGGCAATCAGACTCCCTAGGACTATCAGCATTTCCTTTTTGAATGCTAATACTCCCCAGCAGTTATGAAACCTGACTAACGAATCCCCTGGCGTCATTAGCATCCATAAGGTGAAGACTTCTTTTACAGGGATGCCACCCAGCCAGTGGTTCAGGTATGTGGACAACACCTGGGTGAAAATCAAGACCCAGGAAGCGGAGGCCTTTACAGACCACATCAATACGGTGGATCGCAACATCATGGTCACCCAAGAAGATGTTCAGGGCCAAACCTGGGGATTTGTTAGTCAGGTTTCATGACTGCCGGGGGGCATTAGCATTCATAAAGTAAATGCTAATGCTCCTGGGGAGTCTGATTGCCTTGGTGGTTTGGGTCCTTTGTTTTCTGTTCCAACAAGAGTATAAGTATCTAAACTCTCTACCAGTCCCTCAGAACTGAAGGAGCCTCTTGGATGAAGGTGAAACATCTTCAGTCAAACTTGAACAAGTCAATTTGATTCCTCTTTTTTGTTAATCATGATTTATTAATAATTAAAAAAATAGAAAGTTCTGTTGAAACTACATAAACAGTTTTGACATGCTTCAGCTGACAGACTAAACCAATTACTGGCCTGTTCAGGTAATGATGATGATGATGAATGCACCAAAATTCTCCAGGCCCTTGTGAAGAATTGTGAGACATGCATCAGATACAGGAAACCAAAGTGAAAGCCTATGGCCTCAACTTACAATGAAACTGTAGGTCTGGATTTGCATGACCTAACGCCAGGAGAGTGTTATATGCACACCATTGACCACGTCACAGGCTTCAGTGCAGGGAGCATTGTCACCACAAAGAAACCCAGGGAGACAACTGCAGCAGAACCCAAATCTGCCTTCGGTTCTCACTGATAAGCCACCAGCTCTAGAGGTTACTAATATGAATGCTTGGCTAGCCCAGCACAACACAGCATTAAATGCTGCAAGAAGAGCATTTACAGAAGCTGAATGTTCTGAGAGGATCCAAAGAGCCCTTTGTAAACAACTGCGGCCCATTGAGGACCGATACGAGACAGCCGACATGGTCTACTTCAAACAGATGGATTGTAAAGAATGGAAATGTCCAGGTGTGGCCATCGGCTGGAGGTGACTGAAAATCATATCACCTCTCCAGAATCTGGGCCAAATAAGAATAATTATGACACTGAATATGCGAGAGGCTCCTCTAACAGATAATGAAACTGACATGCTAAAGTCAAAGATTGGCCAAATATTGTGGGTTGCAAGGCAGAGTCGACCCGACATAATGTGTGACATATCCCTCTTGGCATCCAGTACAAAGAATGCCACTGTGCAAACAAACTTAGAAAACTGAAATCAGAAGAGGTGACCTCAAGAGGTGACCTTGAGGTTTCAGCACTTGGGAAGACAGCTCCCTTAAACTTGTGGTGTTTCATGATTCCTCAATGGGAAACCTTCCAGACGGAGGCTCTCAAGGCGGACACCAGGGGCCTCATGCATCAACCGTGCATACGCACAAAAACCTGGTACATTCTCACGTCAAAGTTCAGATCTATCAAGAGTTAAATTACCGTGGAAATGTGTGGTGCCTCACTCCAACGTCATGGCTGGCGTACGCACGTTTATACAGCTGTTGGCCCATTGGCGACACCTAGAGTTGATGCTGGGAAACTGTTATATTAAATACATGTCACATACACATCAAGACACATGAACAATGAACACCGACAAACAATGAACGTACCCAGCTGTCTGCAATTACAGGAGTGAACAGAAAGGCATGTGCAAAGTGGTACCGAAAACACGGTCAACAATGGCCACCTTGGCTCTAATGGAAGCGATTACAAATGGTGCGATTCAAAGAGAGCGTGTGTCCAGCTGTACATGTTTTAATAAGTCTGAACACCCTGCGATTTTGCAAATTCTCCTGCTTAGACATTAAGGGGTCTGAAAATTTCATCTTAGGTGCATTTCAACTGTGAGAGACAGATTTCAAAAGGTTGTTAGCTGAATAAAGACACCTGTCCACCCCACAATCAGTCAGATTCCAACTACTACCATGGGCAAGACCAAATAGCTGGCAAAAGACACCCGAGAAAACATTATAGACCTCCACAAGGCTTGAAAGCACAGGGCAATTGCCAAGCAGCTTGGTGAAAAAAGATCAACTGAAAATGTGCCGTCAAGGATGACTGTCAATCTCCCTCGGACTGAGACTCCATGCAATGTCATATCTTGGGGTATCAATGACAAGAAAGGTGAGGAATCAGTCCAGAACTACAAGTGAGGAGCTGGTCAACAACCTGATTAGAACTGGGACCACCACTTTAGGTAGGTTACTATCGGTCGTAAGACGTCATGGTTTAAAATCAAGCATCACACTGAAGGTTCCCCTGCTTCAGTCAGCACATGTCCAGGCCCATCTGACGTTCGCCAATGACCATCTGGAGGATCCAGAGGGGTCACGTGGAAAGCTTTTTGGTCTTAACTCCACTCGCCATGTTTGGAGGAAGAAGAAGGATGAGTACATCCCAAGAACAGCATCCCTACTGTGAAGCATGGGGGTGGAAGCATCATGCTTTGGGGGTGTTTCTCTGCTCGGGACAGGACGACTGCACTGGACTAAGGAGAGGATGAACAGGGCCATGTATTGACAACCTCCCTCCCTCAGTCAGAGTATTTAAAACGGGTTGTGGCTGGGTCTTCCAACATGACAATGACCTGAAGCACAGCCAGGATAACCAAGGAGTGGCTCCGTAATTAGCATGTCAAGGTTGTGGACTGGCCCAGCAAGTCTCCAGACCTAAATCCAATCGAAAATCATTGGAGGGAGCTGAAACTGTGTTGCATGGCGACACAGAGGTCTGGTCTGTATATTTCAGAAACTTCTGATTGAGAGGGATTTTCATGCACACCCCCTCTCTGGTCCATAGAAGAGAATATGTTCAATGTAAGCAGTTCTGTGGGACAAAAATATTGCTGGATGGCAGAAGATAAAGACACCAGAAACTCAAATGACCAAATGTTAGAACTGAGGTATGCAGAAGAGCTTCTCTGATGATACAACACGTCAAACCTTGTGCATTGTTGTCATTAATTAAAGAAGCTTTCAGTGAGTTATTCCTGATTCAAGTCAGGTTTGTTTTACATTTAAATTGGAACTGTGTGTTTCTCATTGTTTCCTCTGACTTCTCCTCAGACAATCAGCAGAGCATACATGAATGGCAGCTCTGTAGAACATGTCATAGAGTTTGGATTAGACTACCCAGAAGGCATGGCAGTTGACTGGATGGGTCACAACGTCTATTGGGCTGATACAGGCACTAATCGCATTGAGGTAGCCCGGCTAGATGGCCAGTACCGGCAGGTTCTGGTTTGCAAGGAGCTTGACAACCCACGTTCACTGGACAACCCACGATCACTCGCATTGGATCCAGCCAATGGGTAAGAATGAGAATTCACTGGTCACATTTTCCATTTTTGTGGGACATTTTTATTTTGCCTTATTTTTGCCCCTCCAACACCATGACCAGTATGTGGCTGAGATACAATACATGGCATAGCATAGCTGTGACTGGGGAAAAGTGAACCAACAACTCACTGAACTGTGTCCATCCTCTCATCTCATCTCATCATCTCATCTCATCTTCTTCCGCTAATCCGGGGCCGGGTCGCGGGGGCAGCAGCCTAAGCAGGGAAGCCCAGACTTCCCTCTCCCCGGCCACTTCCTCTAGCTCTTCCGGGGGGGATCCCGAGGCGTTCCCAGGCCAGCCGAGAGACATAGTCTCTCCAGCGTGTCCTGGGTCTTCCCCGTGGTCTCCTCCCAGTGGGACGTGCCCTGAACACCTCACCAGGGAGGCGTCCAGGAGGCATCCTAAATAGATGCCCGAGCCACCTCATCTGGCTCCTCTCAACGCGGAGGAGCAGCGGCTCTACTCCGAGCTCCTCCCGGATGACTGAGCTTCTCACCCCATCTCTAAGGGAGAGCCCAGCCCCCCTACGGAGGAAGTTCATTTCAGCCGCTTGTACCCGGGATTTCGTTCTTTCGGTCACTACCCAAAGCTCGTGACCAAAGGTGATGGTAGGAACGAAGACCGACCGGTAAATTGAGAGCTTCGCCTTTGGGCTCAGCTCTCTCTTCACCATGACGGATCTGTGCAGGGTCCGCATTACTGCAGACGCTGCATCCTTCCCTCACTCGTGAACAAGACCCGACGTACTTGAACTCCTCCACTTAGGGCAGGATCTCCTCCCCGACCTGGAGGGTGCACTCCTCCCTTTTCCGACTGAGAACCATGGCCTTGGATTTAGGGGTGCTGATTCTCATCCCGGCCGCTTCACATGCGGCTGCGAACCGATCCAGTGAGAGCTGGAGGGCGTGGCCTGATGAAGCCAACAGGATCACATCGTCTGCAAAAAGCAGCGACCCAATCCTGAGGTCACCAAACCGAACCCCCTCAACGCCCTGGCTGCACCTAGAAATTCTGTCCATAAAGGTTATGAACAGAATCGGTGACAAAGGGCAGCCCTGACGGAGTCCAACCCGCACTGGAAATTGGTCCGACTTATTGCCAGCAATGCGGACCAAGCTCTGGCATATATGGAGCAGACACCCCGTATCAGGGGGTCCGACACCCCATACTCCCGGAGCACCCCCCACAGGACTCCCCAAGGATGTGGACTGGTTGGGCAAACTCCCATGCACCCTCAAGGACCCTGCCGAGGGTGTAGAGCTGGTCCACAGTTCCACGGCCAGGACGAAAACCACATTGCTCCTCCTGAATCCGAGGTTCGACTATCCGGCGGACCCTCCTCTCCAGTACCCCTGAATAGACCTTACCGGGGAGGCTGAGGAGTGTGATCCCTCTATAGTTGGAACACACCCTCCGGTCCCCCTTCTTATAAAGAGGGACCACCACCCCGGTCTGCCAATTCAAAGGCACTGCCCCCGATGTCCATGCGATGTTGCAGAGTCATGTCAACCATGACAGCCCGACAACATCCAGAGCCTTAAGGAACTCTGGGTGGATCTCATCCACCCCTGGGGCCTTGCCACAGAGGAGCTTTTTAACTACCTCGGCAACCTTGGCCCCAGAGATAGAGGAGCTCACCCACGAGTCCCCAGGCCCTGCTTCCTCACTGGAAGGCATGTCGGTGGGATTGAGGAGGTCTTTGAAGTAGTCCCTCCACCAATCTACGACGTCTCGAGTCGAGGTCAGTCGCGCACCATCCCCACCATATACAGTGTTGACCGTGCACTGCTTCCCCCTCCTGAGACGCCGGATGGTGGTCCAGAACCTCTTCGAAGCCGTCCGGAAGTCGTTTTCCATGGCCTCACCGAACTCCTCCCATGCCCGGATTTTTTCCCCAGCAACCGCGGTAGCTGCGCCCCGCTTGGTCTGTCGTTACCTGTCAGCTGCCTCTGGAGTCCCACAGGCCAAAAAGGCCTGATAGGACTCCTTCTTCAGCTTGACGGCATCCCTCACCACCGGTGTCCACCAAGAGGTCTTGGGATTGCCGCCACGACAGGCACCGACCACCTTACGGCCACAGCACCGATCGGCCGCTTCAACAATAGAGGCACGAAACATGGTCCACTCGGACTCAATGTCCCCTGCTTCCCCCGGTACATGGTCGAAGCTCTCCCAGAGGTGGGAGTTAAAACTCCTTCTGACAGGAGATTCTGCCAGACGTTCCCAACAGACCCTCACAATATGTTTGGGCCTGCCAGGTCTGTCCGGCATCCTCCCCCACCATCGGAGTTGACTCACCACCAGGTGATGATCGGTTGACAGCTCCGCCCCTCTCTTCACCCGCGTGTCCAAGACATGCGGCCGCAAGTCCGGTGAGACGACTACAAAGTCGATCATCGAACTGCGCTCTAGGGTGTCCTGGTGCCAAGTGCACATATGGACACCCTTATGCTTGAACATGGTGTTTGTTATGTACAATCTGTGACGAGCACAGAAGTCCAATAACAAAACACCACTCGGGTTCCGGTCAGGGGGGCCATTCCTCCCAATCACACCCCTCCAGGTCTCGCTGTCATTGCCAACATGGGCGTTGAAGTCCCCCAACAGAACGAGGGAATCCCCAGAAGGAGCACTCTCCAGTACCCCCTCCAAGGACTCCAAAAAGGGGGAATACTCTGAACTGCTGTTTGGACCATAGGCACAAACAACAGTCAGGATCCGTCCCCCCACCCGAAGGCGGAGGGAGGCTACCCTCTTGTTTATTGGAGTAAACTCCAACATACAGGCACTGAGCCGGGGGGCAATAAGTATTGCCACCCCTGCCCGGCACCTCTCACCAGTGGCAACTCCAGAGTGGAAGAGAGTCCAACCCCTCTCAAGAAGAGTGGTTCCGGAGCCCTTGCTGTGTGTCGAGGTGAGGCCAACTATATCCAGTCGGAACTTCTCAACCTCGCACACCAGCTCAGGCTCCTTCCCTGCCAGAGAGGTGACGTTCCACGTCCCTAGAGCTAGTTTCTGGAGCCGAGGGTTGGACCGCCAAGGTCCCCACCTTTGGCTGCCGCCCAGCTCACAATGCAACCGACCCCTCTGGTCCCTCCTATGGGTGGTGAGCCCACGGGAAGAAGGTCCCACGTTGCTTCTTCGGGCTATGCCCGACCGGGCTCCATGGGTGAAGACCCGGCCACCAGGCGCTCGCCATCGTGCCCCACCCCCAGGCTTTGCTCCAGGAGGGGGCCCCGGTGACCCGCGTCCGGGCGAGGGAAGCCCAGGACCAATTATCGAACTCGTCATGAGGGGTTTTTCGAGCAACCCTTTGTCTGGTCCCTCCCCTAGGACCTGTTTGCCATGGGAGGCCCTACCAGGGGCATATAGCCCCCGACAACTGAGCTCCTAGGATCATTGGGACACGCAAACCCCTCCACCACGATAAGGTGGCAGCTCAGGGAGGGGGTGTCCATCCTGCTAAAGGAAATCATGTTGACTAACTACGTGTCAAATATAATTTCTGTTGAGTCATATCTAAAGTACGAGTTGCTTCATGGTGGCTCCATGATTTACAAACACCTGAGGGTCAGGTGAAAAAAAATACAATACCAGTGTCTATTTACTGGGGGTAAATAGATACATACGTTAGTTGCACCTGTGTGCAACAGATACTTCATTTTGGGTTCCATGTTCAAGACTCCAAACTTTGATGAATGGAGCAGCTGATTGAAATGATTCACTTTCAGACACCGTCCAAATGCGTCATGCCAATGACTTCATGTTGCATGTCCTATCACATTGTGTTGGCATGTACATAAAACATCCTGCCTCTGTCATAATCTCCAACCAAGACAAGGATGATTCATTTAAACCTGTTTTTTAACAAAGCCTCTGTAGTGTCTTTGTGAGTGTTGCATACCTTTACTGGTGTCTAATACCCACCATACATTTGTCTCACTTGATGTCATGGCCTGGAGCTGTCAGCACGCTTCCCCGGAGGCACCCGATGTCATTTCATGATCACACATACAAAGGGAATAAAGGATAGTTGTCTTGTTTTATATATTCCAACAAAACAATATTTACAAAGTTTAAAGTAGGATTTTATGATATGATGAAATTCATTCACCAGAGAATCATGAGCTCAGAAGTCGAGGTGCCAATTGGTCCAGATTTATGGGGGTTAAAGTTGAGACTGTAGACAGCCACAGGTACCTCGGACTGGTGCTGAAAGTTGTACTGGTTTGATAACTCTCCAGATGAAATCGTGCTTTGTCTCCATAGCTGCATGTATTGGACTGAATGGGGGGGCCGACCTCGCGTTGCGAGAGCATACATGGATGGCAGCACCGTCACCACCCTGGTTGACAAAGTAGGCAGAGCAAATGGACTGACCATTGACTACAAAGAACATCGCCTCTACTGGACCGACCTGGACACATGCATGATTGAAAGCACCAACATGCAAGGTTTGAACACGCACAGTAACGCTTTACCAAGGCAATTACTATACGTCAGGGGTCACCAACAGCCGGACCCAGAAGCCGTCCCATACGGACCCGGACCTACAGCCAGAAATTAAGGTTATGATTTAAAACCTGACGGTTCACTTCTATTTTAACCGGCTCCGCTTTTGTATTCTTTACAGTCGTGCTTTAGCAGATAAGGAAACGCTTAGAACAATTGCATATGAGTTGAGCTTTACCACGTGATAATACTCAGCCAACCGTGGCACTTATTAAAAGAGCCAATGAAATGCCATCATGAGACAATACATAAAGGCTTTGAACAAACATTCTAAACATTCTTTGTCCACAATGAACATCATCAAAATGAAACATTGTTCCAGGTTCACCAACGAGCGCCTCCACATGTGCACGAGAACGACCTGAGTCCATTCAGATTTACAATCTGTCAGGACGAGCGGGAGCTCAAGTCTCACTGAACAAAGCAGTGGAGGGGGGGCGGGCGGTTGTATTGTATTTATTTTCTCTTATTTTGAAATGCTGCCCTACTTTTATTTAGTTAATGAGGGAACATTATATATATCTGCAGTAATACATATATGTTCAGAATTTTATGATACGTGACAATAACCCTAACCCTTGTCAAAAGGTTTTTGAATTGTACTGAATTCTTTTGATTTGAGAGTCAGGTATTGATTACATGCAGATACAATGAGGCTACTTAAATATCTATATCGCATTAAATAGTTAGACATTATGATCTTCTGGACCTTTGCTTCAAGACATTTTCTCTCACTGTTTTAGTTAAATACCCCGAGTAAGTGTCTGTATCAGGTGTCACCAACACGGTGCCCGCGGGCACCAGGTCGCCCCCAAGGACCACATGAGTCGACCACACGCCTGTTCTAAAAATAGCACAACTCATAGTGAGCCGCATCTAAAATTTAATTTAATTCTGTTGCTATTTTTTTTTAATCACACTTGTATTTATATAGATTTAAAAAAGACAATATCTTAAAAATATGTTAAATATACATGAAGTTTAGATAAGTTTAGGTTAACTCTAAGGTTAACGCGCACAATACTGACCTTTGAACTACTGGTGCAACCAGTGCTTGTGGACTGTGGAGAGTAAGCTAGCGGGCGCAGCGAAGAATGCAGTTTCTTACCCCAAAAACATGGCAGAAAAAAGAAAGAAAACGTATCACTTTCACAACGAATGGGAGCGGGAGTGCTTTTTTACGACTGTAAAAGAAGCCTGCGTGCGTCTCATTTGCAGGGGCGACTGTAGCGACAGCAAAGCTGCACAATGTGGAGAGAACACACTTTTAAATTGAACTGGTTGATATGAAAGCGGTTTTATTTTCAATCCTCAAAATAAACAGCTGGAAAAAACAACAACACAAAAACACAAACTCCAAAAGGGAGGTGGAAAATACAAAACAAATGGGACGCATGTCTTCAGGGCAGGCCCAGGCCAAAACAACAAACAGAAACCACTCTGGGAGGAAACAGAAATACAATACTTAATCCTAACTAACGCTACAAAAACAGGAGAAAACGGTTCAAATAAAATGGCGGCCACACCCCTACTGCTTCTACCATGCACCTCAACACACACAGGCAAACCCACAGGCGTCACACATTCACTACGTCGCACACAGTCCCACTCACAAACTACGTCACTCACGCTCACAGTCACAGATCGTTTTTCTCTCAACACAACGAAAATGTTCAGCCTCCAAAAATCTAAATTTGCTCATGAGGAGCTGCCACCCATTCGCCAAACTCTTAACAGCACCAGTTAGCATCATGACTATTGATTTAAATACGCACCAACACTGCTTGATGCTTGGATGACGTGACTGTGGTTGCTAAAAATGAATCAGGCATGCTGATGTGGTCTTCTCTTCTGCAGGTCTTCAGAGGGAGATCATAATAGATGACCTCCCTCACCCCTTTGGTCTGACTCAGTACCGGGATTTTATCTACTGGACAGATTTTAACCTGCGCAGCATTGAACGGGCAGACAAACGCAGTGGCCTCAACCGCACTGTGGTGCTGCAGGTATGGAACCTGGTAGATTCAAAACTATTTACTCATTTTGTTCTCTTAAAGTTTTGAAACAGGATGTGGACGAAATGGATTCTGTTTAAAAAAATCTTTACTGTGCTTCACGGTTTACTGGTCAAAAGTAACAAACTTCTTAAAATATTTAATTTATTAAAATATGAGAAATGTCATCAAAAATAAATACTAAAGAAGGTTAATATTAAAATAAAACACTTTAGAAAATTCATGCACCGCATAAACTGCTGCTGCCTACACAAATACCCTTTCTCATCTCTTTCTCACATACTATCCTAAGGGTGCGTTCCCACTGCCCGGTTTGCGCCCTTTAAAACGGACCAGAGTTCCTTTCCTCGGATAATCCGCTCTGTTTGGGCCAGTGGGAACGCGCATCCAGACTCTGGAGAGGATCAAAAAAGTCCTCCTGAAAAGAAGGGTCTCGGTTCCTTTGGGCGGAGCAAAGGCAGGATCAGCTGTACGTAGTGATGCTACACGGTACATCTCCGGTAGAGGAAGTACAGCGAGTACTCCAAGTTGCTCTGAGGGGAAGCTCAGTTACCAGAAAAACTACAAGTGGTGAAATATGTACCGCTGTGTGTAGCTTTCATTAACTAAATATGCATTATAATACTTTAATATTTATTTCAGAATCAGCTACGTATCACCGGTAACTGACACGACTTCTCCCCGCAGCTCCACGAGAATCAGCTGTTCAGCAGCGTGATAGTTTTCATTCCGTTGTTCTGCACTGATCCGGAAATTTTACGGATCCCGAGCGACTGTGTCTTTGTTAGAAATGACAAGCGTTGTGTAACATTTATGATTTGGGCCAGAACTAAATGAGCTTCCCTCTTTGAATGAGCAGCAGCCGTTAACCGCAGACTCAAAAAAACAAACACGGGAGAGGGCGGGACTTCCCCTTCTACTTTGTCCAATCGACGAGCGCCCTTTTCAGCCACGCGACGCTGCTCCGAAAGTTTATTTCGTGAAGAAATCACAGTGGGAACGCAGACCTTTCAACGAATTATAAATGCAGGAATTTGCTTCAAAAGGAACAGAGTCCTCTTGGCGCAGTGGGAACGCACCCTAACACTGTTAGTTATCAGCAAATTACTAGCAACAAGATAATCCACTCACCAGTCACTGTTTAACCCAGGCATGGGCAAACGACGGCCCATGCCTGGTATAGCCCCTTGGGCTTTTTAATCCAGCCCGCCGAACTTGTCCAAATTATATCATTACATTTTATTCGAATTAAACCTCATTCATTTGACCTTTTAAAGATGAACTGTCATTATATGCTTTACACTTTTTACACTACAAACACACAACAAAATTCCATTTATTTCCCCTGTAAAAGGCCAAATCCTTTCATTACTTTTACATGTCATTTACATTAGTTCACGCAAACACTGCATCAATCTGCCCCTGGCCCGCCCCTCTGTCACATTTTAGAACCCAAAAGGTTTGCCCACCCCTGGCTTAATCCGATAGCCCATTATTATCCTCAAGAAGACGATGTAGACATGGATCTGTATTTCCAGAGCAGATCTGTTCATTATATTTCAACAAATGTTTGTAGATGCAACAAACAACGACTGAAGGGATGACTTTTACTTTTGAGGAACTTTCTTCATTTGCATTTTTGTCATTTCCATGGTTACAATTCATAGTCAGGCTCATTGTGTCAGAGGGATGGTCTGATGGGGTTAAATCATAGCGCTATACAGAGCTTTATGATGTGTTGTCACTGGGCCCACAGGGCCAGCTGGAGCTGATGCTGGACATCCTGGTGTTTCACTCCTCCCGTCAGGAGGGTACTAATGAGTGCTCTCATAACAACGGCAACTGTGCCCACCTTTGTCTCGCCACACCTGCTGGTGCCCAGTGTCGCTGTGCTTCCCACTACACTTTGGACAGCGATGGACGGAACTGTAGCTGTAAGTACTGGCCTGCTGGGACATGGGATCGTTTGCCTGCAGTTGGGAGGGTGGTTGTTAATAAGCAGACAGGACATGAATGTTGAAAAAAATAATTAGAAATTCAAACTATTATTACACAAAGGCGAACTGGAACTCAGTTTGATTTGAACTGTAGAATAACATAAAGTGTAAAACATGACATGACAGTCAAGAGAAAGAGTTCTGTGAGTTATGAAGCTGCTGCTCCGGTGTCCCTTCTGGACATTCTGTCAGGACGGTGGGGACACCGAGTATTGTGCTGCTGATCTGAGTAGTGCTGCACCCTCAGTGAGAGCTCACAGCTGTCTGACTGATGCAGGTCTGCCAACTCATTCCTTCAACAAGTTAGCATGAACTGCAGTACGCTCGACCATACGCGGTTGATAGGGAACAGGACCTAGCTTTGGTTCATCACTTATGGCTGCTGCCATTTGGCTAAGACAGTCATTTCTGATATTGAAAGAAGCAGAACTTTCTGACCCCTCTGGAAGAGTCACTTTGTCATAGTTCTGCTCTCGATGCAGCTGCCGTCTTCAGTCAAGACAAGAGAACTCTGGAGATCCACGTGTAGGATTCTTTTTTGAATCTTACATATGTGTAAGTCATTGTCTGTTGTTCCATAAAAATACTTCATTTATCTGGAGTCTACAGTGTCCGAAGCTTTTTTGTTTTAACCGTTGTTTCCAGTAGGTCTTACCTGCAGACTCAATGCAACTACAGCTGCTGTATTCGAAACTAAGCAATAAAATGGGCTGTTCTGATTGGTCCAGAAATGACAGTGAATACAAAGTAACTAATGTTGTTCTTTACTTCTTTAGAAATAATCTGAATCAATTTACCGTATTTGCCATTGTGAGTGAAAGGATTCACAAACGAAGAATTGTATAACATGAAACATAAAATAACTACAAATAATTACTGCATGCCCTACAGCGCTATGCGATAGGGCAGAGGGAAAGAAGCTGTTCTTGTGGAGGGAGGTTTTTGGTTCAGATGGACCGTATCCTCCTGCCTGAGGGGAGAAGGTCAAACAGTCCATGTCCAGGGTGAGAAGGGTCGGCTGTGATCTGACCTGCACAACCAGGCATGTCATTCACAGCTCGGGGGGCTTTGGGCTTGTAGTTGCTGCAGGGTCGTTAGCAGAGAACTGCTGCTGGAGTCTGCGTGCATATACTGATTTAGCTTTCTTCAGCTCCCTGCTAAACCTGTACTTCACCTCCTTGTAGCTGTCTCTGTCTCCGCTCCTGCGTGCTGCCTCTTTCTCACGTCTGATCTGGCTGAGCTTCGGCGTGAACCAGGGCTTGTTGTTGGCGTAACTCACCCTGGTGCGCGTTGGTACAATGCGCTCCTCATTGAAGCTGATCCATGAGGTCAACGTGTCCGTACTTGTCCAGGTTGTCCGTAGCAGTCCTGAATATGTCCCAGTCTGTCATCTCCAAACACGAGCGGAGCTCCTCAACAGCCTTGCTAGTCCAGATCTTGGTTGTGCTTGCTACTGGTTTAGCAAGCTTCAGTCTCTGTCTGTATGCTGGCATGAGGTGGATGACCACGTGGTCTCATAGTCCGAGGGCAGCACGTGGCACAGCGCGATAGGCCCCGCTCACCGTCGTGTAGAAATGGTCCAACGTGTTCTCTCTGTTGCGTCCCGTCGGGCTAACGGACAGAGAAGACCCAAAAAATGCGGAGACAGAATAGAGACTTTAATCGCTCTAAAAAAAAAAACACTCAGTCTAAAACGGTACTGAGGGGTGGACAGCTGGAACGTCCAGTCATGCCGGCAGACAGTGTAGGTGGGATGGTCGTAAATGAGCCGGGCTGGAGGAGGGGGCACGGCCGGAGGGCACAAATCACTGGTAGCAACAGGCTTCAAAAGGGAGACATGAAACACAGGGTGAACGGGCAGCGCGGGCGGCAACTTAAGTCGCTCCGCACTGGGGTTGATGATCTCTTCGATCTCGTAAGGACCTATGTACCTGGGGGCCAGTTTCCTACCGACCGCAGAAGAAGGTCGCGGGAGGAAAGCTAAACCCTATGACCTGGCTGATGCAGAAGGGCCGGGGTGCGGTATGATGCGCCAGCCGTTGTTTGCAGGCCGAGGTCCGTACAAGGGCTTCCCGGGCCTCGCGACAGACTTGCCTGGCACGTCGGAGGTGTTCCTGGACAGAGGGGACTGCAACCTCCTCCTCCTGGGCAGGAAACAAGGGGGGCTGGAAACCCAGAGAGACCATAAATGGGGACATACCCGTGGCTGAGCTGACATGGGAGTTGTGGGCACCCAGGGCAGGTGAGCGGCCCAGGAGGCAGGACTTTGGGCCGACACGCACCGGAGAGCTGCCTCGAGGTCTTGGTTGACTCGCTCCATCTGGCCGTTGGTTTGGGGATGGTACCCAGGGGATAGGCTGACCGAGGCCCCCAGAGATCGACAGAATGTCCTCCATGTCCAAACCTGGGACACGAACTGAGGGCCTCGGTCGGAGACAATGTCCATAGGAATCCCATGGAGACTGCAGACGTGTTGGGTGAGAAGTTCGGCCGTTTCCAAAGCGGAAGGGAGCTTGGGAAGAAGGATGAAGTGTGCTGCCTTCGAGAAGCGGTCCACGATTGTCAAAATGACCGTATGACCGAGAGAAGGTGGAAGGCCGGTGACAAAGTCCATGGCAATGTGAGACCAAGGGCGATGATGTGCCGGCAGTGGGAGTAAGCCAGCGGGTGCCCGGTGGGAAGCTTTGTTGCGGGCACAGACGGAGCAGGCCAAAACAAACTTCTGGACATCGGCAGTCATCTTGGGCCACCAAAACCTCTCTTGCAGGAGGGCGAGGATCCGGTGAACCCCAGAGTGGCAGGCGATCTTGGACATGTGTCCCCACTGGAGCATGGGGGACCGGGCTGCCGGCGGGACGAACGTACGGTGAGTGGGGCAGGCCTCCGGGACAGGTTGATCTCCCAGTGCCTCCTGGACCACACCAATCTCCCACCTGGCAGCTCCAACAATACAAGAGGAAGGGAGGATGGTCTCCACCACAACATCTTCCGTAGAGGATGAGTACTGATGGGAGAGGGCATCTGGCTTTTGATTCCTGGAGCCGGGTCGATATGTCAACGTGAAATTCAATCGACCCAGGAATAAAGCCCACCGAGCCTGGCGCGAATTGAGAAGGCGGGCGGTCTGTAAAAGTTTGCAAATCCCAAAAACCTCTGGAGGTGTTTTCTGGATGGGGGTTGTGGCCAATCTGCCACTGCCTGAATCTTAGTGGGGTCAGCCTTAAGTTGACCCTTCTCAAGGATGAAGCATAGGAAACTCACAGATGCAGCATGAAAATCACACTTTTCAGCTTTGACAAACATCCTGTTCTCCAGCAATCTCTTTAAAACCTACCTTACGTGTTGTACATGTTCTTGCTCAGTCCTAGAAAATATCAAGATACACAAACAAAAACTGATTGAGCATATCCCGGAATACATCATTGATCGGAGCCTGGAATATGGCAGGGGTGTTAGTAAGGCCAAACGGCATAACCTGATATTCAAAATGGCCTAACGGTGTGTTGAAGGCGGTCTTCCACTCGTCCCCCTCCCTGATACGGACAAGGTGATATGCGTTGCGGAGATCCAATTTTGTAAAAATGGAGGCCTGATGGAGGGGACCGAACGCTGAGTCAATTAAGTGGAGTGGGTAGTTATTCTTCACCGTGATGTCGTTTAGTCCCCGGAAGTCTATACAGGGACGTAGTGTTTTGTCCTCCACGAAAAAGAACCCCGCTCCCACGGGAGAAGAAGAAGGACGAATAAGGCCTGTCGCTAATGACTCAGAGATAAGTCTCCATGGCTTCCCTCTCCGGCTTGGACACATTATGCAGTCTCTTAGAGGGAAGAGAGGAGCCTGGGAGCAGGTCGATGGCACAATTATAAGGGCGATGCGGGGGCAACGAGACAGCCCTGGCCTTGCTAAAGACCCCCTGGAGATCATGGTACAGAGAGGGAACAATAGACAGGTCGATGGGGTCAGTGGTGATAGTGGGAGACCGACCTACAAATGGAGCAGCAGAATGCAGACAGAGGGAATGACAAAAGATACTCCAGTTCGTTATGGCAGAAGCAGACCAGTCTATGTGTGGGTTATGAAGCTTTAGCCACGGTAGGCCCAGAACCAATGGCGAAGAGGGTGACGGAATGACAAAAAACTAAATGGTCTCCAGGTGGTTGCCAGAGAGCAGGAGAGATATTGGAGCAGTGCGGTGTGTGATAAGGGTGAGTTGTAGGCCATCGAGTGCTTAAACCTTCAATGGTTGTGGTAGCTCTTCCAGTGGTAGGTTACTCTGAGCGCATCGTTTCGTTGTCTATAAAATTTGCATCCGCCCCGCAATCCACAAAGGCAGTGGTCCCCAACCATTTTTCCTGCCACGGACCGGTTTCATGCCGTGAAATGTTTTCGCGGACCGGGGGGTAATTAAGTAAAAAAGAGGAATATAATCTTACCAATAAACTTTATATTATGCACTTGCAATAACTATTAAATACATATTTAATAATTATAAAATATCTACTCACCATAAATTGTAGTCCCAATAATTACTTCTGTCCTTCATGGTTTTTTGTTTCATAAATTCCACATTCTTGTTTTTTAATCCAGGGTTCTTCGTCTCTATGTGCCGAAGCAGTTTTGAACCCTTCATTGCTTGTTAACAAAGCCAGTCAGCTGTTGATAATCGTGTTTTAAGTCTTAGTCCTGGTTTCTCTTCTTGGAGGTTAACGCCTCCTCTTCTTCCTCCACTTCTTCCTCCTCAGTTGGACTTTTTTTCCTCAGCAAAGAAGCTCTCCAAAGACTTTTGTTTCATTTTATTAATTTTCGCGAGTTCACGGCTGGGTTTTTTTTTAGCAACGTTTCAAGAGGCGATTGTTACGTTGCAGAAAATCCGGTCGTTTTTCAAAATAAAACACCTTTTAGACGCTAATAATCGATACAACGATATATAATCGATTAGTTGTTCTTTCTTTGCGGCCCGGTAACAAATGCCGCACGGACCGGTGGTTGGGGACCACTGCACTAAGGCATGGATCGGTAGCGAGCTCTCGTGGCCCTGAATCGTACCTTGTACGTGGATCCTGCCAGAGGGCTCTGCCACCGATGCAGCGTGACTCCAGGTAGCTCTCTTGGGTGGCTGCTGGGCTTGAGTCCCCGGGCGTTGTGGGCAGGTGGCGAGGAAGTGGCCGGGTTCCCCACAAGACAGGCACAGGTTGTGGCGACGACGGCTTTCCCATTCCACATTGGACAGCCGGAACCTCCCCAACTGCATGGGTTCCTCTGTCACTGACGAGACGCTTGCTGGGCTCGCTGGACGGGCAGGGGCTGGCACGTAGCGGATTGTCATCCGGTCGGCTGCTGGTGGGGCAGGGACGTGCTGTTCTCCTGTCCGCTCCCTCCTTCTCTGCTGCAACCGATTATCCAAGCGATAATCTAACGCCTCGCCGCTAATTTGTCCTTGATGTAGCCGGCTAATCCGTGCAAGAACGCGCTCTGTAGCGCGTCCTCATTCCAGTGACTCTCCACCACTAACACCCGGAAATCTATGGCGTAGTCTGTGACCGAGGCGGCGCCCTGCTTGAGGGCGATGATCCTGCTGCCCGCCTGTTTCCCCTTGACTGGGTGATAAAAAAATCCTCGGCAACTCAGAAACGAATAAATGATACGAGCGCGTAACGCAGTAGTTCTCAAATGGTGGGGCGCTACCCCAAGGGGGGCGTGGTGCTTGGCTTCACCGTGACACGGTGGGAGAAGACCTGACTTCCTCATTTTGCTAAAAGCACAATTCTTTTTTCATTTTGGTTTTGTAGGTTAAAGTGTTTTATATTTTGTGCTCCCTAGTTGAATGAATGAATATATTTATTAGATAGAATGTTAGAGTACAAGTACAGTCACACAGTAGCATGTATTACAGTACAAATAAAGTCAAACATCCTGTCTAAGAGGAGCATTTCAAAAAAGCCCTTGCGGTCTTGTTTCCGTTGAAAGTCCTTCGTACATAAATCATCCACAATTAACAATACAAATTTAACAATACAAATAAAAATAAAACCAATATTCAATAACTCAATTGATGCAACGTAACATTAGAAAAATAAAAATAAAATGATTTTACACCGCCGATGCAAACTAACAATTAATCTAAAATAAATTACACCACTGATGCAAAATGATAATGAATGACAATAGATTACATAAATTACAATAAATTACTAAGGCAATTAATATGTGCAACGTAGTGGACAAAAAAAGGGGGGGGGGGGGGGGTTTGATCCGGAGAGAGTGTATTTTTAGGGCCGTTTTGAAGGAGGCCAAAGAGGTGCATGTTTTGAGGGCGGGAGTCAAACAGTTCCACCCTTGGGTGGCCGTATTGTAAAAAGATGATTTACCCATGTTTGTCTTAGAGGAGGGGGTAATCAGGTTGTTGTTTGAGCTTCCTCTAGTGTTGTGGCTGTGGGTGTCACTAAATCTGTGGAGGTGTTTATTCAGGTATGCAGGGATTGAGGGGACTGAGGGCAGAGCTGCATTGACTATTTTAAATGCCAATCCCATTTTGAGTTGTTTAACCCTGTCTTCTACCCTGAGCCATTTTAGGCTAGCAAAATGTCCAGGAAGAAGGTGGGTCATGGGCCCCAGATTGAGGAGTAGCCGAATCAGCTTGTTTTGGGAGGTTTGGAGCCTGGTTTTCAGGGACACTTTGATGTTTGAATACCAGGAGGTGCTAGCATAGTCAAAAAGGGGCTGAACGAGGGCTCCAGCAAGAGTCCGGAGAGCACTTTTGTTGACAAAAGCAGACATTCTGCCCAAAAATCTTGTTCTTTGATTGACTTTTTTGATCACCTTAGTTGCCATACTATCGCCAGACAGGTATTTGTCAAGAACACAGCCCAAATAGGTAATCTCTTCTTTGCTGGAGATTACTGTATTATCGACTGTGACCTTGAAATCATTAACATTTATCTCACGTAGAGAGTGTTTAGACCCAAAAAGAATAGATTCGGTTTTACCAAGATGTAGTGACAGTTTGTTATCCGTAAGCCAAGTACGGATTCTGGTGACCTCAGAGCTGAGAGCCTCCTCAACCTGCACTTTGTCCTCTCCCGAAATCAGGGGTGCTGAGTCATCAGCAAACAGGAACAATTTGCAGTTACAGGCAGCACTCATGTTGTTAATGTATAGGAGGAACAGTAACGGTCCTAGAATGCTGCCTGGAGGAACCCCACAGCTCACCGGGAGGGACGAGGACAAGGTTCCGTTTATGTCCACCATTTGTTCTCCTCCCTCAAGGTACGATTTCATCCAGTTTACTGATGTGCTATCAAACCCAATCGCCCCTAGTTTATTCAATAGGATTGAATGGTTAACAGTGTCAAAGGCCTTCTGGAGGTCCAGCATGACCATGCCGCAGTATTTGCCCGAGTCTACTTCACGCTTGACGTAGTCGGTCAGATATATGAGGCATGTGTCAGTGGAGTGGGATGTTCTGAAGCCCGATTGGAATTCAAAGAGCAGGCTATGCTCGGCGAGGTAGCGGTTGATTTGCTCCTGGATTATTCTCTCCATAACCTTTGAGATGGAACAAAGGATGGAAACAGGGCGGTAGTTGCCAGGTTCTAATTTGTTCCCTTTTTTATACAGAGGGATAACCCGCGCCGTCTTGAATTCCTGTGGGACGTGGCACTGATTGATGGATACATTTATCAGATGGGTTACCACGGGGGCGATAGACAGCTGCGTCTCTGAGGAACCGGGTGGGTATGTGGTCGAGGCCTGTGGCCTTGTTAGGTTGAAGGGCAATTAGTTTTTTAGCACATCAACGGTATTTACAGGTGTGAAAGAGAACGTGTCCTTTTTAGCACCTAGCTTCTCATAGTGAGTTTGGATGTGGTCAGAACCATACAGACCTGAATGCGGGGGGAGTTTGCTGACCAACAGGGGGCAATAGTGGTGAAAAAGCTGTTAAAACAATTAGCTACCACCAACCTGTCGGTCTGGAGCGAACCACTTGAGTTAATGCAGATATTACTGGTTTTGGTTTGGAGTCTGTTGCTGCAGCCTAATTGTTTTAGGGCCTCCCACAGTTTTTGTGGGTTGCTTTTGTTTGCCTCAATGTTCTCATTTAAGAAATTCTTTTTGGCATTTTTTATCATTTTGTTAACCACATTGCGTAGTTTTCTGCTTTTTTCAAGTAGTTCCTCGTTGGTTTTTCTGTACTCAGAACTCATTTGTTTCTGAGCTTGATGGCATTCAATATTTCCCCCTTGTTAATTTTGCTGATCAATTTTAATTTATTATTTATTGATGTTATTTAATTTAATTTATTATTTAATTGTATAAATTGTAGTTTAAGGATTAAAAAATACAATTCTGGCAAATTGATGCAGTTCAAATATTTTCTGTTGCAGACTAAAAAAATGGGAATAAAGTTATTCTTTGTTGTAAATTGATCTATATTTCTTTCTTTTTCATATTCACGTACTTGAACTTATCCTGCAAGTACTTGAATGCATCCTGCAAGTACTTGAATGTTCCGTTATCATTTGTATTTTATGTTGTTTTAGACACCAGACGGAGCTGCACTCCTAATCTCATTGTGTAGCTACTATGCCATGACAATAAAGGCTTTCTATTTCTATTCTATTCTATTCTTTGTATGTTAACAAGGATACAAGAGTGGGGGGGGGGGGGGAGAATGTTTTTTTCTTCCTAGGGGGCATAATAATTGGATAATTGGAAAGCACTGGCGTAACGGGTGAGACGGAGACGGCCAACGCCCATGCTGAGGCTCGGCCCGACAACAGACTCTTCACGTACGCTATCTTAGAAATAGAAATAGAAAGCCTTTATTGTCATGGCATAGTGGCTACACAATGAGGTTAGGAGACATAATGAGATTAGGAGATTGGCTCCTTCCATAGCGTAAGTATGCGGCTGTTGGTCAAAAACGGAGCACTGCTATAAAAACTCTCCGCAAGTGCCCATCGCTCCTGCACCTGACGGGAGCCGGAATGTTCGGTTCACGATACGGAGAGTTCACTGGGGCTGCCGCAGGGAGAGATGAGGCTGGAGCTACTCCAGAGGTGGTGTCAGGTCCTTGGGTGACCACCTGGGTGATCTGAGAGACACTGGCTGATAAATCCTGGAGCGCAGCCAGGATCTCGTGAATCGCCTGCTCATGCCGTCCTACCAAGGCACCTTAGGTAGAAAGGGCTTGGTGAATTATTTCAGACTCCCCGGGGTCCATGATGACCAGATCACTCTGTTGCGTCCCGTAGGGCTAACGAGCAGGGAAGACCCCAAAAAGGCAGAGACAGAGTAAAGACTTTAATTGCTCTCAAACAAAAACACTAGTCTAAAAACTGTACTGAGGGGTGGACGGGCTGGAACGTCCAGTAAGAAACAACACAAAATAGTTGGGGAATTAGATGATGGATTACAGGTGTGTCCGCCCTGCCGCTCCGTTTTCTGCTACGCCCACTGCTAAGAGAGAAGGAGAGAGGAAAGTGCATGAAAAACAAACCAAGGAAAAACCCAGAACCCCAACACTCTCTGGTGTTTTCCACAAGTGCATGTTGAGCCTCGTGCACGTTGGCGGCCGGCGGGATGTAAACAGCTGCTAGGATGAACAAAGCGAACTCACGCCGGGATCTGTCCACAAAGCCACAGAACTTAAGAGGAGGAAAAGTTCTTATTTCTTCTCATCAGCAGCGCCAGCTCGTCAATGTTGTTGCTGAGGGTGCGGACATTGGAGAGAAAGATGCCAGGTAAGGCCGTGCGAGATCCGCGCCTGCGAAGACATATCAGTTCGCCGTTGTACTTTCCTCTCTTACGACGACTCACTCTCTGGGCCAAAATATGGACCAACTCCGCAGCAGAATCTAAAAATAGATGGTAATAGATCCATAGGAGTAGTTGAGTGGAAGTTTAGTAGCTCTTCACAGGTGTTAGATCACACGGACGCACAATTAACGTACAAAAACAAACAAAACAGATGCACAATAGCATCAGGGCGCCCATAGGAGGCGTCATCTTGGATTGCGTTCGGAGACTCAATCAGTCAGCAGCCCGGCCTACTGAACCACAGGGCCCACATCAGCACTCAGGAAGCAGCTACCTAAAATCACTTCACTCTTTATTGTTTCTTTGATCATCCATCCATCCATCCATCTTCTTCCGGTTATCCGGGGCCGGGTTGCGGTGGCAGCAGCCTAAGCAGGGAAGCCCAGACTTCCCTCTCCCCAGCCACTTCCTCTAGCTCTTCCGGGGGGGATCCCGAGGCGTTCCCAGGCCAGCCGAGAGACATAGTCTCTCCAGCGTGTCCTGGGTCTTCCCCGTGGTCTCCTCCCGGTGGGACGTGCCCTGAACACCTCACCAGGGAGGCGTTCAGGAGGCATCCTGAATAGATGTCCGAGCCTCCTCATCTGGCTCCTCTCAATGCGAAGGAGCAGCGGCTCTACTCCGAGCTCCTCCCGGATGACTGAGCTTCTCACCCTATCTCTAAGGGAGAGCCCAGCCGCCCCACGGAGGAAGCTCATTTCAGCCGCTTGTACCCGCGATCTCGTTCTTTCGGTCACTACCCAAAGCTTGTGACCCATAGGTGAGGGTAGGAACGAAGATTGACCGGTAAATTGAGAGCTTCTCCTTTCGGCTCAGCTCTCTCTTCACCATGACGGATCTGTGCAGAGCCCGCACCACTGCAGACGCTGCACCGATCCGTCTGTCGATCTCTCGCTCCATCCTTCCCTCACTCGTGAACAAGACCCCGAGGTACTTGAACTCCTCCACTTGGGGCAGGATCTCCTCCCCGACCTGAGGGTGCACTCCACCCTTTTCCGACTGAGAACCATGGCCTCGGATTTGGAGGTGCTGATTCTCATCCCGGCCGCTTCACACGCGGCTGATGAACCGATCCAGTGAGAGCTGGAGGGCACGGCTTGATAAAGCCAACAGGATCACATCGTCTGCAAAAAGCAGCGATCCAATCTTGAGGTCACCAAACCAAACCCCCTCAACGCCCTGGCTGCACCTAGAAATTCCGTCCATAAAGGTTCTGAACAGAATCGGTGACAAAGGGCAGCCCTGACGGAGTCCAACCCGCACTGGAAATAGGTCCGCCTTACTGCCGGCAAGGCGGACCAAGCTCTGGCACCGGTCATATAGGGAGCGGACACCCCGTATCAGGGGGTCCAGCACCCCATACTCCCGGAGCACCCCCCACAGGACTCCCCAAGGGACACGGTCGAATGCCTTCTCCAAATCCACAAAACACATGTGGACTGGTTGGGCAAACTCCCATGCACCCTCAAGGACCCTGCCGAGGGTGTAGAGCTGGTCCACAGTTCCACGGCCAGGACGGAAACCACATTGCTCCTCCTGAATCCAAGGTTCGACTATCCGGCGGACCCTCCTCTCCAGTACCCCTGAACAGACCTTACCGGGGAGGCTGGGGAGTGTGATCCCTCTGTAGTTGGAACACACCCTCCGGTCCCCCTTCTTATAGAGAGGGACCACCACCCCGGTCTGCCAATCCAGAGGCACTGCCCCCGATGTCCATGCGATGTTGCAGAGTCGTGTCAACCATGACAGCCCTACAACATCCAGAGCCTCAAGGAACTCTGGGCGAATCTCGTCCACCCCTGGGGCCTTGCCACCGAGGAGCTTTTTAACTACCTCGGCAACCTTGGCCCCAGAGATAGAGGAGCTCACCCACGAGTCCCCAGGCCCTGCTTCCTCACTGGAAGGCATGTCGGTGGGATTGAAGAGGTCTTTGAAGTAGTCCCTCCACCGATCTACGACGTCTCGAGTCGAGGTCAGCAGCGCACCATCCCCACCATACACAGTGTTGACCGTGCACTGCTTCCCCCTCCTGAGACACCGGATGGTGGTCCAGAACCTCTTCGAAGCCGTTTTCCATGGCCTCACCGAACTCCCCATGATCATGACTTAATTAATTTAGCCCCCCAGCAGCACAGATAGACATTTGTACAGTTGTGGGTTCCAAGAAAGGCCTTCCCTTCTTCCTATGCTCACGTTGTCGTTTAAAGATTGTTCTGCCATTTGATGACACAAGCTTGTTGAGCCAAGTGTGGATGTTTGGTCTTGAAATTCTGGCTGTTGCTTGTTTGTCTTTATATTTGTCAATATGTCCACGCTACATGCCCTCTAGGTTTCACTCCCTCTCTGCTTTCTGTCTGCAGCGCCCTCTAGGTTTCACTCCCTCTTTGCTTCCTTCACTTCACTTTTATTGAATTCGTCCCTCGGAGGGCAATTTGTTTTACAGCATATACACATTTTCCACAACATATAGCGGACACTCAAGACACAGTTAAACATATAATGGACACGCGAGACACAGTTAAGGGACATATACGGCACAGATGACAAGTTAGAGCAGCATCAGGGTAAAGGATGATAAATATAGTGTCGTGTCCCGTAGGGCCAAGGAGCAGAGCCAGACCCCAAAAACGCGGAGACCGAGTTGGGAAACCAAAATATAGTCTTTAATTGTTCCCAAAAACACAAAACACTCAGTCAAAACTGTACTGAGGGGGTGGACGGGCTGGAACGTCCTAGCAAGAAAACAACACAAAATCACAGCCAAACAAAAGTGCAGAAACAACAGCTGGTCGGGAAATCAACTCCGACAAACAAAATCAAAATACTCAGCTGGTTCTGGTAACTGGCAGAGAACGGAACGGCTTCTTCAAAAACGCGGGGACTGGAACTGGAACGGGACCGGGAAACACGTACGGGAAGCATTCGGGTGATCTGGTGATTGACTGTGGAGACGGAGGGACTTTAAGCAGTGGGGTAATGGGGATGATGGGTTTCAGGTGCGTCTGTAACTGCCGCTCCGTTCTCTGCCACGCCCCCTGTCGAGAGAGAGAGGGAGAGGGGAGAATGAATGAAACCAAAAACCCCCTGAACCCCAACAGTACCCCCCCCTCAACGGCCGCCACCCGGCGGCCTACCCGGCTTGTCCGGAAACTCCCTATAGAACGCAGTGAGGAGGTCAGGGTCCAAAATCAAAGGCCGCGCAACCCACGACCGCTCCTCCGGACCATACCCCTCCCAATCCACCAGGTACTGGAACCCCCGGCCACGCCGGCGGACATCCAATAGCCGGCGGACGGTGTAGGCGGGATGATCATCAATGAGCCGGGCGGGCGGAGGGGGCACGGCCGGCGGGCACAAATCGCTGTCGGCCACCGGCTTCAGAAGGGAGACGTGGAACACGGGGTGAACGTGCAGCGCAGCCGGCAACTTAAGCCGCACCGCACTGGGGTTTATGATCTCATCAATCTCGTACGGGCCAATGTATCTGGGGGCAAGCTTCCTACCCACCGACTGCAGAGGAAGGTCGCGGGAGGACAGCCAAACCTTCTGACCCGGCTGATAGAGAGGGGCTGGGGTGCGATGGCGATCTGCCATCTGCTGATTGCGGGCTGCGGTCCGCACAAGGGCCTCCCGGGCCTCGCGCCAGACACGTCGGAGGTGCTCCTGGACAGAGGGGACTGCGACCTCTTCCTCCTGGGCAGGAAACAAAGGGGGCTGGAACCCCAAAGAGACCATAAACGGGGACATACCAGTGGCCGAGCTGACCAGGGAGTTGTGGGCATACTCCACCCATGGCAGGTGAGTGACCCAGGAAGCAGGACTTTGGGCCGACACGCACCGGAGAGCCGCCTCGAGGTCCTGGTTGACCCGCTCCGCCTGGCCGTTGGTCTGGGGATGGTACCCAGAGGATAGGCTGACCGAGGTCCCCAGAGAGCGACAGAACGTCCTCCAGACCTGGGACACAAACTGAGGGCCTCGGTCAGAGACAATGTCCATCGGAATTCCATGGAGCCTGCAGACATGAAGGGTGAGGAGTTCGGCCGTCTCCAAAGCGGAAGGGAGCTTGGGAAGAGGGATGAAGTGAGCCGCCTTCGAGAAGCGGTCCACAATTGTCAGAATGACTGTATGGCCGCGAGAAGGTGGAAGGCCGGTGACAAAGTCCATGGCGATGTGGTACCAAGGGCGATGCGGTACCGGCAGCGGACGGAGTAAGCCAGCGGGTGCCCGGTGGGAAGCTTTGTTGCGGGCACAGACGGAGCAGGCAGAGACAAACTCCCGGACGTCAGCAGTCATCCCGGGCCACCAGAATCTCTGCTGCAGGAGGGTGAGGGTCCGGCGGCTCCCAGGGTGGCAGGCGATCTTGGACATGTGCCCCCACTGGAGCACGGAGGACCGGGCTGCTGGCGGGACGAACATACGGTTACCGGGGCAGGCCTCCGGGACAGGCTGATCCCCCAGTGCCTCCCGGACCAACCGCTCAATCTCCCACCTGGCAGCCCCCACCACGCAGGAGGAAGGAAGGATGGTCTCCACCACGACCTCTTCCGCAGAGGGTGAGAACTGCCGGGAGAGGGCGTCGGGCTTTTGGTTCCTGGACGATAAGTCAACGTGAAATTGAAGCGGTCAAGGAATAAAGCCCACCGAGCTTGGCGCGAGTTTAGACGGCGGGCGGTCTGTAGATACGACAGATTCTTGTGATCTGTCCATACAATGAAGGGATGTGCGGAGCCCTCCAGCCAGTGACGCCACTCCTGGAGGGCTAACACCACGGCCAGCAGCTCGCGATTCCCCACGTCATAGTTCCTCTCGGCAGCCGTAAGCCGACGGGAGAAATAGGCACACGGGTGCATCTCCTGGTCCTGAGGGGAGCGTTGGGACAGGACTGCCCCGACGCCCGTGTCTGACGCATCCACCTCGACTACAAACTGCAACGATGGTTCTGGGTGCGACAGCACAGGTGCCGTGGTAAATAACGCCTTCAGGCGTTGGAAAGCTGAGTGAGCTGCGGGTGACCACACAAACGGGCTTTTGACAGAGGTGAGTCTAGTTAGGGGAGCTGCCACCTGGCTGTAGTTCCTAATGAAGCGTCTGTAAAAGTTCGCAAACCCTAAAAACCTCTGGAGGTGCTTTCTGGATTCGGGTTGTGGCCAGTCAGCCACTGCCTGGATCTTAGCGGGGTCGGCCTTAAGTTGACCCTTCTCGAGGATGAAGCCTAGGAAACTCACAGATTCAGTATGAAAATCACATTTCTCTGCTTTTACAAATAACTTGTTCTCCAGCAACCTCCGCAGAACCAGCCTCACGTGTTGTACATGTTCTTGCTCAGTCTGAGAAAATATCAAGATGTCGTCAAGATACACAAACAGAAACTGATTTAACATATCACGGAACACATCGTTAATCAGAGCCTGGAAAACGGCCGGGGCGTTTGTAAGGCCAAATGGCATAACCTGGTATTCAAAATGGCCTAATGGGGTATTGAAGGCGGTCTTCCACTCGTCCCCCTCCCTGATACGGACAAGGTGGTACGCGTTGTGGAGATCCAATTTTGTGAACACGGAGGCCTGATGGAGGGGACCAAATGCTGAGTCGATTAAGGGGAGCGGGTACTTATTCTTCACCGTGATGTCGTTAAGTCCCCGGAAGTCTATGCAGGGACGTAGTGTCTTGTCCTTCTTCTCCACAAAAAAGAAACCCGCACCCACGGGAGAAGAAGAAGGACGAATAAGGCCCGTCGCCAACGACTCAGAGATATAGGTCTCCATGGCTTCCCTCTCCGGCTTTGACACATTATACAGCCTTTTGGAGGGGAGAGGGGAGCCTGGGAGCAGGTCAATGGCACAGTCATAAGGGCGATGCGGGGGCAGAGAGACAGCCCTGGCCTTGCTGAAGACCTCCTGGAGGTCATGGTATACCGAGGGAACACCAGACAGGTCGACGGGTTCAGGGGTGTGAGTGGGAGACCGGCCTCTAGAAGGAGTAGCTGAACGCAGACAATGGGAATGACAAAATGTGCTCCAGTTCGTTATAGCGGAAGCAGACCAGTCTATGTGTGGGTTATGAAGCCTCAGCCACGGTAGGCCCAAAACCAATGGTGACGAGGGTGACGGAATAACAAAAAATGAAATGTTCTCCCGGTGATTACCGGAGAGTAGAAGATTTATCGGAGCAGTGCGGTGCGTGACAAGGGTGAGTCGTAGACCATCGAGCGCGTAGACCTTCAACGGTTGTGGTAGTTCTTCCAGCGGAATGTTAGTCTGAGCGCATAGTTCGGTGTCTATGAAATTTGCATCCGCCCCGCAGTCCACTAGGGCGTGGATCGGCAGCGAGCTCTCGTGGCCCTGAATCGTACCTTGTACGTGGATCCTGCCAGAGGGCCCCGTCACCGATGCAGCGTGGCTCCAGGTGGCGCCCTTGGGTGGCTGCTGGGCTCGGGTCCCCGGGCGTTGTGGGCAGGTGGCGAGGAAGTGGCCGGGTTCCCCACAACACAAGCACAGGTTCTGGCGATGGCGGCGTTCCCGTTCCACGTTGGAGAGCCGGGACCTCCCCAACTGCATGGGTTCCTCAGTCGCTGGAGAGACGCTTGCCGGGCTTGCTGGACGGGCAGGGGCTGGCACGTTGCGCATCGCGGTCCTGTCGGCTGCTGGGGGGGCTGAGGCGCGTTGTTCTCCTGTCCGCTCCCTCCTTCTCTGCTGCAACCGGTTATCCAGGCGGATGGACAGCGAGATCAGTTTCTCTAATGTCTCGGACTCGTCACGCGCCGCCAGCTCGTCCTTGATGTAGCCGGCTAAGCCGTGACAGAACGCGCTCTGTAGCGCGTCCTCGTTCCAGTGGCTGTCCGCCGCCAACACCCGGAAGTCTACGGCGTAGTCCGCGACAGAGGCGGTGCCCTGCTTGAGGGCAATGAGCCGGCTGCCTGCTTGTCTCCCCCTGACTGGATGGTCAAAAACCCTCCGCAACTCGGACACAAACGAATGGTAAGAGCGCGTAACGGGTGAGTCGGCGCCGGAGACGGCCAACGCCCACGCCGAGGCTTGGCCCGACAGCAGGCTCTTCACGTACGCTACCTTGGCTCCTTCCGTGGCGTACGTAAACGGCTGCTGATCAAAAACGATGGAGCACTGGTACAGGAATTGTCCACAGGTGCCCATCTCCCCTGAGTACCGGGCGGGAGCCGGAATGTTTGGTTCGCGGTACTGAGGGTTCACTGGGGCTGGCGCAGGGGGAGACGGGGCTGGGGCTCCCCCCGAGGCGGTGGCAGGTCCTTGGGTAACCGCCTGGGTGAGCTGAGCGACACCGGCCGATAAGCCCTGAAGCGCCGCCAGGATCTCATTAATGGCCTGCTCACGCCGTCCTACCAAGGCACCTTGGGTAGACAGGGCGTGGTGGATTCTGTCCGACTCCGCGGGGTCCATGATGACCAGATCACTCTGTCGTGTCCCGTAGGGCCAAGGAGCAGAGCCAGACCCCAAAAATGCGGAGACCGAGTTGGGAAACCAAAATATAGTCTTTAATTGTTCCCAAAAACACAAAACACTCAGTCAAAACTGTACTGAGGGGGTGGACGGGCTGGAACGTCCTAGCAAGAAAACAACGCGAAATCACAGCCAAACAAAAGTGCAGAAACAACAGCTGGTCGGGAAATCAACTCCGACAAACAAAATCAAAATACTCAGCTGGTTCTGGTAACTGGCAGAGAACGGAACGGCTTCTTCAAAAACGCAGGGACTGGAACTGGAACGGGACCGGGAAACACGTACGGGAAGCATTCGGGTGATCTGGTAACTGACGGTGGAGACGGAGGGACTTTAAGCAGTGGGGTAATGGGGATGATGGGTTTCAGGTGCGTCTGTAACTGCCGCTCCGTTCTCTGCCACGCCCCCTGTCGAGAGAGAGAGGGAGAGGGGAGAATGAATGAAACCAAAAACCCCCTGAACCCCAACATATAGTACACAATAAAAACAGTGCAAATAGAGCAGAATGTTTCCATATAGGTATACTAGCGGGGTCACCTCTTTTCTGCGGCGTTCAGGGCCCTGATGGAGAGTGGGACAAAGGAGAATTTATATCTGTTTCTAGTGACCGGGGGGAGTGCCAGTCGAACACCTGATGGGAGAAGCTGGTATTCCTGATTTAGGGGATGATTTTCGTCCCTGCGAATCGACTTCGCTTTCTTCAGCAGGTGAAGCTGAAAAACTTCATCCAGACTGCTGAAGTTCACCCCGGCTACCTTCGATGCCACACGGACGATGTTTCTAAGGCAGTTTTTGTCCTTGATGGCGAGGTTACCATACCAACAGATAGCAGAGAACGTGATGACTGATTCGATGAAGGCACAGTAGAACATCTTCATCAGGCTCCTGTCCACCTGGAATTTAGCGAGTTTCCTCAGACAGAAGAGTCGCTGCTGGCCTTTCTTGCAGAGCATCTCAGAGTTTACAGAGTTTTCCTGTCTGCAGCGCCCTCTAGGTTTCACTCCCTCTTTGCTTTCTGTCTGCAGCACCCTCTAGGTTCCTGCTTTTCAGTCAGAAGGCCAGCATCAGCAGAATGGTTTTGGGAGAGCAGAGTCCTGACATCATCCTGCCCATCCACGTCTTGAGGAATGTCCGAGCTGTCAATTATGACCCGCTGGAACAGTTTGTCTACTGGCTTGATGGACGACAGAACATACGGAGGGCCAGAGATGATGGAGCCATGGTAAAAGTAGCCCTGAATCTCACACTGTTACAAATGGGTGGTAGTGGAGGTTAACTTTGACTATCGTCTGCTACGCTCATGGAAAGAAACAATTAGTTAACACTTTATTAATATTGTTGAGTTGCTCTAGGCCAGCCTTCTTTAGAAGATAGAGCCTATCTAACTACAGCGTCAAACATTTCCTGCAGCGAGTTCTGTGCTCGGAACAGCACCGTAACAAACGCTATGATGATCCAAAAGCCATGCACCCAGCTTTGGCTTTACTGCCCCAATATGTATATGTATATATATACACAATAATATGACAACTGTAAATTGGAAACAAATGTTATCTCCATCTTGAAAAAGTAGATGACTGACTGTTGCCTGGAAAAATCCCACTTTACACGGCTTGTTCTTCACAGATAGGCGTTCGTGGCTGAACGAGACAACAGCCATGTTTCACCAGTGATTCGCTTCATGCAGGCCTCCGGTTAGAGAGTAGAGGAGGAGAGAGCGAGGGGTCACAGCTGTTCAGCACAATCCATGGATGGGAAAAAGCAGATTACAATAAGAGATGCTACTTTTAGCAGTAGCATAGCCTATTGGTGTCAGAAGCAGTCTACTCAGGCGACTATGGCGCAGGTGGTTGAGCGCGTAGTCCTATGATCGAGAGGTTGGCGGTTTGGCTCCGGCACGTGTATGCTTTCGTTGTGTCCTTGGGCAAGACGTTTACCCACATGGCCTGTGTGAATGTATCTGCTGCTGCACCACTTTGTGGCAAAAAAAATTAATTTTAGCACTCTTCAGTGCTAAAATGTATAGAAGTTAAATGAGGCGTGTATAAATATGCTATTAAACAAATTGGCTAACTTCAAGGAAAAATCCAACTGTGACCTTTTATGACCTTACTGCTTTGACATCTAGGCTTCCATGATAGTGAGCAGCAGCGCTCAGTCATCAGACAACCAGCTTCATGACCTGAGCCTGGACATCTACAGCCGCCACATCTACTGGACCTGTGAAACAACTAACAGCATCAATGTCCAGAGGATGGATGGACACGCCGTGGGCATGGTCCTGAAGGATGACACTGACAAGCCACGGGCCATCGTGGTCAATGCTGAAAAAGGGTGAGCTCATTGTGTTTGCCCTAACAACGGGGCCCGGGGTTACTCATGGGCATGGCCTTGCATCCATAGCTACATAATGGTTATTCTATATCTCAACCAACCATATCTCACCCGTTTTGAAAGCATCGTAAAGTTGTGCAATTGTTTGTTTCTTTTAGCTTATTTTGTTACACATTGCGTGAACTTATATTTGCCACTTCCCCCACATCCACCCGTGATAGAAGGTTTGCCTCCTCTAGGGGTCATCTGTGTCTGAGGATACACTCTTAATGGTCCTTTCTGGGATACAGTTGATTCTGTCAAATAAAGGTTTGTTTCAAACAAGTATCGTAGGTCAGGACATGGATACAGGTCTGTATCTCCTCCTGCAGGTACATGTACTTCACCACTGTGCAGGAGCGCTCAGCTAAGATCGAAGGAGCCAGCCTGGATGGGACAGAGAGAGAGTCGCTGTTCACCACTGGTCTGATCCGACCAGTCGCTCTGGCTCTGGATACTAAACCGGGAAAACTGTTCTGGGTTGATGCTGATCTCAAACGCATCGAGAGCAGTGACCTCACAGGTGATTGATCACGTGAAGAATAAGTTCAAAGGATGAAGTGTCATGAAATTTATATTAATGTGCTTTTTAAATATAATGAATAGAGAGAGTATATGTAATAGTGAGGTAATCATCTTATCAGTGGCACATACAGAGTTGGATTGCACTTTCACCAGAAATTACTCATTGATGTTCTCCAGTATTACTTGACATATTATTTCAAATGTTTTCTTCCCTCTCCTCTCAACCCAGCTCACACACAGTATACAAAAACAGCAAAATGTCTACTACAATACACGTGATACAATTGTTCAATGAATTATTTACAATTCATTTAATTTTTATTTGTATTTTGCCAGATAAGCTGACAAATGCTAAACGTAAATACCGTAAGATTAATTACATCCATCTAAGCCAATCGGAGGTCACCGCAATTAATATTGAGTCGATGTGTAGCTTTGCCAAGACTATGTCGGACTCGACCGATCCGGTATTTACGTTGATTCGCATGTTAGATTTGGCAAATTTTTACTCCGGATGCCATTCCTGAAGCAACTCTCTGCATTTATCCGGGCTTGAGACCGGCACAAGGGAGAAACTGGCACGTTAATTCCTTGACTACGTTAATTCCTGCTAACCGCAAGACCCCACTACCCATGAGGCAGCATTTCTGCCCCCCAGTCTGCTTATGGACATTTTTGGACCCAACAGTAGGGTGGCATTTTGGGACCAGCATCATGAGTAAGGTAAGGTGGGGCTTGGCTGTTGAGGGCTTTAAAAGCAAGAAGAAGGAGTAATTTACGGAACTGTAAAGCAAGCAGGCACTGACATGGTTTGGTTGCTATCCAAAGTCATGATGAGATCAACCAAAACCAACCCTAACCCATCATTATAACCTACTTACATCAGTGTTGGTAACAGTACACTGTTTTCATGTATCTATTGCCCAGGAGCCAATCGCATTGTCCTCCAGGATTCTAGTATCCTGCAGCCAATGGGGCTAACAGTTCTGGGAGATCATCTCTACTGGATTGACCGGCAGCAGCAGATGATAGAGGTTGTTAACAAAATGACTGGAGATGGACGCACTCGCATACAAGGAAGGATATCGTACCTGACCTCCATCCATGCTGTGGACGAGATGGATCCACAGGAGTTTGGTACGGACCTCTGTTACTGCCACATGAGCACACAGACAGTCTGGGTGGATTCTTGTGTGCTTTTATTTTCAGTAGTGACTGTCTTTTTTCATTTTCAGCATCCCACCCTTGTTCCCATGACAATGGGGGCTGCTCCCACATCTGCATTGCTAAAGGTGATGGCACACCTCGCTGCTCCTGTCCCATGCAGCTAGTGTTACTGCAGGACCTGCTACACTGTGGAGGTGAGTGACCACCCGCATCACCATGAGCAATGTGCTGACAGACAGGAAGACAGTTCAATGTGAACTGGCTTCAACATGTAATCATGTTTTCATTATTCCACCAGTAATTAAGAAAAAGTACACAATACTTGAGAAACACTGGTCCAAACTCCAAAGCATCTCCCGCGGTCACACAGTGGGTCAAGCAGATACAGAAAGTTCTGCATAACACTTCTCGAAATGACAGGAATGACCAAACCGTATGGATTTTTGTCAGGCAGTTTTTTTTTGATGATCTTGATCTTGACCCCTGAACTTTTCGGACCACTGGTGTTGAGATAGCTCCCCAGTAACGAGCAGTCCACATGGTTTCTTTTCACTGTCCCAAAGATTTCCATCTTCTTGCACAGGCTGTTATCACATGAAGGCCTCCTCCCTCTCAACAGCCTTTCTTTTACACATCTGTCTCTTCTCTCCCCCAGAACCTCCCACCTGCTCCACAGAACAGTTCACGTGCTCCACAGGAGAGATTGACTGTATTCCTATGGCATGGCGTTGTGACGGCTTCCCTGAATGTGACGACAGCAGCGACGAGGAGAACTGCCCCATCTGCTCTGCCTTCCAGTTCCAGTGTGATAAAGGAGGCTGCATCGATGCTCAGAGACGCTGCAACGGTGAACCAGACTGTGCTGACCACTCTGATGAGCAGGACTGTGAGAGTAGGTTTTGGTTTTTCTGATTGTTGTTCTTCCAGCATACTTCAAATCACCACAATTATTGTTTGTAGCCCTACGTGTCAACCACCATATGACATGTAGCTGGTAACCACTCTATTTAATTATATTTTTTTCTTTATGACGAGAAAAAAATATAATTAAATAGAGTGGATCTATTTAATTCTACTTAATAGAATTAAGTAGAATGGGATGCACCAGGGATCAGCTCTGAGCCCCTTTTTGTTTGCCATGGTGATGGATAGACTAACAGATGAGGTGAGACAGGAAGCTCCTCTGAATGTGATGTTTGCAGATGACATTGTGATCTGCAGGTAGAGGAGAATCTAGAGAAGTGGAGGTCTGCTCTAGAAAAGAGAGGGATGAAGGTGAGCAGCAGTAAAACAGAGTACATGTGTGTACATGAGAAGGTCCCAGGGGGGACAGTGAAGCTACAAGGAATAGACGTAAAGAAGGGAGAGGACTTCAGGTACCTCGGGTCAACAGAGCAGAGTGATGGAGAGAATGTGGAAAGGAGGTGAAGAATCGTGTGCAGGCAGGCTGGAACGGGGGGAGGAAAGTATCAGGTGTGCTCTGTGATAGGACGAAGGGACAGGTCTACAAGACAGTGGTGAGGACAGCCATGATGGACGGCTCAGAGACAGTGGTGAGGACAGCCATGATGGACGGCTTAGAGACGTCGGTGAGGACAGCCATGATGGACGGCTTAGAGACAGTGGTGAGGACAGCCATGATGGACGGCTTAGAGACAGTGGTGAGGACAGCCATGATGGACGGCTTAGAGACGTCGGTGAGGACAGCCATGATGGACGGCTTAGAGACGTCGGTGAGGACAGCCATGATGGACGGCTTAGAGACAGTGGTGAGGACAGCCATGATGGACGGCTTAGAGACGTCGGTGAGGACAGCCATGATGGACGGCTTAGAGACAGTGGTGAGGACAGCCATGATGGACGGCTTAGAGACGTCGGTGAGGACAGCCATGATGGACGGCTTAGAGACGTCGGTGAGGACAGCCATGATGGACGGCTTAGAGACAGTGGTGAGGACAGCCATGATGGACGGCTTAGAGACAGTGGTGAGGACAGCCATGATGGACGGCTTAGAGACGTCGGTGAGGACAGCCATGATGGACGGCTTAGAGACAGTGGTGAGGACAGACATGATGGACGGCTTAGAGACAGTGGTGGGGACAGCCATGATGGACGGCTTAGAGACGTCGGTGAGGACAGCCATGATGGACGGCTTAGAGACAGTGGTGAGGACAGCCATGATGGACGGCTTAGAGACGTCGGTGAGGACAGCCATGATGGACGGCTTAGAGACAGTGGTGAGGACAGCCATCAGTTCAGTTCAGAGCTTTATTGTCCCACAAGGGGAAGTTTGCTTTGCAGCAGAGGTCACAACAACAACAACAACGTCACAGGACGACATGGAACATGTAAAGTAAAACAACAATAAAAACAACCTTAAAAAAGAGACATAAATCTGTCCTCTCTGGGATGGAGGCCCTAATGAATAAAGTGCTGCTTAGCAGAGCAGACCAGTGAAGGTTAGTGCAGGTTAAGAACATTTATTGCACTTGAGACAAACAAAAATTTAAATCTGTTGCTCTTTATCCTGGGGAGTTTGTACCTCCGCCCAGAGCGTAGAAGAACAAACTCCTCCAAGAGAGGCTGATCCGAGCTGGACAGAACCGACCGTGCCTTCGGCGACACCTGCTGGTCAAAGATCTCAGCCAAGGAAAGCTGCTGTGAGCCGATGGCTTCACTCGCTACCTTCACAATGCTGGACAAACTGATTTGCATAACAGGAAATTATACAGAAGGTTAAAATGGACTTTATAAAAGCCATGATGGACGGCTTAGAGACAGTGGCTCTGAAGAAAAGACAGGAGGCGGAGCTAGAAGTGGAGGAGATGAAACCGTATGCCAGGTCTTCATCTGGGAAAGGCCAATGAGCCAGCCCGACGTTGAGCTGATTCAAGACTGTGCATTGGCTGGTTGGGGTGAGAGCGGGCAATGGGGGAGGTAAATGTATTCCCTTGTTAGAAAAGCAAGGCATCGTTTTTGAGCGTGTGAGAGAGCAGCGTATTCGCCCTTAAAACATGATTTGCATTCTTTTTAAAATGTTTGCACAGCGTATGTTAACTTCTGTTTTGTTTCTTTTTCTCCGCCAGCCATTTGCCACCCTCACGAGTTCCGCTGTGGTGACAACCAGTGTATCACTAAGAAACGACAGTGTGACAATTACTCCGACTGTCCTGATGGGGCAGATGAGCTTGCCTGTGGTAAATGGCACAATGGCCGTTGACCCGTGCTTCTTTGCCTTGTCTCAGCTCGTCACTTATCCATCTCTTGTACTTCCTCTAGAGTTTGTGTCTCCTCCTTCCAGCGGCATCCCCAACGCTGGCCCGAGCACCGTCGGCCCGGTCGTCGCTATCATCCTGCTGGTCTTAGTGATCGGGGGAGCATATTTCGTCTGCCAGCGTGGGGTGTGTCAGCGCTACAAGGGTCCCAGCGGGACATTTCCTCATGAGTATATCAGTGGTACTCCACATGTACCCCTTAACTTCATCACGCCCAACAGCTCTCAGCACGGAACCTTCCAAGGTGAGATTGATTGATTGATTTGAGAGGATAAATCCCTTGAGATGAAACTATCTCGTTTTCAAGAGTGTCCTCAATCAGAACAGACATGCATAAAACAAAGAAACACTCTACTGACACACAAACATGCACACACGGCTCTCAACTGTCAAAGAAAGAAACAATGATAGTAGTAACATTACAAAATCATACATAAATCACAGAACAAAACAGAGTTAAAGCAGCTGCCAGCAGTCGAGCATTTTCAAACATCCTATAAGAGCTTATCGAGCGGACGGATGACGGGAGACAGCCCCAATCAGCAGGAGCTTTGACTCTAAAGGCAAATTCCCCTATTACTGCTAAATGCTAAAAACGTTTGGTCTGCTGACGTAGACTATAGGAAGAACCAAATGAAATTAAATATTGTTTCAAATAATCTTCTTAACTGAGATTAATGCGTTTAAGGATGGAGTAGGAATAGAATAGAAAGCCTTTACTGTCATTGCATAGTGGATATTTAACGAGATTAGGAGGACAGGACAGGACGGTTGTTGGAGATGGGTTCTATAAATGAATCTACACAGGCTATTATATACGACATTAACTGACTGAAGGAATCTAAAATAGGAAGTATTAATTGGGGGCGGCTGTGGCTCAGTTGGTCGAGTGGGTCGTCCAGTGATCAGTAAATCAGTGGTTGAATCCCAGCTCTGACTGTCTGCATGTCAAAGTGTCCTTGGGCAAGACACTGAACCCCAAATTGCTCCCAGTGGGTCTGGCAGCACCTTGCATGGCAGCGGTCGCCCACTGGAGGGTGAATGTGTGTGTGAATGGGTGAATGGGTGAATGTGAGGCCTCATGTAAAGCGCTTTGAGCACTGCTAAGTTGGAAAAAGCGCTGTATAAGTGCAGAACATTTACCATTAATTGTGTAACAATTATTTTCCTAACAATTTATTGACTGATAAAGCAATTTCAAACAATAAGTGATTTTATTAGTAACAGAAACAGTGACAGTTAAAAGATAGTGTGGGGTCCAACCATGGACTGAGATATTTGAATTGCTCAACTAATACAATTGGAGATTTATCCAGAAATGTAAGGCTAAGTAAACATGCTGATGTAAGACTTATGTTTTTCTGAAATAACATTGAGTGAGATTTAGATTTTTTAAGAATAAGTTTATTAGCTTGAAGCCATGAATGTACTCTGTCGAAATCGCCCCTGTGCTCATGTGTGGCTTCGGGAGCTATAAACCTTGATCTGGGCTCCTGATCAGTGTCCAGATGTTTGTGATCTCAAGGCGGAGGCATCGGTCCGTTCTCAGGTGTGTGAGGTAGTGGAGAGGCGACCACACCACAGCATTGCGAAATTGGAAACTGGAAATTGGTCAGCACTGCCGTGCACTGAATACTGATAAGGAAACCGTTATATTAATAAAAGGTGAAATGGTGATAAGGCGACCCCACTCCACATTTACCAGACGTAAACGGTCTGGTTAATGCCGGCGAAGGAAAGGGTCTCCTGGGAATCCCTCCAGACAAAGTTTCGGCCAGCTCACGTAACAAATTTCATCGGCTTTTAATCACACTGAACCACATGAGTGTCAGAAAAGGGTTTGTTTACCATGTGTCAAGAACCTCATTACATTGAAGTGAAGTGAATATCGGTAATATTAGGTTTTGTGCAATAAATACTAGTATTGTCGGCATAAAGTTGGATTTTACAGTCTGTGAGGGGGGGCATTTATAAAGTTTAAAAATAATAGAAGACCAAGTGAAGAGCCCTGGGGCACACATCTATCTATGGATTGAAAATCAGAGTGACTAGAAATGAGATGCATTGGTGATGAAGACATGAGTTAAACCAAAGAAGAGAAGACTTGTCAAGACCGACAGTATGCATTTTATCGAATAAAAGGATGCCATCCCTGCCATTTTGGCCAGTCTGCAGTTCACCTACAGCAGGGGTGCCCAAACTCTTCCATGGAGGGCCGAGACACCCCAGGCTTCCTTTCCAACCATCTCTTTAGCAGCTGATCTCAAATCTCTGAGCGCCTTCTCAAATTGAAGGAGAATCAGAAGTGGTTTATTGCCATTGTCAGTGAGGGTTCACAGACTAGGAATGTTTCTCGGTGAAGTCGTGCTACATCTAACATTAATGACTAAATACAAAAATACAAAAAACATACAAGTACAGACACATCAAAAAACAGCAGCAGCAGGAGTGGGTGCACAGATGTGTATTAACAGCAGTAAAACTAACACAATCACGCAGTGCAAACAGAACAGTGCAAGTTACCAGTAGTAAAATGTTCATGAGTCCGAGTCAGAATTATCAAGTGTTCATGAGTCTTACGGCTGAGGGAAAGAAGCTGTTCTTGTGGCGGGAGGTTCTGGTCCGGATGGACCGTAGCCTCCTGCCTGAGGGGAGAGGGTCAAAGAGTCCATGTCCAGGGTGAGAAGGGTCGGCTGTGATCCGACCTGCACGCCTCCGAGTCCTGGAGACATACAGGTCCTGGAGGGACCTGTATGTCTCCAGGACATTGTCATTTTGCATCAGTGGTGTAATTTATTTTAGATTAATTGTTAGTTTGCATCGGCGGTGTAAAATCATTCGGCCCGAGCGCCTATCCTAGGCGTAAGGGGCTATTGCTTTTGCAACGCAGAAGACGACAAGTTGACGAGCGCAGCTCGTCAACCCTCGGCATCCAACGTTGCCATACTGTTGAGGACGACCAACACACTCACGCACACACACACACACACTCAACAGCACACACACACACCCCGACACTAAACAACACACACGCACACACACAGAGATCCTCAAACACGAGTTGACGAGCGCAGCGAGTCAACCATCGGGCGACCAACACACCCACGCCCACACCATACGACACTCAACAGCACACACACACACCCTGACACTAAACAACACACATACAGACACACACAAACACGAGTTGACGAGCGCTACGAGGGCTACGCGTCTGTGCCCCCACAGACGCGTGGCCCTCGTCGAGACCATTCCGAAAATGTATTTTGTGTAAAAATCGCATACTCAGAAAGAAAGTTCTATTGTTTTTGCAAAAATTCTTTATTCTTCTTTTTTCTTTATTCTTTGTTCTGCTGTTTAAACGGCAATTTGACCCCCTGAACATGCTCGAAAACTCACCAAACTTTGAACCAAGCTCAGAACCGGCGAAAAATTAATTATTTTATGTGTTTCAAAATTGGCCATGAAAAAGTGGCGCGCCAGCGCCACCTACAAAAATCACAATGCATTGTGCCTATGGGGGGTCCGACGCCAACTTTGTCGGACAGCCACGAAATTCGGTACACACATGCGTCAAGTCAGGGCAAAAAAATAATAATATTATGGCCACGCCCCCAGACACACAGGAAGGCGGCCATATTGGATTGAAACTTAAAAACTGCTGAGTCAGCGTTTGCACAAACACACTCCAATCAAAACCAAATTTTAAACACTTATTGACCCTTCCTACCTGGACACTTTAAAAGGGAAACTTTGACAATCGGCCTTACAGCGCCCCCTAGAGAACGATAACAAAAATTGAATGGGAATTAAAAAAAATTGTTTGCCAGAAATTATTGAAACTTTCCAGAAAATTCCCCCATGTGGTCCCGATCAAAAACCCCACAATCGTAACCATGTTGTTGTTTTTACGGTGTTGCCGTGGCAATGGCCGGCATTCCCCATGTTAATCAAATGAGTGCGACACAAAACAATCACCAATCTTATGAAAATGACATATTAGCATGGAAACGTCCCAAATTTGCCACATACATTCTCACACACATGCCGGTTGAAAAGGTCAATGACACCCAGGCTGCATTTTTTACGCTGTTGCTATGGCGATGGCAACCCCTCCTATGGGGAGGGGTCCGACGCCAACTTTGTCGGACAGCCACAAAATTCGGTACAGACATGCTTCATGTCAGGGCAATTTTTGGCCACGCCCCAGACACACAGGAAGGCGGCCATATTGGATTGAAACTTAAAAACTCCTGACAGCAGATGGCCATGTAATCCAAATAACGATTTGACTAAACTGTGAGCTACTAATGCAGCTCAAATCTAAACACTTGTGAAGCACTCAGGACAAAAGCGGCGTGCGTCGGCGGGCCAGCTCAACGGCCTGTCGGCCGGCGAGGGCCTACAACGCCGCTTGCGGCTTTAATTTTATTTTTCTAATGTTACGTTGCATCAATTGAGTTATTGAATATTGGTTTTATTTTTATTTTTATTTGTATTGTTAAATTTGTATTGTTCATTGTGGATGATTTATGTACAAAGGACTTTCAACGGAAACAAGACCGCAAGGGCTTTTTTGAAATGCTCCTCTTAGACAGGATGTTTGACTTTATTTGTACTGTAATACATACTACTGTGTGACTGTACTTGTACTGTAATACATGCTACTGTGTGACTGTACTTGTACTCTAACATTCTATCTAATAAATATATTCATTCATTCATTCATCTAAAATAAATTACACCACTGATGCAAAATGACAATGAATGGCAATAGTTTACATAAATTACAATAAATTACTAAGGCAATTAATATGTGCAACGTAGGTGTTGTTTAGTGTGTGTGTGTGCTGTTGAGTGTCGTGAGTGTGGGCGTGAGTGTGTTGGTCGTCCTCAACAGCATGGCAAAGTTGGATGCCGAGGGTTGACGAGCTGTGCTCGTCAACTTGTCGTCTTCTGCGTTGCAAAAGCAATAGCCCCTTATGACTAGGATAGGCGCTCGGGCCTAATGAAACCAATATTAAATTGCTCAATTGATGCAAAATAACAATAGAAAAATAAAAATAATTTTACACCACCGATGCAAACTAACAATACATTTAAAATAAATTACACCACAGATGCAAAATGGCAATGAATGACAATAAATGACAATAAATGACAATAACTTAGAACAGTGTTTCCCAACCTTTTTTGAGCCGCGGCACATTTTTTACATTTACAAAATCCTGGGGCACACCACCAACCAAAATGACACAAAATGACACTCCAACAGTACATATTATATTAGATGACCTTTATTATAATACATATAGTTAATAATACCGTTTTTTAATGTATTTATACTTAGTGGGAAACCTGGGGCTGTTTCGGTGAACACAAAATGAAGACACACACGAAGCTCTTCCTCAACAGCTGTATTAATGCTCCTCTTAGGAGCATTAATGTATAGGAGGAACAGTAACGGCCCCAGAATGCTGCCTTGAGGAACCCCACAGCTCACCGGGAGGGACGAGGACAAGGTTCCGTTTATGTCCACCATTTGTTCTCGTCCCTCAAGGTACGATTTCATCCAGTTTGTTGATGTGCTATCAAAACCAATCGCCCCTAGTTTATTCAATAGGATTGAATGGTTAACGGGGTCAAAGGCCTTCTGGAGGTCCAGCATGACCATGCCGCAGTATTTGCCCGAGTCTACTTCACGCTTGACGTAGTTGGTCAGATATATGAGGCACGTGTCAGTGGAGTGGGATGTTCTGAAGCCCGATTGGAATTCAAAGAGCAGGCTATGCTCGGCGAGGTAGCGGTTGATTTGCTCCTGGATTATTCTCTCCAAGACCTTTGAGATGGAACAAAGGATGGAAACAGGGCGGTAGTTGCCAGGTTCTAATTTTTTTTTTGATTCAGACAACTTTATTTATCCCAAGGGGCAATTCAGTTTAAGCAGTCTACCAGACCATACAATACAACCAATACAAACATAATAAATAAATAAAAATATATATATATATATACCGGTATATATTAAAAAAGACTCTCAGTATATGGACAAATGCTCAGTAATGATGATGATTATAATGCGTTTTTAGAAGAGTTTAACAGCCTAATGGCAGAAGGAACGAACGACTTGGAGTAACGATTTGTTCTCCTACAGGGGGCGATAAAGCGGCGACCTGAGGGCAGTAAAGCAAACTTGGAGCTCAGGATGTGGTCATGTTGGGAAATGATACATTTGGCCTTATTGACCACCTGTTTTTCCCAGAAGGAGCGCAGATCTCTCTGCAGAACTCCGATTATTTTGGAGCAGATTATAACTAAGCTATTTAAACTGTTTTTGTCTTTGACACACAAACCATCAAACCAACAAACAAAAGAAAACGTCAAGAGACTCAATAAAAGACTGATAGAAAATAGTCAGCATTTTGTCACAGACGTTAAAAGACTTCAACTTCCTCAGTAAGTAGATCCTTTGTTGACCACGTTTAACAATGTTCTCAGTGTTCACATCAAACTTGAGTTTGGAATCGAACACAGTTCCTAAATACTTATACGTGCCAACAATCTCGACGTCTTTACCATTAATAAACACAGTTTTTCCTAAAATTGACAATTACCTCTTTTGTTGTGGACACATTGAGGTCAAGGAAGTTGTCATCACACCACTCAATGAATGCAGGCAGGACACTAGCATGGTCTGACGCTGAGCCTTGAAGAAGGGATAAAAGTGCTGTATCGTCAGAGAATTTCACCAGGTAGCTGGTAATTTGTTTCCTTTTTTATATATATAGCGCCGTCTTGAATTCCTGTGGGACGTGGCACTGTGTCACCTGGGTCTCCCCCTTTGTGAAGTCCAAAAAGATCAATTAAAAAGTCCGGCCAAAGGAAACGAACAAATAGCACTACAAGATCAGATGCGGAGCGGTGCTGTGCTTCAGGAGGTAAGGCTTGAGTTGTTGTTTACCTGTTGTTGTTGTGTGTGTAGGGATCTCCTGTGGGAAGTCAATGATGAGTTCAGTCAGCCTGATGGGCAGCAGCGGTAGCGGGGCACCGCTCTACGACAGGAACCATGTGACTGGAGCCTCGTCCAGCAGCTCGTCCTCCACCAAAGGAGTGTTCTACCCTCAGGTCCACACACACACACACGCTCACACACTGCTCTTTCCTCTCTACAGTCAAATAACATACTTTCTGATTGTAGATACTGAACCCGCCTCCGTCCCCAGCTACTGACCGCTCTGTGTACAACACGGAGCCTTTCTGCTCCTCCAACAGTCCATCTACCAGCAGATCATACAGGTAAAGCCATGTCCCTCACAGACATATATGGACACGAGACATTTAGTGTCCCAGTAGTGGACCAGAACCTTGAGTAGCTCCCAGTCTGTAACGATGATCTGTCTGAGATGAAGCACGTTCACCTGAACCCTGTTCTAAAGTAACAGTCTCCTCCCATCAGAGCCTACCACCCAGTCAGCGGCGCTGCTCCGCCTACGACGCCCTGCAGCACCGACGTCTGTGACAGCGACTACACCCCTCACCACCCCCCACCTGGGCAGTTATCATCAGGGGATCGCTGGAAGGTTGCCCATGGCGGCCATGGCAAACACAACAAATACTACATGGATCTTAACTCAGACTCAGACCCCTATCCTCCACCCCCCACCCCACGCTCCCAGTACATGTCGGCAGAGGAAAGCTGCCCCCCATCCCCTTCCACTGAACACTCCTACTTCCACCTTAGCCCCCCTCCTCCCTCGCCATGCACCGACTCCTCGTGACCTGCCTGTGAGGAAGGAAGGAATGACGTAAACCTGCTACATGTAACCACTCGTGCCAACTTCAACGCCCACTGCTGCGTTCTGTCAGCTGGCTAGGGCCACCTGCGCTTGTCGAGTTCCTACCGTCTCTACGTTTGATCATTCCAGTCATCCAGGAGCTCAGTGTGGAACAGTTCTATGTCGTCCAAATGTCTTTCTACATGTGTTCACTCCTGGTTAGTTCAAGGATTGAGGCCCTCTTTGTGTTGAAGCAGGACACAAGAAGAGACAAATAAAGTCTGATGCTCCCTTTTAATTCCATTCCATCAAAAAAAATCCCCCGCCGAAATGCTTCACCCATGCGCCTCCGGCCTACTCCTTCCTCACAGCATCCAGAGTCCAGACCAGTTGCAGGACTGTATATAGTGTTAAAATAATATGAACAAAATCAATCAGAGAAGAAGTTATTGTAGTATTTTATTCACGTTGGCTGATTCCAGACGTCAGAGGACAGATGGTTGAGTGGATCCAGACGGCAATGGTGGATGGAATGTAGTGAATGTGTTTGCATGATATAATAAATTCGGTGAATTTGCAGATTACAACTGAATACATTTGTAGAAGTATGAATGAATGGATGCAATCGGGCCAAGATTAAGGTGTGAAAAGTCTTCTAAGCTTTTTTCCTCCCTCATATTGCAGATTGGAAATGATTTGTAGTTTTGCGGAGCTAGATTAGAACTTTCCCTGTTCGACAAAAATACAAATCTGCCAACAGTCCCTTTGATTCACCCCAAGAAGTCCCCTCAGGACATTAACACTAGTCCACAATGGTGAGGAAGGTTTAGGTTTGGTCCACTGGAACCACTTCCGTCACATTTACACTTCCCTCATTTACTTTCCTTTACTTTACTTTGACGAGCTCCGTGCTCTATTGTCAGCGTGGTAATGGGAAGCTTTCTGCGTCAGTTGAAGTTTATCACATAGCACATGTTATAACGCTGATAATAGAGCACGGAGCTCGTCAGAACGCCTCCCGTTATAACGCTGATAATAGAGCACAGAGCTCGTCAGAACGCCTCCCGTTATAACGCTGATAATAGAGCACAGAGCTCGTCAGAACGCCTCCCGTTATAACGCTGATAATAGAGCACGGAGCTCGTCAGAAAGCCTCCCGTTACCACGCTGATAATAGAGCACAGAGCTCGTCAGAAAGCCTCCCGTTATAACGCTGATAATAGAGCACAGAGCTCATCAGAAAGCCTCCCGTTACCAGGCTGATAATAGAGCACGGAGCTCGTCAGAAAGCCTCCCGTTATATCGCTGATAATAGAGCACAGAGCTCGTCAGAAAGCCTCCCGTTACCAGGCTGATAATAGAGCACGGAGCTCGTCAGAAAGCCTCCCGTTACCAGGCTGATAATAGAGCACAGAGCTCGTCAGAAAGCCTCCCGTTACCAGGCTGATAATAGAGCACGGAGCTCGTCAGAAAGCCTCCCGTTACCACGCTGATAATAGAGCACAGAGCTCGTCAGAAAGCCTCCCGTTACCACGCTGATAATAGAGCACAGAGCTCGTCAGAAAGCCTCCCGTTACCAGGCTGATAATAGAGCACGGAGCTCGTCAGAAAGCCTCCCGTTATAACGCTGACAATAGAGCACGGAGCTCGTCAGAAAGCCTCCCGTTACCACGCTGATAATAGAGCACAGAGCTCGTCAGAAAGCCTCCCGTTACCAGGCTGATAATAGAGCACGGAGCTCGTCAGAAAGCCTCCCGTTACCAGGCTGATAATAGAGCACGGAGCTCGTCAGAAAGCCTCCCGTTACCAGGCTGATAATAGAGCACGGAGCTCGTCAGAAAGCCTCCCGTTATATCGCTGATAATAGAGCACGGAGCTCGTCAGAAAGCCTCCCGTTACCACGCTGATAATAGAGCACGGAGCTCGTCAGAAAGCCTCCCGTTACCACGCTGATAATAGAGCACGGAGCTCGTCAGAAAGCCTCCTGTTATAACACTGATAATAGAGCACAGAGCTCGTCAGAAAGCCTCCCGTTACCACGCTGATAATAGAGCACAGAGCTCGTCAGAAAGCCTCCCGTTATATCGCTGATAATAGAGCACAGAGCTCGTCAGAAAGCCTCCCGTTACCAGGCTGATAATAGAGCACGGAGCTCGTCAGAAAGCCTCCCGTTATAACGCTGACAATAGAGCACAGAGCTCGTCAGAAAGCCTCCCGTTATAACGCTGATAATAGAGCACAGAGCTCGTCAGAAAGCCTCCCGTTACCACGCTGATAATAGAGCACAGAGCTCGTCAGAAAGCCTCCCGTTACCACGCTGATAATAGAGCACGGAGCTCGTCGGAAAGCCTCCCGTTACCACGCTGATAATAGAGCACGGAGCTCGTCAGAAAGCCTCCCGTTATAACGCTGATAATAGAGCTCGGAGCTCGTCAGAAAGCCTCCCGTTACCACGCTGATAATAGAGCACGGAGCTCGTCAGAAAGCCTCCCGTTACCAGGCTGATAATAGAGCACAGAGCTCGTCGGAAAGCCTCCCGTTACCACGCTGATAATAGAGCACAGAGCTGTTTCACAAACAACAAATGATTCTTTGTTATTCTCTTTATATGCAAGTTTCTGCGCCTTGTTTTGTTCAAAGGAGTATTTTTGAAACTTAAAGTCTAAAGTTGAATGAGTTGCTGCTGATAAATATAGTTCAGACATATTCCAGGAATCAGCTGAAATGCTTCAGGTGATTTGTCTTTTAGTCGGTTTAGAGCTGCTATGTCATCCAGTCGATCTGTCAGCTCACACATGGAGTGAAAATGTGTTTCTACACGACCACTAGTGATCACATCTCCATGACGATGACGGCAGAACTCATTGTATTGAACATAGAGAATAACAGACAGCATTTGTTGAAGTTTATGATGATTTGGTGTTAACAGATGCTAAATGTCTGCAGGTAAGACTCTGTTGGCACGGAGCAGGAAAAAACAACCTGCTATTGCATTTAATTTCTTTATTCCTTTATTCTGATGCCCTCCAGCAACCCTTTAAGCGTGTTTGCTGTCGCACACGTGAGAAGAGTGGCGCTACACGACTGAGACCTCTGAATGCATCTGCAGGGGAGCGCTCGCCAGCGTGGTCAGAGCTGGTCACCCATCCCAGGTGACCAGCTCTGATGACAGTGCTGATGTTGAAGCATGCTGAGGCCTGACGTGCAGTTGTTCACATCCGCTGTGAAAAGTGCTATGAAATTTGAAGTATTTGGCATTTTAATATCCAGCAGAAGCTGCCATTTGATCCCAGTGATCATTGACCTTAATGAAACATCACCGGGATGCACTGGTGCAGATGTGTGGATATACATGTATTAATGTGTATCTGCTCTTAAAAATAACATTTCTCTAAAACAAAAATTGATGAAAATGCAACTGTTGTTATTTCCTTACATTTTCCAACTAAGACTTACAAGAATCGACATCGGAACATCAAAAGTTGAGTGCTGGACCATGATTGGACTACAAATATTTGTGATGCCCAAATCATGGTCATACGTAGCTTCTTAAAATGTATTTTTTGTAATGAGCTCAGAGAAACTTTGCACTTTGAGCAGGTGAAAACTGCCTTATCGTGTAGAGACCCTAATTATATATAAGGGGCGACAGTGGCCGAGAGGTTGGTGGTTCGATCCCCGGCTCAGCCACATGTGTACACTGTCGTTGTGTCCTTAGGCAAGACACTTCACCCGCATTGCCCGGGCGCATGCGCACGCTGCGACCAGCAGCAGTTCAAACTGCTGTAAACCAAATTGCCCTCCAAGGGACAGATTAATAACGTATTGTATTGTATTGTATATCATTCTACACTGTAAGGCTCAAATGTTAAACTCTTGCTACAATGACACTAAGAATGGGGAAGACTCAACATTGCATAATGAGTGATTTAGCAGTAGAGGCAAACTTTTCATCTTACACTGACACAAGTTCATCTTCTAAAACATGTTTAAACACCTCAGAGCTTAATTGTCAATTACAGTGACAACACCTGGTGGCAGTAAATATTCCAAAGCTGGTTGAGGAGGTCAGCAGGAGGCGAACGACAGGGACTGAGCACAGGCGCATGTTTCCTACTGGGAGGGGAGGAACCTGCAGGTGACGGATGAACCCATCTCCCAGCAGATGCTATCAGTTTACAGCACGTTCTGAGTCCACATCTGGAAGTATGAACTTTGAGCATCACATTTTGATGACGGGTTGTAGGCCCTGCCTCAAACCACTGCGTGTAGCGAATGAGGGAATCCTCATTAACTGACCTCTTGGCTCGTCTGTTTTCACGAGTAGATCCACATTCCCTTCTGCTGTGACTCAAAATGAAATTAGTTCCTGAAAGAAAATGTGACCACTACAAGGTACTCGGATTGTTGCTGTTGAGGTTTTTTTTTTAATGTATTTCCTGGTACTGTGCAGACATACATCTTTACATCTAGATGGATGCATAACAGTAGAGAGAAGTCAAATGTACGACTTCAAAGTGAACTTCCCTTTAGAACTCTGGATTTGTTGTCACACCCAAAAATACTTTCTGTAATACTTTCTGACATTTTTTGTATTAAAGCATTTTTATATAATAAATCTATTTTAATGAATGTTGTCTGTGTCAGTGAATGCAGGCCCGGCCCAACCTACAAGCAGCTGCTTAGGGCCCCCTGGCCGCTAGGGGGCCTCAGACCTGGCAACCCTAATTTGCATGATACCTGCAATGATGTGCGCAGCGTGCGTGAAACCTGCAGCGTGTACCGGTAATCTTGGCAGCTATCCCTTTTTGTATGATTCCAACCTGGCAACCTCCAGAGTGACATTGGACCTGGCCTTGCGATGATTGGTGAGCCTTATTGTAAGCAAACTCGCTGGAAGCAAGCGATGCATGAGGCTTTAGAAAAGACTGAGACAGTGTTTAATGTTTTACGTTTAAAGTTTTACCATTGATATGCCTTTCAAAAAGATACATGTATCTTAAAGTTGTATTCAAAATGGTAATTCCTTGTATATCCTTGGAATGATTAATAAGCTATGTTAATACTTGTGTTGCCATAATAAAAAGCTTCAGGGAGATGGGGCATTAAGTCTAGGACTCAACCCTGGGTTTAGAGACACCGTACTACTAATACTAATACTACTAGTACTCTAATGTCTGTGCACAACATTCGAACCAATTTACAAACATTTGCTCCAAAACCCAAACATTGTAATGTTTTTAACTAAAAGGGGCGTTCCACAGTATAAAAGGCCTTGAATAAATCCAAAACTAGCACATAGCTGTCTGTTTTGACATCCTCCCTGTAGTCCAGTAGATCCAGGATCAGCCTAATATGCTCATGTGTGCTCCTACCTTTAACACTGGCTGATTGATTTTCATTGATGACTTTTGATAAGCCAAAATACAATCCATTTGAACAGTGGCGTCGTTAGGCCTATTTTAGGGGGGCTGAAGCCCCCCTAAATAATTTTGGGTTGTTTTATAAAAAAAATTTTTTTTGTTTTTTTTGTTCAGTGACCACAAAATGCCGACATATTCTATTAAAACCGCCAGAATATATGTTTAAAAACATGTAACCTGTCATCTTTTACTTAAATCTGATCATGAATCTGTTTCCCCTCACTTCATGACGTAAGGTAGAGAACCCGTTCCTCCTGTTCCTATAGAGAATGCCCACATCACTGAAACTCCAGTCCACGTTTTCCCTGTGACCGCGCTAATTGTCGGTCCCTGCAGCGTGTTTGAAGCACACAGAGCATAATAGAAGAGCTTTAGGAGAATAACGTGAACGGATGGATGAAGAATGGATAAAAGAAAGTTTATAAAGAAAGTAAGTTTATCACTGCTGGTAGTAACATTTAGTTATTGTGTGACACACTTAAGGGAAACGCACAGCTGTATGAGAGAACCACAGCCCTGAGCCACGCCCACAGTCTCCCTGAATCAGGTACAGAGACCTGCAGGACCTGGAGGAACCTGCAGGTTCACGCACTGAATAGAACTCAGACACAGTGAAAAGAGAGTTACTTTTCCCTTGCGTGGGTAGGATGATAGCTTGAGTTCAGATTCTGCAGTAGATGCAGAGCTACTAAAGGCATCCAGCATGCAGGCCTGAATGTGAGAACTTCTTGAGTGGATCACAATTGAATGAACTCTCAAAACACTCCAGCCTGAAAACAGAGGAGGTTCTGGTGACCTGAAAACAGAGGAGGTTCTGGTGGCCTGAAACAGAGGAGGTTCTGGTGGGCAGAAAACAGAGGCTGGATGTTCTCCCAAAGAGATATTGTCTGTTCACAACCTCCTTGATTCAGACATGTTTCCCTCTCTGAAGGTTCTACCCAAGTTGCATACCTGTCAACCTCCAAGGCTCCATGGCCTTACAAACCGTTGATTTTTTCCTTACAAAATACAAAGTAACCTTACACCATATATTTTTTTTCAAATGCGTTTTATTTATGTACATAGTTGGACATTATTAATTAGGATACAGTTTAATTTTGATATTTTAACTAAACTAAAATATCCATTAATAATGCTTGTAATTTAAATTTTTAAATAAGAACAGATATTTCGGGGGGAAAAATCGTTAGCATTTTTATTTTTGTAAACCAAACTTAAATATCGATCAATGATGCTTGTAATTTAAATTTCAAACAGGGACAGAAAAATACGAACCTTTGCTGGCTTGTGATTGGGAAACATGTTTTTCACGTTTCTTGATATTCGGTGCGTACCGGATGGGACTGTAACAGTTCGTGTTCATGTTCGTAATTCCTACTCTGCAGAGAGTCAGTGAAGGCATCCAGGGAGGAGGGGCGGTATGTGTGTGAGCGTGGAGGGGGTGAGAGAGACGGGAGAGGATATCTGTTCTGTTAGCGGCGGGGTTACCGATTAATAAAAGCTTGTTCTGAGACCCATCTCGTCCTTGTTTCAGCGTCTGACGGACGCTACAAATTTGCGTTTTCCCGTACAGATGTTCTTCTACGCCGTACACGTCTTAGAATGCATAAAAACCGTACTTTGTACGGCAAAAACGTACTGGTTGACAGGTATGAAGTTGCCCTAACAGTGCTTGTAAGGAGGTGCCCATGTGAAAGGTCCTTTAGTGCACTGTGTCGGTTGCATTCCTGGCTGCGTCAAACAATGGGTCAGAAAAGACTTCACAGTCTTGCAGTCATTGAAAAAGACGAGCTTCAGAATCACAACAGAGTGATGGACCGATTTACCACTCTTAAAAACAAACGGCGTTCTTTGATGCTTCCTTCCACCAAGTAACTTGTAATTTTAGCCATTTTGTTTCTTGTTAATGCTGTAAACATCCTGTTACTGTCTAAAACTGTTTGTTGTTGTACTCTATTAAAAACAGACAGAAATAATAATAACGTATAATTTCTCTGCCCTTGTTAGCCGTTTGAGGTTTTGTGCTGGTACGCTACATTTGCTCACATCTTGTGCATCTCCTGGGGGCTAAGCCCCCCCTGTCCTTAAAACCTAGTGACGCCCCTGCATTTGAATAAACAGGAGCTAGTAGCTTGTAGTCATTTCATAAAAGGGTTATTGGTCTCCAATTGTCAAGCAACAGTTTGTCCTTATTGGGGTTTGGGATTAATTTGATCACACCCCGTTTCATGGTAGGGGACAGCTGTCCATTTGAAAGACATTCCCGAAAAAGAAGTTCTCTAATATCACTCCAATGTTGAAGTTAGCCGCTGAGCGAACGGCCATGACCGTGTCTAGGAAACCCAATCGAGGCCGAGGCCACATCCACTAGCTTTGATTGACAGACCAAGTCATTCTGCTGAAAAACGGCATTATGAAATAAAAACTTAAAAAAAACAAAAAAACAGTTTTTTATGTTATCAAATCTTGGAAAATAAATAAAAAGTCATTATTTTAAAAAGTATGACACTGTTAAAATAATTATTATGAAATATTTTATTATAATAAATTAATAATAATTAGATATTAAAGAATAGTAGATATGATCTTATGAAAGATATTTCATAATAATATTACCTTATTTGTATTGTATTTATTTCAAAATGATGTTTTTAAAAAATTTAATTATGAATCGTTTGGGCTTCCATACAGAACAGGCAAAACAGGACCGTTTTTCTGAGCCTTATGCTTATATTATATATTATATATATATCACCTTTGTCCTTTGTTCCATATATATATATACCGGTATATAGTACATAGAATCAGAATCAGAAGTAGTTTATTACCATTGTCAATGAGGGTTCACTGACTAGGAACGTTTCTCGGTGAAGTCGTGCTACATGTAACAGTAATGACAAAATACAAAAAACAGCCGATCACCTTCTCCGCAGCACGTACAATGTGCTGCACTCTGTGTCTGTCCCTGGTGGTGGCGCCAGCGTACTACATGGTGATGGAGGAGGTGAGGACGGACTCCACGATGGAGGTGTAGAACTGCACCAACATCTGGGTCGGCAGCTTGAGTTTCCTCAGCTGCCATAGGAAGTACATCCTCTGCTGAGCCTTCTTGATGAGGGAGCTGATGGTCGGCTCCCACTTGAGGTCCCGGATGATGGTGGTGCCCAGGAAGCGGAAAGAGTCCACGATGGAGATGGGGGTAGGGGAGTCTGTGAGGGAGAAGGGGGACGGTGGGGCTGTGACTTTCCTGAAGTCCACGATAATCTCCACTGTTTTCTGGCTGTTCAGCTCCAGGTTGTTGCTGCTACACCAGGACACCAGCCGGTCCACCTCCCTCCTACAGGCCGACTCATCACCGTCCGAGATGAGCCCGATAAGGGTGGTGTCGTCTGCAAACTTAATCAGTTTGACGGACTGATGGCTGGAGGTGCAGCTGTTGGTGTACAGGGAGAAGAGCCAGGGGGAAAGTACACAGCCCTGGGGGGATCCGGTGCTGATAGTCAGGGTGTCCGAGACCACAGACCCCAGCCGCACACATTATGTAGTACATAATGTATGTATACCTCTGTATGTGCGTGTATGTGATCTCTAATCTTGTTATACTGAAGACCAACCACCAGAAATACCTGAAATGCCTGACACAAATAAAAACCTGTCCTGCCGCTATTTGTCTCACACCCAGATGTACCACGCAAACATAGCCTGATATATACTTTAGAAAGACAGGTGTGGACTGAAATAATAATGGTGAGAGGAGGTGAGAGGAAACATGGAAAAGAGAGAAGATATGATGAAATATATATTCTTGAATATAAAAAAAAGACTACAAATAAAATGTGAAAAATGTAAACTCGGTGTTCATGAAGAGCAAAAAAGAAGAATCAACTGGACTTGTTCAAGTTAGATTGAAGACGTTTCACCTTCGTCCAAGAGGCTTCTTCAGTTCTGAGAGACTGGTAAAGAGTTTAGATACTTGTTCTCCTGTTGGAGCAGAAAATAAAGAAGGGACCGAAACCACCAAGGCAATCAGACTCCCGAGGCTCCCTAGGCTCCCAGACTTCCTTGATGAATGCTAATGCTTCCTGGCAGTCATGAAACCTGACTAACGAATCCCCTGGAGTTATTAGCATCCATAAGGTGATGGGTTGTTGCCCCCCACCCTCAGGTGAGCTGTTATGCAGAGATGCATTCAGGTGTGGCTGGGGATTGTGGATTTTGGGGACAGAGGTCAATCCTGCATTGTATGTTGCTGATACTTGGTGCTATTGTCCTGTGGTTTTTGTTATCCTTTATTTCTGCGTCCTGCTGACTCTCCTGCCTCATGTTGTGTTTTTCTTTTGTGAATGGGCTGCATGGTGGGTGAAAGAGGAATGCCTTTATTGTTGTCATTGTTGTCATTGTGCATTGCAAGCACACAACGAAATTATGTTTACACCCTAGCACAACGGGCCCCGTGAAGCAACCACACACATACAGGGGCCCCAACATGCGGAGAGGGAAAAGGGTGAAGGTGCCACCACGATCGGCACACCCGGAGCAGTTGGGGGGTGCCTTGCTCAAGGGCACCTCGGCAGTGTTCTGGAGGTAGACTGGCATCTCTCCAGCCACCAGCACACACTCCACATTTCATCTGAGCTGGGACCCAAACCGGTGGGCTTCTCCGCATCCCAGCCCGAGACCCAACCCGCTGAGCCACTGAGTAAGTGGTGTCTGACTCTGAGGCACACCTGATCCGCATTCCCTGTCATCAGTTCGCTTCCATTTAGTTCCTGATCTCCTGTCATCCCTTTGCCAGATTATGCTGTCCACACCCGTGTTTGCAGTCTTGCACCCCTCCTTGTTTGCTACAGTGTCTCCACATACTTTTTTCCCTTGCTTTGTTCACCTGTACCACGTGCAAGTATTTTGGCTATTTTTTGTATTTTTGTTTGGCTGTGATTTTTTTCTTCAGATAACAACCAGTCCATCTTTTGTTTGTTATCGTGAATTTTTATTTTAGGCAGTGTACTTTCGTTGTTCATGTATGTGACGCCTGCCCGTCACAGATTTGAGTGTTTCTTCGTTTTGTATATGAGCTCGTGTTTATGAGAGGTGCACCAATACACAAAATTCACGCTTCGGTTCGGTACGTTTTTGTCATGGTTCGATTTGTTTCAACTCAAAAGTAAAGTTTTTAAAGTTTTTAAATTAAATTAAATGTATCAGGTGCAGCTCTACCTGACATGTTCTGCTCTGAATACTTAGCACCATATAATAATAATAATAATTAAAGCCGCAAGCGGCGTTGTAGGCCCTCGCCGGCCGACAGGCCGTTGAGCTGACCCGCCGACGCACGTTTAGATTTGAGCTGCATGAGTAGCTCACAGTTTAGTCAAATCGTTATTTGGATTATATGGCCATCTGCCATCAGGAGTTTCAATCCAATATGGCCGCCTGCCTGTGTGTCTGGGGGCGTGGCCATAATACTTTTTTTTTTTGCCCTGGCTGTCCGACAAAGTTGGCATCGGACCAACACCGTAAAAACAACAACATGGTTACAATTGTGTTTTTTGATCGGGACCACATGAGGGAATTTTCTGGAAAATTTCAATCATTTCTGGCAAACTATTTTTTAAATTCCCATTCAATTTTTGTTATCGTTCTCTAGGGGGCGCTGTAAGGCTGATTGTCAAAGTTTCCCTTTTAAAGTGTCCAGGTAGGAAGGGTCAATAAGTGTTTAAAATTTGGTTTTGATTGGAGTGTGTGTGTGCAAACGCTGACTCAGTATCGGGGTGTGTGTGTGTGCTGTTGATGTGTGTGTGTGTGCGTGAGTGTGTTGGTCGTCCTCAACAGCATGGCAAAGTTGGATGTGTCGGTGTGTGTGTGCGTGAGTGTGTTGCTGCGCTTGTCAACTTTTCGTCTTCTGCGTTGCAAAAGCAATAGCCCCGCCCCTTACGCCTAGAATAGGCGCTCGGGCCTAAAGAAGAAAGAATTTTAGCAAAAATAATATAACTTTTTTTCTGAGTGCCCGATTATTACACAAAATACATTTTCGGAATGGTCTCGACGAGGGCTATGCGTCTGTGGGGGCACACAGACACACACAAACACGTGTTTTTGACGCTGCGCTCGGGGGTGTTGGCGTGAATGTGATGTCGTTTTTGTTGTATTTCCACCGACGTAGTTTCGTCTTACACTTGAGACATACTGTTGTTTGCTTTCCATCAGGGTCATACTTGACACGAAAGCCAAAGTATCCCTGAATGCCAGGGTCTTTGATTTCAGGTAAAGCAGAGCTGAAGGAGGTGGGGTGTCTTTGATTTCAGGTAAAGCAGATCTGAAGGAGGTGGAGGGTCTTTGATTTCAGGTAAAGCAGATCTGAAGGAGGTGGAGGGTCTTTGATTTCAGGTAAAGCAGATCTGAAGGAGGTGGAGGGTCTTTGATTTCAGGTAAAGCAGATCTGAAGGAGGTGGAGGGTCTTTGATTTCAGGTAAAGCAGATCTGAAGGAGGTGGAGGGTCTTTGATTTCAGGTAAAGCAGATCTGAAGGAGGTGGAGGGTCTTTGATTTCAGGTAAAGCAGATCTGAAGGAGGTGGAGGGTCTTTGATTTCAGGTAAAGCAGATCTGAAGGAGGTGGAGGGTCTTTGATTTCGGGTAAAGCAGATCTGAAGGAGGTGGAGGGTCTTTGATTTCAGGTAAAGCAGATCTGAAGGAGGTGGAGGGTCTTTGATTTCAGGTAAAGCAGATCTGAATGAGGTGGAGGGTCTTTGATTTCAGGTAAAGCAGATCTGAAGGAGGTGGAGGGTCTTTGATTTCAGGTAAAGCAGATCTGAATGAGGTGGAGGGTCTTTGATTTCAGGTAAAGCAGATCTGAAGGAGGTGGAGGGTCTTTGATTTCAGGTAAAGCAGATCTGAAGGAGGTGGAGGGTCTTTGATTTCAGGTAAAGCAGATCTGAAGGAGGTGGAGGGTCTTTGATTTCAGGTAAAGCAGATCTGAAGGAGGTGGAGGGTCTTTGATTTCAGGTAAAGCAGATCTGAAGGAGGTGGAGGGTCTTTGATTTCAGGTAAAGCAGATCTGAAGGAGGTGGGGTTTTTCTTCTTTTACGACAAAATCACAGATAGAAACAAATTCACTGTAGTGTTCAGCTGAACGGTCAGCTGTTCCCCAGAGTACCTCATAGTATCGGGTCTTCACTGTGAACCGTTTTTTCCCCAGGTTGGTATTCCTTCAGCTTTCACAATTTCTACCAAACATTATGACCAATTACCTCAATACTATGATGGTTACAGACATTACAGACGCCTAGTGCGGAAACTAGGGATGTCCCGATCCGATCTTGATGTATCTTGATGATCGGGCATGATTTACGATTACGAACTTGCGGACTCGATCGGAATCGGACGTTGCCTCCCGATCAGGACTCGGATATATGTGGATAGTTATTTTCATCAGATCTGGAGTTGCGCCGACGGAACCATCTCTACTCCAGACAGAAACGGCAGCACTTTTGGCTGCGGCATGACGTCACTTCCGGTGACACTATTGGTTGAATGCCATCAACCGGGGCAAAACAGGAAAGCAGCTTGAAACTAGTGGCACAAGGAAGTATTTTGAAGTCGATGACAAAACCTGGCAACAGACGTGCTCTGTTTAAGAGTTAAATGTTGAAATAAGATGATAAAATAAAAAATTAGGGACATCCTGGATCCGTTTATCGACTCGTCTTTATTTATTTTTTATGTATTATAGAAGTATCGTATCGGGACTCAGTGTCGGTTCAAAATCAAATGACTCGGACTCGGGTGCAAGAAACCCTGATCGGGACATCCCTAGCGGAAACCGTTCAGGCACTGGGATGTTTGTGGGACTCTGGTCAGAAAGGATTGAACAACTTATCTTCTGACTCCTTTTGCTGATGCATGAGCCAGAGTTTTCTCAGTTTGGTCAAACAGTGTGCTGACACCGGAGAGCCGGTGAGGAGTTACCCTACTCCTGTGAACAAGTCAGCTTCGTGATACATCAAACTTCACCACCTTTTTTGCTCTGCCCTCACTGGGAACAACTGGAAAACAAAAGCTGGCACTAAGCTAAGACAGGCCTAAAGGAACGAGGACACATAACAGGAATAGATGTATAGCTGCAGCAGGTTGGCTGACAAACTGACTGGTTCACATAGCTGACATTCCTGCTCACACACAGGTCACTGTGTTACGCATATCTCCAGAAGAACAAACAGGAAGGCAGTGGGGGAGAGAGGTGAGTCAGTTATGAGCTTCACTGGGTGTGGTTTCAGATTATGTTTCACCTGCACACCGTACAGCCTGACCTATGGGTTCGAACAGAGTTTTGTGTGGACAAACTGGTAATATGGACAGCATTTCCTCTCTATTGCGTTGTTCAGTTAAACCCAACAGTGCATGTCTCCAGTAAATGGTCCATGGGAGTTCGCCCAAACAGTTCACATGTGTTTTTTTTTATTTGGAGAAGGTCTTTGACTGCATCCCTCGTAGTATCTCGGGAGGGGGTGCTTCGGGATTATGGGGTCCGGGGCCATTTGCGAGAGCTGTCCAGTCCCTGTATGGTCGACGTCAGAACTTGGTATGCATTGCCGGCAGTAAGTCAAGCCTGTTCCAGGCGCATGTTGGACTCCGGCCGGGCTGCCCTTTATCACCGGTTCTATTCATGATCTTTATGGACAGGATTTCTAGGTGCAAATCTAGGTGGATTTCATCTCTGCTTTTTGCGGACGATGGTGTCCTGTTGGCTGGATGGAGCGTGAGATTGACAGATGGATCGGTGCAGTGGCTGCAGTGATGCAGTCATTGGTTTGGCTCTATCATGGTGAAGCATGAGTGTGAATGAATGAATATATTTTTTAGATAGAATGTTAGAGTTGACCCGAAAGGCAAAGCTCTTGATATACCGGTCAACCTACGTACTTTCACCTCTGGTCATGACCGAAAGGACAAGTTCCCGGATACAAGCGGTCGAATGAGTTTCCTCTGCAGGGTTGTTGGGCGCACCCTTAGAGACAAGGTGAGGAGCCGCTGCTCCACCACATTCAGAGGAGTCAGCTGAGATGACTGCATGGGGCATCTATTTCGGACCTCCCTGGGGAGGTGTTCCGTGCATGTCCACTGGGGGGATGCCTCGGGGAAGACCCAGGAGGGACATAGGATGACGTCACATGACTAAATAATAAAATGTTAAAAACATTAAAACCATAATAGCCCAAATGTTTCCTTTAACAGCACAAACCACCACAAACGTTTAGGACTAGTGTGGAGCGATTTGGGGCTGGTGCTGGTGATGTTACAGGTCAGAAAATGTTTAATTACTTCATAGCAGCCAAGCACAAACTACAGTTTTTACGGCAAAAACATAGCACAAAGAAACAGCACTGTTTTTTCGATGTTTTGAATGACGGGGGGGGGGGGTCAGCTTCACGGAGGCAGGAGAGGTTCAGACTGAACGAGAAGCCATTGTTAAACATTTCCGGTTCTGGTCTCCGAACCTTGGTTGGGAGACACCGGGGAGATCGCTGTTCTCCAGGGCCGGAGGCTGCTCGTCCTCTGGGGTTAACATCCCGACTTCACGCTGGGGAAGGAGGCTGATACAAGATGCAGCAATACAAGATGGACACGCCAGACTGAGCTGCTTGATTAAACTCCTTTTCCTCCGCTATTGCTCGATATGTTCTCCTCGTTCTCTCTGTCGCCGCTCCGCGCTGTCTCTCTCTCACATCTCACAACACTATGAACGTTCACATGGTGAGTGTTCACTTGTAAACATTTTCATGAAACGTTGAATTAAGGCGTCATTTTATAGTAATTTATTTTAATGGTTTTAGAATTATTTTTCTCCCCGTCCATCCGGTGTTGTGGTCTGGCTGCTCCGCCCCGCCCCTCCACCGTATCCTCCCATCTCATCAGGTTGGAGGAGGAGATGGAGGACCAGTTTCACAGGCGCCTCCACTCCCACACTCGATGCACCGGATTCCAGCTGTCGTGAGCCCGTGTGTGTGTGTGTGTGTGTGTGCGCTCCGACACAGAACGGCACTCGTCCCTGCTGTGTCGCAGGAATAAGAACTGAGAGTTGACCCCCCCTCCCCCGGTCTGCTTCGTGTGTGTTTTTTAAATAGCCTGTGGACAGTGGAGGAAACAACAAGCTTCATTCCGGTCGATGGTTTTATCTGCAGCCAAACGGGAGCACAATGTCATGGCAGCAGAACAACCGGACGCCCTTAAAACCCACCGACGTCGCGGTGGAGGTCAAGAGCAAAGTGAGTGCACGCTGTCCCCCCCCAGCCTAATGTGTAACCGTGTAATCTCATGAGCGCGACAACAAACGTTAGACCACCTGGGTTAGACCGCCTGTCTTAGACCGCCTGGGTTAGACCGCCTGGGTTAGACCGCCTGGGTTAGACCGCCTGTCTTAGACTTCCTGGGTTAGACCGCCTGATTTAGACTGCCTGTCTTAGACCGCCTGGGTTAGACCGCCTGGGTTAGACCGCCTGGTTTAGACCGCCTGTCTTAGACTTCCTGGGTTAGACCGCCTGGTTTAGACTGCCTGTCTTAGACCGCCTGTCTTAGACCGCCTGGTTTAGACCGCCTGGTTTAGACCGCCTGTCTTAGACTTCCTGGGTTAGACCGCCTGGTTTAGACCGCCTGTCTTAGACTGCCTGATTTAGACAGCCTGGCTTAGACCGCCTGTCTTAGACTTCCTGGGTTAGACCGCCTGTCTTAGACTGCCTGATTTAGACTGCCTGATTTAGACAGTCTGGCTTAGACCGCCTGTCTTAGACCGCCTGGTTTAGACCGCCTGTCTTAGACCGCCTGGGTTAGACCGCCTGGGTTAGACCGCCTGGTTTAGACCGCCTGGTTTAGACCGCCAGTCTTAGACCGCCTGTCTTAGACCGCCTGGTTTAGACCGCCTGGTTTCGACCGCCTGGTTTCGACCGCCTGGCTTAGACCGCCTGTCTTAGACCGCCTGGCTTAGCCCGCCAGTATTAGACCGCCTGGTTTTGACCGCCTGGTTTCGACCGCCTGTCTTAGACTGCCTGGCTTAGACCGCCTGACTTAGACTTCCTGATTTAGACCGCCTGGTTTAGACCGCCTGATTTAGACCGCCAGTCTTAGACCGCCTGGTTTAGACCACCTGGTTTCGACCCCCTGGCTTAGACCACCTGTCATAGACCGCCTGTCTTAGACTGCCTGGGTTAAACCGCCTGGTTTAGACCGCCTGTCTTAGACCACCTGGGTTAGACCGCCTGGGTTAGACCGCCTGGTTTAGACCGCCTGTCTTAGACTGCCTGGGTTAGACCGCCTGTCTTAGACCGCCTGGTTTAGACCGCCTGGTTTAGACCGCCTGTCTTAGACTTCCTAGGTTAGACCGCCTGGTTTAGACTGCCTGTCTTAGACCGCCGGGGTTTGACCGCCTGGTTTAGACCGCCTGGTTTAGACCGCCTGTCTTAGACTTCCTGGGTTAGACCGCCTGTCTTAGACTGCCTGGTTTAGACCACCTGTCTTAGACCGCCTGGTTTAGACCGCCTGTTTTAGACCGCCTGGCTTAGACCGCCTGGCTTAGACCGCCTGTCTTAGACCGCCTGGTTTAGACCGCCTGTTTTAGACCGCCTGGGTTAGACCGCCTGGTTTAGACTGCCTGGTTTAGACCACCTGTCTTAGACTTCCTGGGTTAGACCGCCTGTCTTAGACTGCCTGGTTTAGACCACCTGTCTTAGACCGCCTGGTTTAGACCACCTGTCTTAGACCGCCTGTTTTAGACCGCCTGTTTTAGACCGCCTGGCTTAGACCGCCTGGCTTAGACCGCCTGTCTTAGACCGCCTGGTTTAGACCGCCTGTTTTAGACCGCCTGGTTTAGACCACCTGGCTTAGACCGCCTGTCTTAGACTTCCTGATTTAGACCGCCTGGTTTAGACCGCCTGTCTTAGACCGCCTGGTTTAGACTGCCTGTCTTAGACCGCCTGGTTTAGACCGCCTGATTTAGACCGCCTGGTTTAGACTGCCAGTCTTAGACCGCCTGGTTTAGACCACCTGGTTTCGACCCCCTGGCTTAGACCACCTGTCATAGACCGCCTGTCTTAGACTGCCTGGGTTAGACCGCCTGGTTTAGACCGCCTGTCTTAGACCACCTGCGTTAGACCGCCTGGGTTAGACCGCCTGGTTTAGACCGCCTGTCTTAGACTGCCTGGGTTAGACCGCCTGGCTTAGACCGCCTGTCTTAGACCGCCTGGTTTAGACCGCCTGGTTTAGACCGCCTGTCTTAGACTTCCTAGGTTAGACCGCCTGGTTTAGACTGCCTGTCTTAGACCGCCGGGGTTTGACCGCCTGGTTTAGACCGCCTGTCTTAGACTTCCTGGGTTAGACCGCCTGTCTTAGACTGCCTGGTTTAGACCACCTGTCTTAGACCGCCTGGTTTAGACCACCTGTCTTAGACCGCCTGGTTTAGACCGCCTGTTATAGACCGCCTGGCTTAGACCGCCTGGCTTAGACCGCCTGTCTTAGACCGCCTGGTTTAGACCGCCTGTTTTAGACCGCCTGGGTTAGACCGCCTGGTTTAGACTGCCTGGTTTAGACCGCCTGTCTTAGACTTCCTGGGTTAGACCGCCTGTCTTAGACTGCCTGGTTTAGACCACCTGTCTTAGACCGCCTGGTTTAGACCACCTGTCTTAGACCGCCTGTTTTAGACCGCCTGTTTTAGACCGCCTGGCTTAGACCGCCTGTCTTAGACCGCCTGTCTTAGACCGCCTGGTTTAGACCGCCTGTTTTAGACCGCCTGGTTTAGACCACCTGGCTTAGACCGCCTGTCTTAGACTTCCTGGGTTAGACCGCCTGTCTTAGACTGCCTGGTTTAGACCACCTGTCTTAGACCGCCTGGTTTAGACCACCTGTCTTAGACCGCCTATTTTAGACCGCCTGGCTTAGACCGCCTGGCTTAGACCGCCTGTTTTAGACCGCCAGTCTTAGACCACCTGGTTTCGACCCCCTGGCTTAGACCGCCTGGTTTAGACCGCCAGTCTTAGACCGCCTGGTTTAGACCACCTGGTTTCGACCCCCTGGCTTAGACCATCAGTCTTAGACCGCCTGGTTTAGACCGCCAGTCTTAGACTGCCTGGTTTAGACCGCCTGGCTTAGACTTCCTGGGTTAGACCGCCTGTCTTAGACTGCCTGGTTTAGACCACCTGTCTTAGACCGCCTGGTTTAGACCGCCTGTTTTAGACCGCCTGGCTTAGACCGCCTGGCTTAGACCGCCTGTCTTAGACCGCCTGGTTTAGACCGCCTGTTTTAGACCGCCTGGGTTAGACCGCCTGGTTTAGACTGCCTGGTTTAGACCGCCTGTCTTAGACTTCCTGGGTTAGACCGCCTGTCTTAGACTGCCTGGTTTAGACCACCTGTCTTAGACCGCCTGGTTTAGACCACCTGTCTTAGACCGCCTGTTTTAGACCGCCTGTTTTAGACCGCCTGGCTTAGACCGCCTGGCTTAGACCGCCTGTCTTAGACCGCCTGGTTTAGACCGCCTGTTTTAGACCGCCTGGTTTAGACCACCTGGCTTAGACCGCCTGTCTTAGACTTCCTGATTTAGACCGCCTGGTTTAGACCGCCTGTCTTAGACCGCCTGGTTTAGACTGCCTGTCTTAGACCGCCTGGTTTAGACCGCCTGATTTAGACCGCCTGGTTTAGACTGCCAGTCTTAGACCGCCTGGTTTAGACCACCTGGTTTCGACCCCCTGGCTTAGACCACCTGTCATAGACCGCCTGTCTTAGACTGCCTGGGTTAGACCGCCTGGTTTAGACCGCCTGTCTTAGACCACCTGGGTTAGACCGCCTGGGTTAGACCGCCTGGTTTAGACCGCCTGTCTTAGACTGCCTGGGTTAGACCGCCTGGCTTAGACCGCCTGTCTTAGACCGCCTGGTTTAGACCGCCTGGTTTAGACCGCCTGTCTTAGACTTCCTAGGTTAGACCGCCTGGTTTAGACTGCCTGTCTTAGACCGCCGGGGTTTGACCGCCTGGTTTAGACCGCCTGTCTTAGACTTCCTGGGTTAGACCGCCTGTCTTAGACTGCCTGGTTTAGACCACCTGTCTTAGACCGCCTGGTTTAGACCATCTGTCTTAGACCGCCTGGTTTAGACCGCCTGTTTTAGACCGCCTGGCTTAGACCGCCTGGCTTAGACCGCCTGTCTTAGACCGCCTGGTTTAGACCGCCTGTTTTAGACCGTCTGGGTTAGACCGCCTGGTTTAGACTGCCTGGTTTAGACCGCCTGTCTTAGACTTCCTGGGTTAGACCGCCTGTCTTAGACCGCCTGGTTTAGACCACCTGTCTTAGACCGCCTGTTTTAGACCGCCTGGCTTAGACCGCCTGGCTTAGACCGCCTGTTTTAGACCGCCAGTCTTAGACCACCTGGTTTCGACCCCCTGGCTTAGACCGCCTGGTTTAGACCGCCAGTCTTAGACCGCCTGGTTTAGACCACCTGTCTTAGACCGCCTGTTTTAGACCGCCTGTTTTAGACCGCCTGGCTTAGACCGCCTGTCTTAGACCGCCTGTCTTAGACCGCCTGGTTTAGACCGCCTGTTTTAGACCGCCTGGTTTAGACCGCCTGGTTTAGACCACCTGGCTTAGACCGCCTGTCTTAGACTTCCTGGGTTAGACCGCCTGTCTTAGACTGCCTGGTTTAGACCACCTGTCTTAGACCGCCTGGTTTAGACCACCTGTCTTAGACCGCCTGTTTTAGACCGCCTGGCTTAGACCGCCTGGCTTAGACCGCCTGTTTTAGACCGCCAGTCTTAGACCACCTGGTTTCAACCCCCTGGCTTAGACCGCCTGGTTTAGACCGCCAGTCTTAGACCGCCTGGTTTAGACCACCTGGTTTCGACCCCCTGGCTTAGACCATCAGTCTTAGACCGCCTGGTTTAGACCGCCAGTCTTAGACTGCCTGGTTTAGACCGCCTGGCTTAGACCGCCTGTTTTAGACCGCCAGTCTTAGACCACCTGGTTTCGACCCCCTGGCTTAGACAATACAATACAATATTAATCTGTCCCTTGGAGGGCAATTTGGCTTACAGCAGTTTGAACTGCTGCCGGTTGCAGCGTGCGCATGCGCCCGGGCAATGCGGATGAAGTGTCTTGCCTAAGGACACAACGACAGTGTACATGCGCCTGAGCCGGGGATCGAACCGCCAACCTCTCGGTCGTAGGACAACCCTCTCAACCACCGCGCCACTGTCGCCCCTGACCGCCTGGTTTAGACCGCCAGTTTTAGACCGCCTGGTTTAGATCGCCTGTCGCCCCCCTCTCGGCTTTGTTTCCGGGCCCGTCTCCTGCGTGCATGTCATTCAGGTGTAAGGGTTAGGGTTAGGGTTAGCAGGCTGTGGGCGGCGGGGCTCAAGGCTGGGCTTAGGGTTTAAACACCAGGTAAGAGGAGGTCTAATTGTGGGAATTGTGCTCTGATTTAGAATCTGGATGACTTTGGACTCATTATTATTCTGATAGTTATTGTAGAAGAACGACGTTTCCCTGATGGAAGTTACCTTCAGGATGCAGATCAGAACTTGAGACAAATTTGACTCATAACTGAATCAGTTTTAGCCCCTATCCTGATCTCAGGTCAGTCTGGATCATTTTGATTTCTCATCTCATATTAGTGAATTGTCTGTGATCCTATAAATGTAATAATTGTGGATGATCAGATCCAGGATATGACTTATGCCCTAAATGATTTCAGTAATCCTACAAACTATCAGATAAATGAACCAACACATCAATTTATAAAATGGTTCAGAAATGGTCAACCCTAACCCTAACCCATTTTGCCCTTGGATACAAGCGGTTGCTGTTCCATCCCATCCAGAGGAGTCAGATGCTGATTGAGATACCTCCTGGACACCTGCAGTGGTGGCACATTAGTAGAGGTCAATGTGAATTAGATGGAATCTGGAAAAATAGTAAATTGACACATGGCCAGCTTCCAAACATTGTGGAACTGTGGAAAACATGCCGAAAGTCATCTGACCTTTGTGCCTTTGCTGTGCCTTTGTGTCTGAGACATGGCAAAGACTGTTTATTTCCCCCAGAACAATCGCATGCTCGTGTTTTATGGAGCAACTACAATGCGATAGCATAGCTTTACAGATTAATGCATGAACCGTGTACCACAGAAAGTACATGCAACCAGGAAACATTTCTCTGATCTGCTGTGAGCGATTGGGAATGTGTCATAGCATCCCATTGTCCAATACTGCTGTTATTTATTTATCTGCAAAACAGTGTGCAGCCTCATGGGTAGCACGGCTAGTGCAGTTAGCAGGAGCTAACGTAGCTGACGTAGCATTGGCAGTTTCTCCCTTGTGCCGGTCTCAAGCCCGGATAAATGCAGAGAGTTGCATCAGGAATTGCATCTGACGTAAAAATTTGCCAAATTGAACATGCAAATCAAAGTAAATAAGAAAGTGATACCGGATCGGTCGAGGCCGGGTTAACAATGACCGCCAGCAGCGTTGTTAACCCACGAGCCGCTGCTTGAAATTGGATTACGGTGGGTTGAAGACAGAGATGCTGAAGAGGAGGAAGACGAGTGCATCAGCAGCGAGAGAAGAGGGAATGGAAGAGTTTAGGACTGAGAGAAGGGACTTTGAATGTTGGGACGATGATGGGAAAAGCTAGAGAGCTGGTGGACATGATGATGAGGAGGAGGAAGGTGGATGTGTGTCCAGGAGACCAGGAGGAAAGGAAGCAAGGCTAGAAGCTGAGGAGCAGGATTCAAGTTGTTTATAACGGAGGAGAGGAAAGAGGAATGGAGGAGGAGTTATCTTGAAGGAGGAGTTGGTGCGGAGTGTTCTAGAGGAGAAGGAGAAGTTCTTACGCTCCACATGTAGGAGGTGAGTTAGAGGAGAAGAAGAAGTTCTTACGCTCCACAGGTAGGAGGTGAGTTAGAGGAGAAGGAGAAGTTCTTACGCTCCACAGGTAGGAGGTGAGTTAGAGGAGAAGGAGAAGTTCTTACGCTCCACAGGTAGGAGGTGAGTTAGAGGAGAAGGAGAAGTTCTTACGCTCCACAGGTAGGAGGTGAGTTAGAGGAGAAGGAGAAGTTCTTACGCTCCACAGGTAGGAGGTGAGTTAGAGGAGAAGGAGAAGTTCTTACGCTCCACAGGTAGGAGGTGAGTTAGAGGAGAAGGAGAAGTTCTTACACTCCACAGGTAGGAGGTGAGTTAGAGGAGAAGGAGAAGTTCTTACGCTCCACAGGTAGGAGGTGAGTTAGGAGAAGGAGAAGTTCTTACGCTCCACAGGTAGGAGGTGAGTTAGAGGAGAAGGAGAAGTTCTTACGCTCCACAGGTAGGAGGTGAGTTAGAGGAGAAGGAGAAGTTCTTACGCTCCACAGGTAGGAGGTGAGTTGGTGACTGTGAGGTCGTGGTAGGAGAGAGAGGAGCCAGCCAGCATAGGCTGGTGGTTTGTAAGATGACTCTAGTGGTGAAGAATCAAGAATCAAAAATCAAGAATCAGGAAATGTTTATTGTCACTGCAACTCTCGCATGAAAGAACAAAAAACCGCACTGAGGTCCCAGCTTGAGGCTCACAACAAACAGTCACTAAAACAGACACACATTCATTCAACGCAAAACTTTTCCTGGAATATATACACAATTATTAATTGCACAAATCCCCGAATAGCAGCATCCAATATTAACAAAAAGAAGAGGAAGAGGACGAAGGCAGAGCAGAGCAGAGGACAAAGTGTTGGAGGCGGAAGAACGAAGAGAGCTGTGTGGCTTTCAGGGAAGAGGTGAGATGGGATAACGACATTGTTCAGAAACCCCTATGTTCCAACAATTTGGCTGGTGACCTGCATGACCCTCGGCCAATTGTGATTGTCCTCCGTGAAACACTTTTTATCAATTTGCATTCTCGTCAAACAGTGTGTTTAGCTAAACCCCGGCAGACATTGATGAAGATAACTGGTTCTCTGAAGCCTTTAATAAAGCTCAGCCTTGAGAACGCTAGAGAACATTTCCTTCCTGGTGAATCTCCAGAAATACCGGAAGAGCTTGTTCTCGGGAAGGATGTTCAGCATGTTAGAGTGATGAAGAGGAGAGACAGGAAGGATGTTCAGCATGTTAGAGTGATGAAGAGGAGAGACAGGAAGGATGTTCAGCATGTTAGAGTGATGAAGAGGAGAGACAGGAAGGATGTTCAGCATGTTAGAGTGATGAAGAGGAGAGACAGGAAGGATGTTCAGCATGTTAGAGTGATGAAGAGTAGAGACAGGAAGGATGTTCAGCATGTTAGAGTGATGAAGAGGAGAGACAGGAAGGATGTTCAGCATGTTAGAGTGATGAAGAGGAGAGACAGGAATGATGTTCAGCATGTTAGAGTGATGAAGAGTAGAGACAGGAAGGATGTTCAGCATGTTAGTGATGAAGAGTAGAGACAGGAAGGATGTTCAGCATGTTAGAGTGATGAAGAGTAGAGACAGGAAGGATGTTCAGCATGTTAGTGATGAAGAGTAGAGACAGAAAGGATGTTCAGCATGTTAGAGTGATGAAGAGTAGAGACAGGAAGGATGTTCAGCATGTTAGTGATGAAGAGTAGAGACAGAAAGGATGTTCAGCATGTTAGAGTGATGAAGAGTAGAGACAGGAAGGATGTTCAGCATGTTAGTGATGAAGAGTAGAGACAGGAAGGATGTTCAGCATGTTAGAGTGATGAAGAGTAGAGACAGGAAGGATGTTCAGCATGTTAGAGTGATGAAGAGTAGAGACAGGAAGGATGTTCAGCATGTTAGAGTGATGAAGAGGAGAGACAGGAAGGATGTTCAGCATGTTAGAGTGATGAAGAGGAGAGACAGGAATGATGTTCAGCATGTTAGAGTGATGAAGAGTAGAGACAGGAAGGATGTTCAGCATGTTAGAGTGATGAAGAGGAGAGACAGGAAGGATGTTCAGCATGTTAGAGTGATGAAGAGGAGAGACAGGAAGGATGTTCAGCATGTTAGAGTGATGAAGAGGAGAGACAGGAAGGATGTTCAGCATGTTAGAGTGATGAAGAGGAGAGACAGGAATGATGTTCAGCATGTTAGAGTGATGAAGAGTAGAGACAGGAAGGATGTTCAGCATGTTAGTGATGAAGAGTAGAGACAGGAAGGATGTTCAGCATGTTAGAGTGATGAAGAGTAGAGACAGGAAGGATGTTCAGCATGTTAGAGTGATGAAGAGGAGAGACAGGAAGGATGTTCAGCATGTTAGAGTGATGAAGAGGAGAGACAGGAAGGATGTTCAGCATGTTAGAGTGATGAAGAGTAGAGACAGGAAGGATGTTCAGCATGTTAGAGTGATGAAGAGGAGAGACAGGAAGGATGTTCAGCATGTTAGAGTGATGAAGAGGAGAGACAGGAATGATGTTCAGCATGTTAGAGTGATGAAGAGTAGAGACAGGAAGGATGTTCAGCATGTTAGTGATGAAGAGTAGAGACAGGAAGGATGTTCAGCATGTTAGAGTGATGAAGAGTAGAGACAGGAAGGATGTTCAGCATGTTAGTGATGAAGAGTAGAGACAGAAAGGATGTTCAGCATGTTAGAGTGATGAAGAGTAGAGACAGGAAGGATGTTCAGCATGTTAGTGATGAAGAGTAGAGACAGAAAGGATGTTCAGCATGTTAGAGTGATGAAGAGTAGAGACAGGAAGGATGTTCAGCATGTTAGTGATGAAGAGTAGAGACAGGAAGGATGTTCAGCATGTTAGTGATGAAGAGTAGAGACAGGAAGGATGTTCAGCATGTTAGAGTGATGAAGAGGAGAGACAGGAAGGATGTCCAGCATGTTAGAGTGATGAAGAGTAGAGACAGGAAGGATGTTCAGCAGGTTAGAGTGATGAAGAGTAGAGACAGGAAGGATGTTCAGCATGTTAGAGTGATGAAGAGTAGAGACAGGAAGGATGTTCAGCATGTTAGAGTGATGAAGAGTAGAGACAGGAAGGATGTTCAGCATGTTAGAGTGATGAAGAGTAGAGACAGGAAGGATGTTCAGCATGTTAGAGTGATGAAGAGTAGAGACAGGAAGGATGTTCAGCAGGTTAGAGTGATGAAGAGTAGAGACAGGAAGGATGTTCAGCATGTTAGAGTGATGAAGAGTAGAGACAGGAAGGATGTTCAGCATGTTAGAGTGATGAAGAGTAGAGACAGGAAGGATGTTCAGCATGTTAGAGTGATGAAGAGTAGAGACAGGAAGGATGTTCAGCATGTTAGAGTGATGAAGAGTAGAGACAGGAAGGATGTTCAGCATGTTAGTGATGAAGAGTAGAGACAGAAAGGATGTTCAGCATGTTAGAGTGATGAAGAGTAGAGACAGGAAGGATGTTCAGCATGTTAGAGCGATGAAGAGTAGAGACAGGAAGGATGTTCAGCATGTTAGTGATAAAGAGTAGAGACAGGAAGGATGTTCAGCATGTTAGTGATGAAGAGTAGAGACAGGAAGGATGTTCAGCATGTTAGAGTGATGAAGAGTAGATACAGGAAGGATGTTCAGCAGGTTAGAGTGATGAAGAGTAGAGACAGGAAGGATGTTCAGCAGGTTAGAGTGATGAAGAGTAGAGACAGGAAAGATGTTCGGCAGGTTAGAGTGATGAAGAGTAGAGACAGGAAGGATGTTCAGCATGTTAGAGTGATGAAGAGTAGAGACAGGAAGGATGTTCAGCATGTTAGTGATGAAGAGTAGAGACAGGAAGGATGTTCAGCATGTTAGTGATGAAGAGTAGAGACAGGAAGGATGTTCAGCATGTTAGAGTGATGAAGAGTAGATACAGGAAGGATGTTCAGCAGGTTAGAGTGATGAAGAGTAGAGACAGGAAAGATGTTCGGCAGGTTAGAGTGATGAAGAGTAGAGATGAAGGTCTTTAGAGGACCGAGTGGATGCAGTAATGTCTACATTGTGCGTGATGGCCGGAGCTCCAGACTCTGTGAATGAGATGGCGTTTTGGTTTTCGTTTATGTTCCTCTGTGTGCCTTAAGCCGTGGGCCTTCACACTATTTTATTATGTTAGCATAATGACAATAAAGAATCTTGAATCTTGAAACGTAAGCAGCGGATGAGAACAGCTGAAACCTCATTGGCAGCCCCAGACAATGACAACAGGAAATGAAGACTGATCCATCGCTTCTGTCATACAGCTGTTGCACTGTTCTAAACTTGTTTGTTCAGATGTTGCTTTATCACAATATACAATAAAGAAATGTTGGTTAAACTTAATTAATTCTGGGCCAATAGAATACTCTTCAAATCCACTATCAACTAACACACTGAGCTTGGATGTGTCTCTCCCTTAAGTGCTAAAATGAAGAGAACACTATTTCCATCGGGTAGAAAGTAACATCCGGCTTGTACCAGCGCTGGTGTCACAAGTGAGTGGGGTGTCAGGTTTCTTTTGTTTTTAGGGAGCATAAGATTTCTCATGGTGAAGCAAATATCAGTGACATTTATTCACATCTTTGTTTTTGTTCCTTATCTTCAGTTCGAGGCAGAATATCGTCGCTTTGCTCTAAAGAAGAATGGCCCGGGTGGCTTCCCGGAGTTCTACCAACTCATCCAAACCATCCATCACATTCCTGGTGTTGACATGCTATTAGATTATGCCGATGTCCAAGGAGACCTCCTTCCAATCAACAATGATGACAACTTCCACAAAGCTGTCAAGTCAGCCAATCCACTGCTCCGCATTATCATAACCAAGAAAGGTAAGGGGGGGGGGGGGGGGGGCGCGCATTTGTTGTCTCCTAGCCATTGATAGCTCAGTGCTCAGTGCTGGATGCTCTACCTACCTGTGTGCTCTTCTCATCAGACACGTATTGACTGCTTTGCTGCCTGAACGGACATGTGCTAGTTGTTCTTTACACACTGGCGCTCTGTCATTTGAACAATAAACACACACAGTCCGTGTCTTTTTCTCTCAACAGAAAGATGAATGGGTTTGTTCTGAGCCGTGTGTGTGTGTGTGGCAGTGCTGTATGATAAATACAGTAGTACCTCAGCTTACGAATGTCCCTACATCCGAAAGTTTCAGGTTACGAAGTATCTGAATGGGAAAATATTGCCTCTCGTTACGGAGGCGTTTCAGGCTACGAAGTCAAAAATAGCTGCTCGTAGCTGCTCTGCCATTGGCTATCGCCTAAAATCTGCCTGGCAACCCGTTGCGTATGCGTGTATCCCAGCACGCTATTCGTGTCCCCCTCGTGTCACCCGGAAAAAGTGTTGACAAGTCGGGCTATTGCTCATTATGATGACGTCTGCCTCGCACATTTCCGACGGATTGTCAAAAGCCGGCAAAAGCAGACGTCATTGGATCGGTTTTTCAAGAAACGCGAGGCAGAAAACACCGCAAAGGACCAGTAAACAAAGAGGACAAAAAGTAACAGCTAACAGGTAGATTAATATTTAAAACAAATATCATAATGTAGCGTCCGTCGGACGCTGGAATAAGCACACGACGGGTAACTCTCTGTGTGTGTGGGTGCCGCGAGGAGGAGGAGGAGAACGGGAGAGCTGCGTCCCGCAGCTCTCCCGTTCTCCTCCTCCTCCTCGCGGCACCCCCACACACACACCGCCCCTCCTCCCTGGATGCCTTTGCGGACTCTCTGCAGCGTAGGAATAATGAACACTCCTAAAACATGAACCGTTACAATACTTTTGCGGGGCTTGGAACGGATTAGTGCATTTACATTCAAAATGCGTCTCTACTTACGAAGTTTTCACGTTACGAAGCTACTCCCAGAACGGATTAAATTCGTAAGCTGAGGTACCACTGTAGCTGCTTTCATGGTACACCCTGAAATGTTTGGTCTGTATGCTACGTGTTTGTGTCTTCCCTGTGACACACCTGTCGACTTGGCTGAGCCTTTATCTGTCCGCTGATGGCTTTATACAACAAACACTGCAGAAAGACTGCAGGTCAAGGTTGTATGACGAATGGCTGTGACTCCACTGCAGACTTCATGGAGACATAACAGACTGTGAAGCTGCTTGTTGTGTTTCTGATAAGTCAGAGTAATAAGATATAGCACTAGTTACAACTAAAATCTAAAAGTGACCAAGTATGAATGGGTATCATTCAGGGTTTTGCTGATGCTAATGCAAAATATACTGCAGTGCGCTGCCTTTTGCTGTGCATAATGCATGATGTAAGGATACTAATCTGCTTCTCAACAGGCCTCTATTGTTCCAAATCAAAGATGAATGCTAATATAATCAGATTAACATGGTGGTACTGGAGGAGATAAGGAAAGGAGTGCTCAAGAAAGCAAAGTGTAAGGCAGGGAGATGGATGGATGAGAGAACAAGAACAAATCAATACACACTTTGGTTACAATTAGGGCCACTAATTTTATGTTTTAAGTTCAATAGCCAAAAGATAAAATAATTCACAATAACAGACACCGGGAATCACAGCAGAGTTTAATCTCCGTCATTCATATATACCCGTAAAGTCACGTGTAAGGGTTAGTCCATGAGTTGCACGACTAAGATCATACTCACACAATCACTGCTGTAAAATATTGTTTACGTACTACATGTACTACAGTGGAGAGACTCCTCCAGAGAATTCATGCAGCAGTGTACAGCAACAGAGTCCATCTCCACCTCTTATCAGGCTACTTCTGACACACCAGGATAGGGGTTATAGCATTTCTAACAGTCCTTTGCCCCCCATCTGTTGAAGTCTCTGATGTTGCCAAGAATGTATGGTGGTCTATAATATAATATATTATATAATATCACCGTATAGTAGAGCCATATGGACAGACACCTACTACTAAACCACTGTCCAGAACAAAGGGTCATGCTGTCCCATTGTTAATCTGCTACGTGTGTGTGTGTGTGTGAGGGACAGCGTGCTAACAGCCCATCTGCTGTTGCCATTAGCCATTGAGTGGGATTATATTACTCTGAAATACTTCATCAGTCGTACCAGCTTCACTTACTGCCAGTGTGACTGTGTATGTGTGTGTTTGTGTAATGTGCACAATGTAAAAAGGTTTGGAAGTATTGCAGCAATGCATCAGTGCTGCAGTGGTTGTCTGGATAACAATCAGTCTATTGGCTAGTTGATATCTCAACAGGCAGAAGTCACCATGGTTACAACCACTGAGAGGGCTGTATGATGGGAGCAAATGCAAGCTCATACCCTGGAATGGTAAGTTGTTTTCAGTCCAGAAAATGACACATGGTATGGACATTTCTGGAGACAAATCCCAACCTGGTCTGGTCACCACCTGTGGAAGGTGATCCCTGCTCACAGCAATAAGGAGAATGCATGAAATGAAATGCTTTTATTAATCATCATCTGCTGACACACACAATGAAATTGAATTTTCACCCTAGAACAACAGGCCCCTTGAAACAACCACACACAATACGTGTATCAAAGGGCCCTAGCACACGGAGAGGGAGTAGGGTGAAGGCGCCGCCGTGGTCGGCGCACCTGGAGCCGTCCTCCTCCAGAGCACTCGGCAGTGCTCTGGAGGCAGACTGGCCCCTCTCCAGTCACCAGCCCACACACCACATCCCACCAGAGCTGGGTCTCGAACCGGGGAAGCAGTGGACTTCTCCTTCCCAGCCCAGGGCCCAACCCACTGAGCCACTGCCGCATCTCAATAACGTTAATGGTTGACCTTTTTGCTCCTTTTTATTATCTTCTACCTTATTTGAAAATGTTTCGTAGTGATACATGGACAGCGACCCATTGTACACACATGCGGCCCTACTTTGGACATGCCGTCCACATACAACAGCTATCCGGAGCTTTGAGCTGAAATGGATGCTATACTCAGTAATAATTCTTATGCTATGGTTATTGCTTAGACTCTATCCTTAACAAACTTACAAATATCTACATTTTTCTCTTAACAGAAAAACAGGATATCTTTACATATGATGAGTCAACACGTCCTGGGTTGCAGTCAGTGCAACCTTAGCTTAACTATATGTATTATAATAAAGGTCATCTAATCCTATATGTACTGTGTTAGAGTGTCATTTTGGTTGGTGGTGTGCCCCAGGATTTTGTAAATGTAAAAAATGTGCCGCGGCTCAAAAAAGGTCGAAAATCACTGCTTTAGATGAATAACTGATATTTGATGATGATTGTGATCTTATTTCGGTGGTGGTTTTAAACTTCCTGTGATGTTAGTGGTATGGTATAACAGCTAAATGGGTCTGCATTGACTGTTTGAGCACCAAGCACCACTGATGTGGACAGTCCTGAAGGAGCTCCGGTCTTTGACAAGAGCAGACGTTTTTTTCCTCTCTGCGCCTCTCATCCCTGCTTGCATTTTTTGTCTCGTCTCGTCCATCTGCTTTCCAGGACCCGCTGCGTGCTCAGCTCTGGTCTACTAAATCATGGAATTGATTAACTGGTCTCTTAGTGCGATTGCTCACATTTTTTCACCCAAACATGGGACTCCGGGGGAGCCCACCTGTCCAGACGGGACCCACGCAGCAGGCTAAACCATGGATCCCTGGGAGAAATGGAGAGTGGTCTGTCTCATGGTCCTATCTGTAGAGAACACGTTTGTCTTATTTGTGGGGGGGCATCTGCTAATTGGGACGGGAGTTTCCCTGGTGTACCGGAAAGTCTCCAAGTCGGTGGCTTTCAAAGTTCTGGATAAATTGACCATGGATCTAAATGTGCTCTTCGGTGCTTTGGGGGACAGTGTGATGGCTCGAATCCAGGACCTGGGCAACCAGCTCAGGGATCGAGGACCTGCAGAAACTGGATACCATCTTGCGCCAGCAGGTAGAACTGTATCGCAGATCACCGGACTGAGTCCTGGCTTGGAGGGACTGAAGTCTCGCCTTGGCACACGAATCGAGGAATAACTGAGGACCAGTTGTATATTTGGATTAAGCTAAGTTTAATTTCGGCTGAATATTGGATCTATTATGTCTTCAGTCCCCCCCCTCTCCCCCCTGAGAGAGTTCTATACGACGTCAGGTCCTATCTGTCTATCCAAACAATCCAAGGACATGTCTCTCTGACTTTTCACACACATGAACTCTCACACACACACACACACCCACACCCCTCATTGGCTCATCTGCTCCCGGAAACCTTCCTACTGCGCCCCCCCTCATCCCCGAAGGACAATTCTCCGGACTTGCCTGGTTCCTACTTTTCATTGAAAACATTCCTGCGCATTACCAGTGCACCGTGTCGTTCCTTTCACCTGCGTGTGCTGTCCCGTGTACCTGATGCTTTTTCTTCACCTTCTCGAAGAAGAGTTGTTGGCAGCGCGATTTATTTGCTGCAGCCGAAGCTCACTCATTGAATCTTGTTTCAATGTTGCACTGTACTTGTACTGTGTTGACAATGACAATAAAAGCTTTCCATTTCCTAAGCACGGGTTGTTTTGACACTCTAATAGAAGAGAACAAATCAAATCCAAGGTTTCTCTCTGACACCGTAGCTAGGCTAACACAAAGCTAGAGCAGCATATTACTCATCTCTAATAGAAGAGAACAAATCTAATCCAAGGTTTCTCTTTGACACCGTAGCTAGGCTAACACGAAGCTAGAGCAGCATATTACTCATCTAATAGAAGAGAACAAATCTAATCCAAGGTTTCTCTCTGACACCGTAGCTAGGCTAACACAAAGCTAGAGCAGCATATTACTCATCTCTAATAGAAGAGAACAAATCTAATCCAAGGTTTCTCTTTGACACCGTAGCTAGGCTAACACAAAGCTAGAGCAGCATATTACTCATCTCTAATAGAAGAGAACAAATCTAATCCAAGGTTTCTCTTTGACACCGTAGCTAGGCTAACACAAAGCTAGAACAGCATATTACTCATCTCTAATAGAAGAGAACAAATCTAATCCAAGGTTTCTCTTTGACACCGTAGCTAGGCTAACACGAAGCTAGAGCAGCATATTACTCATCTAATAGAAGAGAACAAATCTAATCCAAGGTTTCTCTTTGACACCGTAGCTAGGCTAACACAAAGCTAGAGCAGCATATTACTCATCTCTAATAGAAGAGAACAAATCTAATCCAAGGTTTCTCTTTGACACCGTAGCTAGGCTAACACAAAGCTAGAGCAGCATATTACTCATCTCTAATAGAAGAGAACAAATCTAATCCAAGGTTTCTCTCTGACACCGTAGCTAGGCTAACACAAAGCTAGAGCAGCATATTACTCATCTCTAATAGAAGAGAACAAATCTAATCCAAGGTTTCTCTTTGACACCGTAGCTAGGCTAACACAAAGCTAGAGCAGCATATTACTCATCTCTAATAGAAGAGAACACGTCTAATCCAAGGTTTCTCTTTGACACCGTAGCTAGGCTAACACAAAGCTAGAGCAGCATATTACTCATCTCTAATAGAAGAGAACAAATCTAATCCAAGGTTTCTCTTTGACACCGTAGCTAGGCTAACACAAAGCTCCAGCTCTGTTGACCCTTCTGTTCCGACAGGTCTCAGTAGTGAAGATTTCATGAACTACTTCTGTACCAAACTCGAATCTATCAGGGATGACATTCATCAACGTCTGCCCACTTGTGGCATTGGCCCCTCCATGGGCAATGGAAGTAGAGATATGACTGTTACTCTTGATAGTTATTTGGATAATTTCACCCCCCATTAACTTTCAGCAACCAAGTGTGGCTATTGCCTCATCTAAACCTTTTCTCTTAGACCCGGTCCAACTAGAATTCCATTGCTAAATATAATTACCGTATTTTCCGGATTATAAGTCGCGGTTTTCTTCATAGTTTGGTCGGGGGTGCGACTTATAAATCGGAGCGACTTATATATGCTTTTTTTTACAAAATCTGTGAGCGCAGAGACAGTAGCCTACACATTTCTATAACAGGTGTTACAGGGAACTCTGAACCTCCAGAAACCGCGACAGATTCTGACGGGTCACAGAGTTATCTGTCACACCTGTTATCTAAAAACACAAATTAGAAGGGCTGAATGAAAATGGCGCCGAAAAGAAAGTCATATTCCGCGGCTTACAAGCTTCAGATAGTGAAATATGGAGCCGGAAACGGCAATCGAGCAGCAGAAAGAAAGTTTGGAGTGAGCGAAAAACTTGTAAGGGACTGGCGAAAAGCGGAGGTTACGCTTACTGAAATGAAGAAAACAAAGAAAGCTAATCGCGGGCGACAAGCTAGGTGGCCGCAGTTGGAGGAACGAGTTCACGCATGGGTGCTTGAACAACGTGCTGCTGGGAGAGGTTTGTCAACGGTGCAGTTGCGTCTCCACGCCCAGGTGGTTGCCAAGGAGGTGAATATAAACGGCTTTGCGGGAGGACCTTCTTGGTGTTACCGCTTCATGCAACGCAAACGCCTCTCTATCAGAGCAAGGACGACACTGTCCCAAAAACTGCCAGCGGACTTCCAAGCCAAGGTTGACAGTTTCCGCGCGTTCATTGAAAAGCATGTAAGTGATCACAACGTGACACCGGATCATATTATTAACATGGACGAGGTCCCCCTCACTTTTGACATCCCCATGGGCCGAAGTGTTGCAGAGAAAGGGCAAAAAAGTGTGAATATCGTTACACTTCACAGTGGTGCTGGCATGTTGTGGAGACGGATCAAAACTGCCACCGATGGTCATTTTCGAATGAAAAACCATCCCAAAAATCCAATCCTCCTCAGTTGAAGTCGCCGTGAACGAGAAAGGGTGGATTGATCAAGAAATGATGAACTTGTGGCTTACAAAGTGCTACAATAAGCGACCGGATGGCTTCTTTAGAGCACGCAAAGCTCTGCTTGTGATGGATAGCATGAGAGCGCACATCACACCACAGTTAAAAAATAAATTAAAAGTTTTCAACTCCATACCTGCCATCATCCCTGGAGGCTTAACCAAAATACTCCAGCCACTTGATATCTCCGTGAATAGGAGCTTTAAGTCAGTTTTGCGTAACCTGTGGGAGCAGTGGATGACGGATGGAGAGCACAGCTTCACGGCAACCGGGAGAATGCGCCATGCAACTTTCCTGGAAGTCATTGAATGGATCGACAAAGCATGGGCTTCAGTGACAACCGTAACCATCCTGTCGGGATTCAGAAAGGCTGGAATAATTGGAACTGCAACTGACGACGAGTCTGATGTAAGCGACGTAGAAGAGGAAGCGGCGTCTTGTCTACCTGCCGAGTTGGGGGAGTTGTTCAAAAGTGACACCGAGGATGAAGATTTCCTTGGATTTCGTGATTCGGAGTAAAACCTGATATTTTGGTAAACTTGTTAGCATGTTCTTTGTGCTATATGTTGTTTGGTGTTGGATTTTATCAAATAAATTTTCCCCAAAAATGCGACTTATCCTCCAGTGCGACCTATATATGTTTTTTTCTTCTTAATTATGCATTTTTTGGCTGGTGCGACCTACAATCCGGAGCGACGTATAATCCAAAAAATACGGTAATCTATCCTTACTTACAGGCTATGTATCCCAGTCTTTAAAAAGAATTAAAACCCATATAAGTATGAATGTTTTAACTCTTCTCTTCATCCTTCTTTGTGTCTGTTTTAAGAGGATGAACCTACAGTCTTTGGTACCAACTCTCTCCAGAGGAGTAAGAAGGGGCTTGGCTTAACTGGACTGCGCACCACCAGCTCAGGCTCCACCCACTCAAAAAACAAACCAGGTATTCTGATTGGCCTGCCACAGAACTTCAGACAGATCTCTTCCATCATTGATGTGGACATCCTGCCTGAGACTCACCGACGTGTTCGACTCCACAAGCATGGTACCCACAAACCTCTGGGTTTCTACATCCGTGATGGGGTGAGCATGCGAGTCGCACCACAGGGTGTTGAGAAGGTAAGTTCAATTCATATTAACAGTCAGTATTGAACGTTACACTTTAAATTGAAAATGTTTTTGAAAACCACACAAGTTGTTAGAGGAATAGACTGCTCAGCTCTTCAGCCGATACACAGGACAGGTTGAATAAACCCAAATTTCATGATGTAATCCTAAATGTTTGAACATTTGATGGCCCTGTGTCACATGCTTGTATGAAAGCTTCCTACGTTATAGTCAGATCTTACGTTTGTCTTTTTTTCCTGATCTGTGTTACAGGTTCCAGGGGTGTTCATATCTCGTTTGGTACGTGGTGGACTCGCAGAAAGCACCGGGCTACTGGGAGTTAATGACGAGATCCTTGAGGTCAATGGTATCGATGTAGCAGGAAAATCATTGGATCAGGTAATTATTAATATTTGCCTTCTGAAAGAGTAGTTCGGCTAGGTCGCTGTAATAGTTTGTGTTTGAATGAGGTGAGTTGGGGACCGAGAGAACTTAACAGCCACAGTGTAGCAAATGAAGTACCTCTGTTGCATGACCTTTAGAGCCAGTAGAGTGGACCTTGTCTAGATGTACAGTCGGTTCCTCTTGAGATTGATCAGTTGCTTGTTTCTGTTGACCTGCATGTTTATATTCAATGAAATACTGACCATCTGAATATTTGAATCTGAATTTGTTTATGCTAAAAAATACAATAACATATCTTAATGATTCCAGAGGTAAATGAAAAATGCAGGTGCATACTTTCGATATATACACATACATGCATACAAATATGTATGAAGAAGCTAATTCATAGACCCTGCACATTTGTAGCTACTTGGATAAAAGGGCTCTTGTCACGGTCTCGGATGATGTTAGCTCAGCTTTTCTATTGGTGTGTACGACTCTCTGCTTGAACACAGGTTTTTAAGGAGTGATTCTCTGACTAAATTTCAGGTTACATACATGATGGTAGCCAACAGTCACAATCTCATCGTGACTGTCAAACCAGCTAACCAGAGAAACAATGTAATACATCGTGGGAGTAAAGGCTCAATGGGTAACTCTGGTTCCGTGGGCTCAGCTGGATCATCTGGCTCTGCTCCATCACATGACTCGCCAAGCCCAGCCTCTCAGAGCAACCCCATTACTGCAAGGTATGACATGGACAGCCTACCTCTGAAGATACAGACAAAAATACTGTATGGTGTGAGTCTTTAAAACAGCATTCTGAACTACAATTTCAATACAGCAACCAAAAACAGCAGCAGATAAGGACATGGAGAAAGTTTTATGAATGCTTTAAAAATATATCTATATGTTTTTTTAAAGACTTTACTTTCATGAAGGCCTACCCAGAATAATATAAATAATCTTGCATCTTAACTTTTCTACCTTTTCATTAACTGTCTGATCTTTCACAACACTTATGTTTTCTTGAAAAGCAGGGACAACAGTCAGGAGTGTCAGAAATGAGAATTGCTCCTTCTTTGGTCATATAGATCCTACAATAAGCGGCGTCAAAGGCCCTTGCGGGCCGACGGGCCGATGAGCTGACCCGCCGACGCATGCCGCTTTTGTCCTGATTGCTTCATAAGTGTTTATATCTGAGCTGCATTAGTTGCTCACCCATCGCCATGGCAACAGCGTAAAAAAAATGCAGCCTGGGTGTCATTTACTTTTTCGACTGGCATGTGTGTGAGAATGTACGTGGCAAATTAGGTTTCCATGCTAATATGTCATTTTCATATCATGGGAGAAATTCTTATTGTCCGTAATAGAATAACATGGGGAACTTCGGCCATTCAGCGCTGTAAGGCCGACACTTTTAAAGTGTCCAGGTGGGAAGGATCAATAAGTGTTTAAAATTTGGTTGTGATTGGAGTGTGTATACAGGAGCAATTTTTGGTGTACAGAAAATATAAAAATTCTACCTCAAGCTTGACGGAAACCGTAAAATGTATAAAAACAATTTGGATACATTTTGATGTGTGTGTGCTGTTGAGTGTCGGTGTGTGTTAGTCGTCGTCAACTGCATTGTGAAGTTGAATGCCGATGGTTGACGAGCTGCGCTCATCAACTTGTTCTCTTCTGCGTTGCAAAAGCAAAAGCCCCGCTCCTTACGCCTAGATAGGCGCTCGGGCCTAATAATTTTTTTTTTTTTAATGTTTCAACTCAAAAACAGTATAGTGTGGCAGGATGAGGAATGACTCAGAGAAGAAGGTGGATTAGCTCTTTACTCTTCATATGCCAACGACAGACTGACTGCAATCTGAGCGCCAAAACCTTATGGGTGCAAAACCACGCCCATTACCCATAAACCTCTTGGGTGAGAGACCTATCCTAAGTGGTCACCACACAGCCCCCCACCCCACGAACACCCAGAGGGAAACATCTGGATAAACAGTCAATATCTGACAGGGGGCCTGATCAGCCTGCCATAACGGCTGCGCCGTCCGGCTGTAGGAACCTGTAGCTCCAGGCGTCCACGCGGACCACCGTTAGGTGTCACAACATCCGCAGAAGGCCTCCTTTCAGGACCTTCCACCCGCTGGGACACATCAGCGCGTCTGGAAGGGGGACGACCCCGGCGGGGAACCTGGGCCGGACACACCTCTTTGTCAACCAGCACATGCGCTGGCTTAAGCCTATCTAATGTGACGCGCTCTCTACGTCCCCCCATGTCTATGACAAAAAATTTCTCGAGCACCCTAAATGGGCCATCATAAGGAGGCAGGAGAGGCGAGCGGTAAGCGTCATGTCGCAGGAAAACAAAACGAGCTTTTGCAAGCTCCATCGGCTCGAACAACCGTGGAAAACAGTGATGAACAGGCACTGGAGACAGAGCAGCGTCTGACGAAAAATGATGTGACTGCGGGGCAGAACTCTCCGGCAAAAACTCACCCGGAACGCGAAGCGGTTGCACAAACACCAACTCTGCAGGTGAAGCATCTAGGTCCTCCTTAGGAGCTGAACGCAACCCCAGCATCACCCAAGGCAAACGATCCACCCAGTTACCATCCGAGAGCGCCGCACGCAAAGCAGCCTTGAGCGAGCGGTGACAACGTTCACATAAGCCGTTAGCCTGAGGATGGTACGCGGTAGTGCGGTGAACCTGTGTGCCCAGGGAACTCGCTGTTGCTGACCAGAGCGCTGAAACAAACTGAGGGCCTCTGTCAGAAGTGATGTCAGACGGGGCACCGAAACGTGCAACCCAAGACGAAATAAATGCACACGCCACGGCTGCAGAAGTCGTTGAGGATAGCGGAACCGCCTCTGGCCACCTGGTGGTATGGTCCACCATCGTCAGCAGGTGCATAAAACCCTGAGAGGGAGGCGAGGGGCCCACCAGGTCCACATGCACATTGTCGAACCGCCGTCCCAGAATCGAGAGCGGTTCGAGTGGAGTCTTGGTGTGCTGGTGAACCGTCCCCCGCTGACACGCCACACATGCAGCAGCCCACTCCTTTACCTCTATGCGAAGACCGGGCCACACAAACTTACAACTGACCAGCCTCACGGAAGCACGGACGCCTGGATGCGAGAGAGAGTGAACAGTCAAAAACCCGACGGCGCCAGGCGACTGGGCGGGGACGGCCCATGGAGACGTCGCAGAGGAGGCTAGGACTGCCTGCTTGCACCACAACATCTTCAAGCCTGAGGCCTGTATCAGCAGATTTAAGGTTGAGGATGTCCCGATCACCTGGCTGGTCAGCAGCCATGGCAGAAAAATCCATCCCCAGATGCACAGGACAGATCAGCACTCGTGACAGGCAATCAGCAACAGTGTTGGATTTCCTAGCCACATGCTGAATGTCCGTCGTGAACTCCGAAATTGCTGCCAAGTGGCGTTGCTGGCGAGCAGACCATGGCTCGGTCACCTTGGACATAGCAAAAGTGAGCGGTTTATGATCCACATAGGCCGTGAATGCTCGGCCCTCCAGGAGGAAACGGAAATGGCGTGTTTCCAGGTACAACGCCAGCAATTCACGATCAAAAATGCTGTACTTGCGCTCATTGTCTCGCAGCTTACGGCTGAAAAATGCCAAGGGTTGCCATGCGCCAGCCACGTGCTGCTCAACCATGTGCTGCTCAACCACGGCGCCCACAGCCACGTCCGAGGCGTCGGTCATCAGAGCAATGGGTGATGTGGCTGAAGGGTGTGCAAGTAATGCCGCGTTAGCCAGGGCAGATTTAGCCCCATCAAAGGCCTTGCACCGTTCTGGAGTCCAGTTTACCTGGTCCTTAGCCTTCTTTAACCTCAAAACCTCGTACAGTGGCTGCAGGAGATGAGCTGCACGAGGGAGGAAACGGTTGTAAAAATTCACTATGCCCAGAAACTCCTGTAAGCCTTTAACCGAGACTGGGCACGGAAAATCTGCTACCACCTGCACCTTAGAAGGCAACGGAACTGCGCCCTGCGATGAAATGCGGTGGCCCAAGAAATCCATCACCGGCAGTCCGAACTGGCACTGAGCCGGGTTTACTATCAGGCCATGATCGTCAAGGCACTGAAAAACCTGTCTCAGATGCAACAGGTGCTCCTCCGCTGAATTGCTGGCCACCAAATGTCATCAAGGTAAACAAAAACAAATGGCAGGTCACGCAACACCGAGTCCATAAGTCTTTGAAACGTCTGTGCCGCCCCCTTCAGGCCAACAGGCATGCGCATGAACTCAAAAAGCCCGAATGGAGTAATGACAGCGGTCTTGGGCACATCCTCTGCACGCACCGGAACCTGGTGATAACCGCGCACCAGGTCTACCTTTGAGAAAACTGTTGTTCCCGCCAGGTGAACTGAAAAATCCTGGATATGCGGAATGGGATAGCGGTTATGCGTGGTAATATTGTTTAAGTGGCGAAAATTGCCGCACGGCCACCACGACCCATCCGCTTTGGGTACCATGTGGAGCGGCGAAGCCCAAGGACTGTTCGAACGCCTCACTATGCCAAGACGCTCCATAGTAGCAAACCCTTGAAAGCTCTACCCCATGCTTAGCAACCGCGGTAGAAAAGGCCGGCGTGGTCAATGACGGAAAATCTGCCAGTAACCGCAGAAACGCATCGCCCGACGTTGAAAAACTCGCATGCATCAACGGCCCAGATCCCCCTGTTGCAAAAGACAAGTTGCAAAAGACACAGCATCAATCAGTCTATTAGCAACATCAACCAGTAAACCATTTGCACATAGAAAATCTGCACCGATGATAGGAACAGTCGTGGAGGCTATAACGAAGTCCCACTCAAAACTACGGCCATGGAAACAGACAGATGCAGACCTGGTCCCAAATGTCCCAATAGTGGATCCGTTGGCAGCACTCAATTGCGGCCCGCTGCCGCGGCCTGACAGGTCTGAGTCAGCTGGAGGGAGGATGCCCCTTCTGAGAGCCGGAGTCCACCAGAAAACGGCATCCTGATGTCCTTCACGAACAGCAGCTCTTCCTGTTCACCAGCGCGCACAGCTGCTACTGAGCGCTGGCGCTGGCGTTTCCCGGCGCCTCAAACGTGCACGGTGGAACACAACGCAGAGCCTTGCAGCCAAAACGCTGGTGGAAAAAACACAGGTCACCTCTGCGCTGTTTACGCGTGGCGACTCCAGCCACCCCGCGTCCTCCGCTGTTGGCTGCAGGAAAGTTGACGCCACGCACTGCCCGGTAGGACGTCTGGACGCCAGCAGGACCCGATCCGCTTCTTCAGCCACACCCCGGAGATTGTTAGCGGCCAGGCACGGGGAATTGGCCGGAGGTGGAAGCTGGTGCAGGAAAATTTGCGGGAAAATGAAGCCGCCTTCATCCGAGCCCAACAGCGACAGCATATTGTCCATAAGGTCGACCGCTGAACCGTCGCCCAATCCGGGCAGAGACAGTAGTTGATCCGCTCTCTCCGCGGCGGACGTGCTGCACATGCTGCGGAGGCGCGCGTAACAGCTGCATTACGCGGCGTGTGGACTGCTGGTCCAGGGCCGCGACCACTAGGTAGTACCTCGAGTCGTCCTTGGTGATCCCTCGAAGGTGGAAAAGCGCCTCGACGTGCTGGAACCACGGAGCCGGGTCGTTGTGCCAGAACTCCGGGAGTTTCACAGACGCGGTGAAACCGGACGGTTGTGCGAGTCGGGGCGACATGGCCGACGAGGAAACGCTGCCATCTGCTTCTTCAAACATGTTCAATTCGGGGTCACCAATGTGGCAGGATGAGGAATGACTCAGAGACAAAGGTGGATTAGCTCTTTACTCTTCATATGCCAACGACAGACTGACTGCAATCTGAGCGCCAAAACCTTCTGGGCGCAACACCACGCCCATTACCCATAAACCTCTTGGGTGAGAGACCTATCCTAAGTGGTCACCACACAAGCTTTTTTTCTGAGTATGTGATTACTACAAATGCACCGACAAAGTTGACTTCGGACCCGTCCCCATAGGCGCAATGCATTTTGATTTTTGTAGGTGGCGCTGTCGCATGGACAACTTTTTCTGCATCTTCTGGGGTTAATATATGCCTGATTTGGAAATATTGCGAAGGTGAAAGAACGCAGTCCTTGGAATGTACTTTATCTGGGACTGAAAGGACAGGTCCTGATCAAAGGTAACCCCCAGATTCTTGGCAGTGGTGCTGGTGGACACTGAGGCCATGTCCAGGTAGCTCCAAAAACGAAGATATTTTTATGTGATTTGGCCTATCATCCATACGAAACCGCATATTTCTGTCACTAAAAACCAATGTTTTTGAAAACTCCGGACTTTTGAAAAGTACGGTTACGGGTCTGCGTGTGAATGCCTGTAAACAGAGTTTTAAGGCAGTTCTGTCACTTTGTCAGTCCACACGAACAAGCCAGACGTCATTCATGTTTTGCAAAGGGGACGACGAGAGACGGAGCATTCTGATTGGATAGGATTTGTGAAACTACACCGCCGATTGGTTTGGCATGCTTATAAATGAACAAACAAGGTGCTTATGCGGCTAGGTGTGGATGGAGTTTTTTTTTTTTTTTAAACAGAGGAGGATGGATATTCGGTTTAAAAAAAAACCCCAGCTATATTTGTACATGGCCTGAGATGCCATCTGTTTCAACTACGACACGAGTTGAACCATCAGGATGCAATGTTGGTTTCTCGAGAAGCGGTTTAATGACTGCTGTTTTAAAAGACTTGGGTACATAGTCTGTAAGTAAGGATAGATTAATTCTATTTAGTAAAGCAATTCTAATTGAGGGGAAGACTTCTTTAAGTAGCTTAGTTGGGACTGGGTCTAAGAGACAGGTGCACGGTTTAGATGAGGCAACAGCCACACTCATTTGCTGCAGGTTATTGGGGGTGAACTATCCAAAGTAACTATCAAGAGTAACAGTCGTATCTCTACTTCCATTGCTCAGGGAGGTGTAGGGAATTTCCGTATTCGATGGGATTCCACAACGTAATTACATGCCGACACCATGAGGAACGCACCACATTTAGTTTGGTGTTGTAATGACTGATTTCAATTGAACGCATCACAACAGTGACGTCACACACAATGCAGATAAACATGGGCTTAGATTGGCTGGCCTTCAGGGGAAGGCCTGACTCGAGGACGAAGCAGGAAATGTCTTTATTCCGCCATGACGCATTCACGAGACACATGGTGGAATCCAGCGCTGATATCCGAACCAACTGTACGGATCTGTTAATTATATAAATGTCTTAATCTTGACCCAAATCCTCCTTATTGACTACGCACCCACAACGGAGAACAAAGAACCGGGAGAGGGTTAGGAAAACCCTAACAGAGGGGTCAATGCCACACAAAGACAGACACTTATGAATGTCATCCATAATAGACTCGATTTTGGTACTGAAAAAGTTCATGAAATCTTCGCTACTGACACCTGTCGGACCAGAAGGGTCAATAGAGCTGGTGCTTTGTGTTAGCCTAGCTACGGTGTCAAAGAGAAACCTTGGATTAGATTTGTTCTCTTCTATTAGAGATGAGTAATATGCTGCTCTAGCTTTGTGTTAGCCTAGCTACGGTGTCAAAGAGAAACCTTGGATTAGATTTGTTCTTTTCTATCAGAGATGAGTAATATGCTGCTCTAGCTTTGTGTTAGCCTAGCTACGGTGTCAAAGAGAAACCTTGGATTAGATTTGTTCTCTTCTATTAGAGATGAGTAATATGCAGCTCTAGCTTTGTGTTAGCCTAGCTACGGTGTCAAAGAGAAACCTTGGATTAGATTTGTTCTCTTCTATTAGAGATGAGTAATATGCTGCTCTAGCTTTGTGTTAGCCTAGCTACGGTGTCAAAGAGAAACCTTGGATTAGATTTGTTCTCTTCTATTAGAGATGAGTAATATGCTGCTCTAGCTTTGTGTTAGCCTAGCTACGGTGTCAGAGAGAAACCTTGGATTAGATGTGTTCTCTTCTATTAGAGATGAGTAATATGCTGCTCTAGCTTTGTGTTAGCCTAGCTACGGTGTCAAAGAGAAACCTTGGATTAGATTTGTTCTTTTCTATTAGAGATGAGTAATATGCTGCTCTAGCTTTGTGTTAGCCTAGCTACGGTGTCAGAGAGAAACCTTGGATTAGATTTGTTCTCTTCTATTAGAGATGAGTAATATGCTGCTCTAGCTTTGTGTTAGCCTAGCTACGATGTCAAAGAGAAACCTTGGATTAGATTTGTTCTCTTCTATTAGAGATGAGTATGCTGCTCTAGCTTTGTGTTAGCCTAGCTACGGTGTCAAAGAGAAACCTTGGATTAGATTTGTTCTCTTCTATTAGAGATGAGTAATATGCTGCTCTAGCTTTGTGTTAGCCTAGCTACGGTGTCAGAGAGAAACCTTGGATTAGATTTGTTCTCTTCTATTAGAGATGAGTAATATGCTGCTCTAGCTTTGTGTTAGCCTAGCTACGGTGTCAGAGAGAAACCTTGGATTAGATTTGTTCTCTTCTATTAGAGATGAGTAATATGCTGCTCTAGCTTTGTGTTAGCCTAGCTACGGTGTCAGAGAGAAACCTTGGATTAGATTTCCATCCATTCATTATCTTCCGCTTATCCGGGGCCGGGTCGCGGGGGCAGCAGCCTAAGCAGGGAAGCCCAGACTTCCCTCTCCCCGGCCACTTCCTCTAGCTCTTCCGGGGGGATCCCGAGGCGTTCCCAGGCCAGCCGAGAGACATAGTCTCTCCAGCGTGTCCTGGGTCTTCCCCGTGGTCTCCTCCCGGTGGGACGTGCCCTGAACACCTCACCAGGGAGGCGTTCAGGAGGCATCCTAAATAGGTGTCCGAGCCACCTCATCTGGCCCCTCTCAACGCGGAGGAGCAGCGGCTCTATTCCGAGCTCCTCCCGGATGACTGAGCTTCTCACCCTATCTCTAAGGGAGAGCCCAGCCACCCTACGGAGGAAGCTCATTTCAGCCGCTTGTACCCGGGATCTCGTTCTTTTGGTCACTACCCAAAGCTTGTGACCATAGGTGAGGGTAGGAACGAAGATCGACCGGTAAATCGAGAGCTTCGCCTTTCGACTCAGCTCTCTCTTCACCATGACGGATCTGTGCAGAGTCCGCATCACTGCAGACGCTGCACCGATCCGTCTGTCGATCTCTCGCTCCATTCTTCCCTCACTCGTGAACAAAACCCCGAGGTACTTGAACTCCTCCACTTGGGGGAGGATCTCCTCCCCGACCTGGAGGGTGCACTCCTCCCTTTTCCGACTGAGAACCATGGCCTCGGATTTGGAGGTGCTGATTCTCATCCCGGCCGCTTCACATGCGGCTGCGAACCGATCCAGTGAGAGCTGGAGGGCACGGCCTGATGAAGCCAACAGGATCACATCGTCTGCAAAAAGCAGCGATCCAATCCTGAGGTCACCAAACCAAACCCCCTCAACGCCCTGGCTGCACCTAGAAATTCTGTCCATAAAAGTTATGAACAGAATCGGTGACAAAGGGCAGCCCTGGCGGAGTCCAACCCGCACTGGAAATAGGTCCGACTTATTGCCAGCAATGCGGACCAAGCTCTGGCACCGGTCATATAGGGAGCGGACACCCCGTATGAGGGGGTCCGACACCCCATACTCCCGGAGCACCCCCCACAGGACTCCCCAAGGGACACGGTCGAATGCCTTCTCCAAATCCACAAAACACATGTGGATTGGTTGGGCAAACTCCCATGCACCCTCAAGGACCCTGCCGAGGGTGTAGAGCTGGTCCACAGTTCCACGGCCAGGACGGAAACCACATTGCTCCTCCTGAATCCGAGGTTCGACTATCCGGCGGACCCTCCTCTCCAGTACCCCTGAATAGACCTTACCGGGGAGGCAGAGGAGTGTGATCCCTCTGTAGTTGGAACACACCCTCCGGTCCCCCTTCTTATAAAGAGGGACCACCACCCCGGTCTGCCAATCCAGAGGCACTGCCCCCGATGTCCATGCAATGTTGCAGAGTCGTGTCAACCATGACAGTCCTACAACATCCAGAGCCTTAAGGGACTCCGGGCGGATCTCATCCACCCCTGGGGCCTTGCCACCGAGGAGCTTTTTAACTACCTCGGCAACCTCGGCCCCAGAGATAGAGGAGCTCACCCCCGAGTCCCCAGGCCCTGCTTCCTCACTGGAAGGCATGTCGGTGGGATTGAGGAGGTCTTCAAAGTAGTCCCTCCACCGATCTACAACGTCTCGAGTCGAGGTCAGCAGCGCACCATCCCCACCATACACAGTGTTGACCGTGCACTGCTTCCCCCTCCTGAGATGCCGGATGGTGGCCCAGAACCTCTTCGAAGACGTCCGGAAGTCGTTTTCCATGGCCTCACCGAACTCCTCCCATGACCGGGTTTTTGCCTCAGCAACCGCGGTAGCTGCACTCCGCTTGGTCTGTCGGTACCTGTCAGCTGCCTCCGGAGTCCCACAGGCCAAAAGGGCCTGATAGGACTCCTTCTTCAGCTTGACGGCATCCCTCACCACCGGTGTCCACCAAGAGGTCTTGGGATTGCCGCCACGACAGGCACCGACCACCTTACGGCCACAGCACCGATCGGCCGCTTCAACAATAGAGGCACGAAACATGGTCCACTCTGACTCAATGTCCCCTGCCTCCCCCGGTACATGGTCGAAGCTCTCCCAGAGGTGGGAGTTAAAACTCCTTCTGACAGGAGATTCTGCCAGACGTTCCCAACAGACTCTCACAATACGTTTGGGCCTGCCGGGTCTGTCCGGCATCCTCCCCCACCATCGGAGTTGGCTCACCACCAGGTGATGGTCGGTTGACAGCTCCGCCCCTCTCTTCACCCGAGTGTCCAAGACATGCAGCCGCAAGTCCGGTGAGACGACTGCAAAGTCGATCATCGAACTGCGGCCTAGGGTGTCCTGGTGCCAAGTGCACATATGGACACCCTTATGCTTGAACATGGTGTTTGTTATGGACAATCTGTGACGAGCACAAAAGTCCAATAACAAAACACCACTCTGATTCCGATCAGGGGGGCCATTCCTCCCAATCACACCCCTCCAGGTCTCACTGTCATTGCCAACATGGGCGTTGAAGTCCCCCAACAGAACGAGGGAATCCCCAGAAGGAGCACTCTCCAGTACCCCCTCCAAGGACTCCCAAAAAGGGTGGATACTCTGAACTGCTGTTTGGACCATAGGCACAAACAACAGTCAGGATCCGTCCCCCCACCCGAAGGCGGAGGGAAGCTGCCCTCTCATTTATTGGAGTAAACTCCAACATACAGGCACTAAGCCGGGGGGCAATAAGTATTGCCACCCCTGCCCGGCGCCTCTCACCAGTGGCAACTCCAGAGTGGAAGAGAGTCCAACCCCTCTCAAGAAGGGTGGTTCCGGAGCCCTTGCTGTGTGTCGAGGTGAGGCCAACTATATCCAGTCAGAACTTCTCAACCTCGCACACCAGCTCAGGCTCCTTCCCCGCCAGAGAGGTGACGTTCCACGTCCCTAGAGCTAGTTTCTGGAGCCGAGGGTCGGACCGCCAAGGTCCCCGCCTTCGGCTGCCGCCCAGCTCACATCGCACCCGATGCCTCTGGTCCCTCCTATGGGTGGTGAGCCCACGGGAGGAAGGTCCCACGTAGCTTCTTTGGGCTATGCCCGACCGGGCTCCATGGGTGAAGACCCGGCCACCAGGCGCTCGCCATCGTGCCCCACCCCCAGGCCGGGCTCCAGGAGGGGGCCCCGGTGACCCGCGTCCGGGCAAGGGAAGCCCAGGACCAATTATTTTACTTGTCATTGGGGTTTTCTGAGCCACCCTTTGTCTGGTCCCTCCCCTAGGACCTGTTTGCCATGGGTGACCCTACCAGGGGCATATAGCCCCGGACAACTGAGCTCCTAGGATCATCGGGACACGCAAACCCCTCCACCACGATAAGGTGGCAGCTCAGGGAGGGGTGGATTAGATTTGTTCTCTTCTATTAGAGATGAGTAATATGCTGCTCTAGCTTTGTGTTAGCCTAGCTACGGTGTCAGAGAGAAACCTTGGATTAGATTTGTTCTCTTCTATTAGAGATGCCCCTCTTGCCTTGTGGAGCGTCATCCTGTACATTTTGAGGCTGTTTTTCCAGATTAAACAGGACTCCTCCAATTTAGTTGAGCGCCATATTCTCTCCAGTCTTTGGGTTGTTCGCTTTAACAGTGTAATTTCAGAATTGAACCACAGAGCTTTCCTTTTTGTGTTTTAATTCTTCGGGGGGGGAGTAACGGCGTCAAGCGTTGTGCGCATCAAGTCCCCGGCACCACCTATAAGATGATCTATGTGGGAGGGGCTAAAGTTACCACACGACTCCTCAGTAATGTTAAGGCTCGATAAAGAGCTTAATGCTGATGGGACCACTTCTTTGAATTTAGCAATAGCACCATCAGACAGAACTTGTGGTCTGATAAAAAAGGGTTCAGTGGAAATACAATTAATTGATCAATATCAATACCATACGTGAGAACCAGATCCAAGGTGTGATTAAAGCTGTGGGTGGGTTCTTTCTCTCTCTGGGAGGAGCCAATTGAGTCCAGTAATGAGAGGAAGGCAGTAGCAAGGCAGTCGTCACTGACATCTACGTGAATGTTAAAATCTCCCACAACAAGTACCTGTTCTGTTTTCAGAACTAAGCTTGTTAAAAATTCTGAAAATTCTGACATGAAATCAGAGTATGGGCCTGGAGGGCGGTGAACTATAACAATCAGGACTGGCTGGCTTGATTTCCATGTTGGAAGTGACAGACTAAGAATATGACTCTCAAAGGAGGTATAGTTTAATTGAGGTTTAGGGTTCATTTGGAGCTCCGAGTTATAGATGGCTCCAACTCCACCTCCTCGGCCGGCGTCTCCAGAAATGTGAGAGTTAACATAACAGGGAGCAATGTTCCCTCAAATCTTTCATGTGTTTGAGCAAATACACAAACTCCCTGAGCACACCCTCAGACAAATGTGAGCAACATCATAACAATACAATTTATGTTGAATGCACTTTATATTTGAAAGCAAACCTCAAAGTGCACAATAGTATAAAAAAACAAATAAAACATAAAATTAACACGCAAAGGAGGCACAACATTTTTTTACGGAAGAGGAAAGGTGTCTCGAGAAATGTGAGAGTGAACGTGGCTTCATATAAGATAAAATCATCATACATTTGTTAAAATACATGTATCTGGGGCCCATGACCCACCTTCTTCCTGGACATTTTGCTAGCCTAAAATGGCTCAGGGTAGAAGACAGGGTTAAACAGCTCAAAATGGGATTGGCATTTAAAATAGTCAATACAGCTCTGCCCTCAGTCCCCTCAATCCCTGCATACCTGACGGAACACCTCCACAGATTTAGTGACACCCACAGCCACAACACTAGAGGGAGCTCAAACAACAACCTGATTACCCCCTCCTATAGGACTAACATGGGTAAATCATCTTTTTACAATACTGCCACCCAAGGGTGGAACGGTTTGACTCCTGCCCTCAAAACATGCACCTCTTTGGCCTCCTTCAAAACGGCCCTAAAAATACACCTTTTAGGGGGACAGAAACGGAGATAGTCATCACGACTCTCCGGACCAAAACCCCCCCTCCTTTTTTTGTCCACCTACGTTGCACATATTAATTGCCTTAGTAATTTATTGTAATTTATGTAAGTTATTTATTGTCATTCATTGTCATTTTGCATCAGTGGTGTAATTTATTTTAGATTAATTGTTAGTTTGCACTGGCGGTGTAAAATCATTTTATTTCTGTTTTTCTAATGTTACGTTGCATCAATTGTGTAATTTAATATTGGTTTTATTTTTATTTGTATTGTTAAATTTGTATTGTTAATTGTGGATGATTTATGTACGAAGGACTTTCAACGGAAACAAGACCGCAAGGGCTTTTTAGAAATGCTCCTCTTAGACAGGATGTTTGACTTTATTTGTACTGTAATACATGCTACTGTGTGACTGTACTTGTACTCTAACATTCTATCTAATAAATATATTCATCATCATCATCATCATCATCATCATCGTAGACAGTTTAGCTCAAATTCAAATAATATTTAAAATAAATTCTGGTACTGGCCAAAAATACTAATGGTTTTATTTATATATATATATATGTATATGTATTTATATATACAGACAAACCATGAGACAGCTCTAGGACAATTGTATGGCTCTTATCATGTGTCGGGCCAGAGATCCACTGTGTGAGATTAAAAGAGTCAATGAGTGATGAGAAGTCTTGAACCAGAGGACTGGTTTTACAGCACACATGAATGTTCACGTCACCAGAAATTAAAAAGTGATCAAAATCCACCCTGGTTTCAGGCAGATTTGAGAAGCGCTTTGCGATCATAAACAACCCGTAACATCCAAAAAGTAGTGACATAAGAACAGAACAATAAACATTTTGACATAAATTACAATACATCTCTCATATTATAATTATATGGCTCCAATTCCTCTTTCTTCGATGTGTTGTTGGGCTCTGCACATTACTCTGCCCACGGTTTTGCTGTGGTTTTAATTTGTTCTTTGAATGGTTTTTGCCACTTTTTGTACTTATATTATTTAGTTTTGGAGGTAACTCTTTGGGGGTATGTTTTTGTACATACCTTTTGTTATTAGGAAGTATTTGTATTTTGGAGTTTTGGATCGCTCTCTGTCTCTCTCACTTGTGCTGTCGCTCTTGCCGCAGTACCATTTGTTCCAGTAACCTTTGTCCAGCCGTTGCTTAGCGTCTCCAGCGCCTCAGGTCTCGATGGCTTCCTGTATTTCTTGGGCAGTTGTTTCTTCAGATTCACACTCAGCTCTGTTAGGAGACTAACTCTTCTCCGTGCTGCCATGATCTTTACCTCTATCCTTCTTTTCCATCTCCTTGCGGCTGTTCATCTTGTAGCCAAGCGTCTCTAGGATGACTGATGCTGCTGCATCTATCAGCTGATTGGTCTCGGTGATGTTGGCGGTAGGAATACTTAGCAGCACTGTGTTCACATCCTCCAGTAGAGATTCTGATGGTACTTTGTTACTTTGCCTTGGGCAGCAGGAGGACTTCATGATCTTCTTGCTCAGGTCAGCTGCTCTGTTCTTGGAGCTTGGTACCCAGTCTCAACATTTGGGTACCAAGCTCCACTTGCTGTAGCATAACTGTGATAGCAACTTCTTACTGCAGATATTTGAGTATTGCGCTAGTACCGTATATTATGGACTATACGCTCTGGAGTATAAGTCGCATTAGTCAATTAAGGCCTCATAAAGAAGAAGAAAACATAATATGGGTGCTTTCCCACTGCGCCAAGAGGTCAAGAGGACTCGGTTCCTTTGGGCGCAAATTCCTGCATTTATAATTCGTTGAAAGGTCTGCGTTCCCACTGTGATTTCTTCACGAAACGAACTTTCGGAGCAGCGTCGCGTGGCTGAAAGGGGTGCACGTGGATTGGACAAAGTAGAAGGGGAAGTCCCGCCCTCTCCCATGTTTTTTTTTTTTTGAGTGCGCAGTTGCGGCTGAGAAGTTCATTTTGTTTTGGCCTAAATCATAAATGTTACACAACGCTAGTCGTTTTTAACAAAGACAAAGTCGCTGGATCAGTTCAGAACAACGGAATGAAAAACTATCGTGGAGCTGCGGGGAGAAGTCGTGTCAGATACCGGTGATAAGTAGCTGGTTCTGAACAAAAGATTGAAGTACGCATATTTAGTTAATGAAATCTACACACAGCGTTACATATTTTTTTTGGTAACTGAGCTTCCCCTGCAGAGCAGCTTGGAGTACTCGCTGTACTTCATCTACCGGAGATGTACCGTGTAGCATCACTACGTACAGCTGATCCTGCCTTTGCTCCGCTGAAAGGAACCGAGACCCTCCTTTTCAGGCGGGCTTTTTTGATCCTCTCCAGAGTCCGGATGCGCGTTCACACTGGCCCAAACGGAGCGGATTATCCGTGGAAAGGAACTCTGGTCAGTTTAAAAGGGAGCAAACGGCGGCAGTGGGAAAGCACCCGAAGTCACACCGGACTATAAGTCACACTTGGGAAATGTATTTTGCAAAACAAGCAAAAACGAAACACGTTAAAAATTACCGGTATGCAGCTAAATATACTACACACACCAACCGAAAACAAAACATACCGGACACTCATTTAGCCTGCCGTGCATGCTACGTGCAGCACGCACATATTTTGTGTGCACGCTGCGCGCACCCTATCTCTAAGGATGCACCCAGCTACCCTGCGGAGGAAATGTATTTTGACAGTAAGGCAGTGGTTCTCAAATGGTGGGGCAGTGGTGCCCCGATTGTCCGAGTGCGCGCAGGGAGTATTATCTCTATGGTGTTTTTGCAGAAGAAGAGCAGTTGTAAACAAACCCTCAAGAGACAGCACGGAGAAATATTTAACAGAGACGGAGACTGTCTTGATATGTAATGGTGATATGCTATGTGACCAGTAAGGGGCACGGCAGGATCACAGATAGGGGCACGGGGGTTGTTTATTAGAGACGGGGACATTAAAGTTTGAGCGCAAGCTCATATGTTCATTAATAAGTCTCCTGATGATTTAAGATAAACAACACATGGTACCAGGAGTGAAAACCAACTCGAGCAAGGTTCTTTATTCAAGATGGAGACTTTGAGGCCACCGGAGGGACTGAAACTTGCGGGTAATGTGGACAGCAACTGGCGATCTTTTAAGCAGCAATTTGAACTGTACCTTGCCGCTTTGGGATTGGAATCAAAGTCCGACGCCAGGAAAATTGCGTTACTACTTACCGTAGCTGGTCCCCAAGCCATAGAAGTCTTCAATACGTTTGAATTTGAACATGCTGATGATAAACAAAAGTACGATAAAGTGATTGAAAAGTTCGACGCGCATTGTTCACCACAGAAGAACACTGTATATGAGCGATGCGTGTTTCGGTTGCGTGTGCAGCTACCGGAAGAGACTTTTGATAGCTTTATCATGGATTTGAAGCTAAAGGCTCAGTCATGCAAGTTTGGAACACTGAAGGACTCTATGATCCGTGACCAGGTTGTGTATGGCATTCATGATAAACGGACGAGGGAGAGGCTGCTGAGAGAGGCGGAGCTGACGTTAGAGGAGGCGGAGAGAATGTGCCATGCTACAGAGCTAGCCCAGCAGCACGCGAAGACGTTCAACGAGTCAAATGTGTCTGTCGTTCAGGAAAGTGCAAATGTGTCTGTCGTCAAAAACAAGATGAAAAGAAATGTGACACAGAACAGAAACCTAGAAATGGTGGCATACAACTGCAAGCGCTGTGGTAGCAAGCATGAGCCCAGGCAGTGCCCTGCTTATGGAAAAACATGTGCAAAATGCAATGGAAAAAATCACTTTGCAAAGCAGTGCTTAACAAAGAGCAAGTCCAAATCAGTTCGGCTCATTGAAGAAACCGACCTGAGTGAAACCTTCTTTGTGGGTATGGTGTTATGGGATGCTGAAGATTCCAATAAAAAAGAGGAAAATGACAAATGCCCAGACAGTGAAGACACGTGGATTGTGTCACTCCCAGTAAATGGAGCATTAGTAGCACTAAGGATTGATACGGGGGAACAAGTAAACTTAATATGCTTGACAGAAATTCGTGCCATGAAAGAAAAGCCCAGAATAATCAACAAAAGAGTGTTTCTAAAGGACTATAATGGAAAAGCCATTGAAAGCAAAGGTCAATGCAGACTCAAGGTGACGGTGAAGAACAAAGAATATCATGTACTGTTCACCACCGTACCTGAGGGCCGTGAGTCGCTGCTTAGTGGAGCTACTTCTAAGAAGCTAAAGCTAGTGAAGAGGGTCTGCCACACCAGCGTCTCACCAGGCACACAAACAGCTGGCTCTATTGTACAGCAGTATCAGGCTTGGGATGTCTACCATACACGTACAAAATCCAGCTGAAAGAGGATGCAGCACCAGTGATTCATGCACCAAGGAGAGTTCCAGCACCACTTCAGGACCGCCTCAAAAAGGAACTGGAGGGAATGTGTCAGTTACAGGTCATAACAAAAGGGGAGGAGCCAACAGAGGGGGTGAACTCTGTGGTGGGTGTGGACAAAAACAACAGAAACAAGGAACTGAGAATTTGCATGGACCCTGGTGACTTAAACCAAAACATCAAACGTGAGCATTATCAGATTCCAAAACGTGAGGAGATTGCAAGTGAGATGGCAGGAGCCAAATATTTCTCAAAGCTGGATGCAGCTCAAGGATTCTGGCAAATAAAGCGGGACGAGAAAAGCTCCAAATACTGCACCTTCAACACTCCTTTTGGGAGGAACGGGTTTTTGATTCCATCGGGAATAATCTCTGCATCTGAGATCTTTCATCGTGCAATGGACAATATAATAGAAGGACTTGAGGGAGTTCGCTGTTATGTAGATGATGTGGTCATTTGGGGCTCCACTCTACAAGAACTTAATGAAAGGCTGTTAAAAGTACTTCAAAGGATACGTGAAAATGGTTTGAAACTGAATCGTGTCAAATGTCAATTTGGTGGACAGGAAATAACATTTCTTGGGGACAAGCTGTCTGCTCGGGGCATTGAGCCAGATGAGAGAAAGATTAAAGCTATTCTCAGCATGCCACGCCCCACAGACAAGAAAGGTGTTCTAAGGATCATGGGGATGATCAACTTCATTGGAAAGTTTATTCCCAATCTGTCAGTTAGACATCAGCCTTGAGAGAGCTACTTCATGACTCTACAGAGTTCAAGTGGACAAGCAGACATGAGCGCAAGTGGAAAACATGAGGAACAACTCTCACAACTGCTCCAGGGCTAGCTTATTACGATCCAACAAAGAGACTCAAGATCTCGACAGATGCATCAAAAGATGGACTCGGAGCCGTCTTGTTGCAAGCAGAAGAAGAACACTGGAAGCCAGTGGCATACGCTTCCAGGTCCAAGACTAAGACCGAGACCAGTGGCATACGCTTCCAGGTCCAAGACTAAGACCGAGACCAGTGGCATACGCTTCCAGGTCCAAGACTAAGACCAAGACCAGATATGCTCAGATCGAGAAGGAGTGTCTTGGGTTGGCTTATGTAGATGGACTGGAAATATTTCACTGTTATGTTTATGGCTTTCCTACCTTCACAGTTGAGACAGACCATCGCCCCCTGGTGTCCATCATCAAAAAGAACTTGAATGACATGTTGCCAAGGATTCAGCGCCTCATCATGAAACTACAGAGGTATGATTTTGATTTGATGTATACACCTGGCAAACATTTAGTGTTAGCAGATGCACTATCAAGAGCGCCAGAGCTGAGTGTCACGAGTTCGACTGAAAAAGAGGTTGAGGAGCATGTACGCATGATCGTTGAGTCTGCCAGTGTCTGATTCTAAGTCTAAACAAATAAGTGAAGAGACAGTGAAAGACAGAGAACTACAGACAGTGAAGTCACACATGCAGACTGGCTGGCCAAGAGGGTCGTGTCCAAAGTATTATCACATCAGATCAGAGCTCAGTGTAGCAAATGGACTATTGCTGAGAGACAAAAGGATCCTGATTCCTCATAGCATGAGAAAAGACATTCTGCAGAGGATACATGAAGGACATTTGGGAGTCGAAAAGTGCAAAAGACGAGCCAGGGACGCAGTATCCTGGCCGGGCATCAACAAAGACATTGAAATCATGATTGGAAAATGTGAAACTTGTCAAAAGCATCAGAGTAAGCAGGCAAGGGAGCCTATGCTAATTCCAGATCTTCCTACTGCCCCTTGGAAGAAAGTGGGAACAGATTTGTTCCATTACAATGGCAAAGACTATTTGTTGGTGATTGATTACTACTCCAACTACCCTGAAATCGCTTTGCTCACAAGCACAACCGCAACCGACGTCACAACGCATGTCAAATCCATCTTCGCCAGACATGGGATACCGGAGACTGTAGTCAGTGACAATGGTCCTTGTTATAACTGCAGAGAATGGCAGCAGTTCTCAATCCACTATGGCTTTCAGCAGGTGACTTCCAGTCCTCAGCACGCACAAGCCAATGGGAAAGCAGAAAAGGGAGTGCATATCGTCAAGCAGCTTCTGAAGAAGGCCACAGACAGCAAATCAGATCCATATCTAGCTCTATTGAGCTACAGGTCTGGTCCCCTTGAGTGTGGTCTATCTCCAGCAGAACTGTTGATGAATCGTAAGTTACGTACAACCTTACCCTGCCATGCAGAAATCAAACAGAGCAGAGAGATACGAGCAAAACAGGACGATTTGAAAAGGAAACAGAAGCATTATTATGACAGAGCAACCAAATCGCTCTCACCACTTACAAAAGATGATGTTGTGAGGATTCAAGATCAGGATGCATGGAACAGAAAGGCAACTGTTCTCCAGGAAGTTGGACCGAGGTCATATGAAGTGAGAACTGAGGATGGAAACATTCTTAGGAGAAATCGGCGGCACCTTCTGAAAACAAAAGAACTTTTCCCAGAGACTGGTTCTGATGATGTACGAGGTACAGACGCCTCTACTTCAGGCACAGTGACTGACCTGCCATCAGGTGGAGGCGAACAATCAAATGATCTCACCTTAGCAGTACCTGCTTTACAAAGATCTGTTAAGAAACCTGTTAAACTGGATTTGTAAGTCTATAGACTAGAATTTGTTACCATGTTATAGGTCTATAGAATGCAATGTGGATCTTTTTGATATTATATGCACTTGTTAAATTGTGTGTCAAAATAATAGTAATGTTCCAGTTGCTAGAAGAACTGTAAATATGTTGATGCTTCTTTAAAGGAAAGGGGATGTCTTGATATGTAATGGTGATATGCTATGTGACCAGTAGGGGGCACGGCAGGATCACAGATAGGGGCACGGGGGTTGTTTATTAGAGACGGGGACATTAAAGTTTGAGCGCGAGCTCATATGTTCATTAATAAGTCTCCTGAAGATGAACAACACAGAGACGATAAGACAAAGGAACGTCAGTTGAAAGCCAAGACGAGGAAATATGAAGTAGCGTACATAGCGCTTGGCTTCACCGTGACTACGGTGGGAGATGAGGAAACACCTGACTTCCTTATTTTGCACAATTGTTTGTGTTTTATATTTTGTGCTCCTGAGTTATTGTTGCTGATCAATTTTAATTTATTATTATTTATTGATGTTATTTAATTTAATTTATTATTTAATTGTAAAAATTGTAGTTTAAGGACTAAAAAAAAGCACTTCGAATATTTTCTGTTGCAGACAAAAAAAATGGTAATAAAGTTATTCTTTGTTAATTGAGAAGCACTGCTGTAAGGGATGGGTGCAATGTGGGTGGGCCGCAGTCCACGGCAGAGGGCTCGATGACCCGATGCCCAGATACAGAATAGCTCTTGGGACATGGAATGTCACCTTGTTGGAGGGAAAGGAGCCGGAGCTTGTTGAAAAGTAAAGTTTTTTTCTATTATGCATAGACCTTAGTGAGAGCACATTGTCTCATTCAGCATGTGACATGGTCGTAGTTAACACTAAGTACAGACTGTTATGTATTACCAATGTTTTGCTGTTTTCACTCATCTCTGTCTTCCAGAGCTGGGCTGATGGGCTGCTACCTGTTTGATTGTGTACACCTGTATAAGGCTGTGGGCTCAGCCTATATAAACCCCTCCCCTGCTGCCCGTTCTCTTCTCTTCGCTTTCCTCAGCTCCCTGGCAGCAGATCACAAGATCCTCCCCTTGCTTCTTTTTTTCCTGTTTTCTTTTGTTATGAATAAATAACCTTTTTTGCTGCAATTCAATCTGGGTTTTGTTCCTCATTGTGTTGCGACTGAGCCGGTTGTAACAATACAAAAGAGAAAAATGAATCTGAAAGGACCAGCGATCTCAGGAAAACAGAGCAAAGATTCCAAAGTAATGATTACTTCATTCACAGGTTAAGAGCGTCATGCTAGACACACAAAAAAGACGGCACAATACGAGCTGTGAGCCCGCAGCAGAGGCAAGAACAGCACTCAATCAAATGGCACATAACAGGGCAGATAAAGATTGCTCCTGCTGTATTACTTCCTATGTGAAACATCACACCAGACACTAATTGTGTAGAGAAGGGTCACTGGTGTGATGAGGCTGTGCAATGTGTGTATCAAAGGAGCGACGGGTTGTAAAATATGAGAAAGTCCAAAGTATAAACAAGCACAAGGATATAATAAGACAGGAAATCACAAACTAAACCCAGAATCATGTGAACGTCTGTCAATTCGAGATTTATTGTGTTTTCATTGTTTACCATGTGTTAACACAGCAGCAGCATTGCAGAGGGTGACAGTGATGATGAAGATGACGACGGTGACCTCATTCTGGAGAATGACTGCCTTCCACCTTTTGACTCCCAACGGTTTACCAACGGCAACAATGCCAACCTCTACAGAGACTCGCCGAGCAACAGGCTGCAGAACTCTGCTGGGAGTAGGCCCCTCCCACAGAGTGTCTCATTACCCAATACTGTTGGCGCAACCCTTAGTGACAGCGCCATGATGATGATGTCAAATTACAATGGAAACTCCACCCACAGTAGCAGTCAGGAACGCATGAGAGAGGACAGCAACTTCATAACACTGTAACCAAGTGCTGTAACCACTACGACTATGGATGGCTGTACTGTGGCCAAGTGACAGCTTACTATGGATCGACTTGGATTTCATCTATTTAAAGTGGATAGAGGCGGTCAGAATCCCACTACAGTCCATGCGCATAACAACATGTTCCATATGTCTCCAACACATGATCGCTGCCATGTGTCGAGCCATCAGGTTGTTGTGCAAATAATGTTTTAAATGCCACTATTAAAGAAATAGTCCATGTGGATTTATAAAGACAACTGGATGGAGAAGCAATTGCTTCTGTAAAAGCCATATGTCACTTTTATGTAAACATACTGAAGAAATCATGTTTGCCCTGAAATCACTTGTGTACCAGAAGCTTTTAATTGCCAGATAGCTGACTCGAAAAAAAGAATAGTGGACCGTCAAGTTTAAAAGTGGCTCCATTTCCTTGGTATCACAACATCCAATACAAACAGCGCAAACATTTTATCACTTTAACATCTGCCTTTGCCCATCTGTGTTGTATTTTGGTGGGAGGTTCATTCAAAATATGCAGCACAAAGTGAAGAGTTAGTGACATAATGCTGCTGGCGGTCTGGCAATTCACTATCTTACAAATTGAATGTGTTTAAACCAGGCGTGTTGTTAATTGTTTAAATCTATGAATTAAAATAGAATATTTTTGCAATTTCTGCTTCCTTGCGTACCCTGCTGCCTCCGTATGGCTCCAGAGACTAACATCATTCTAAGCTATAAATCAGTGACGCCATTGGTTGTGAGTATCTTTTTAATTGTTTTAATTCCTACGTCCCCTCACCTGTACGGACCTTCAGCCAACCAGTTTTCACTTTGCCCTGCTGATTAGGGGCCTGTGAGACAGGAGGAAGTATGCACAGACCTTGCACTGCAGTGGATGGAGCACCTGCAATGTTGGAATAGTTCCCTAATTGTAAAAATATAAATATACACTCAGTGCTGCTGGTCTAGGAGTGTCATACCTCTGGGGCTCGTCTGGGGGAGTCGACGCTCACAGTGCTATTGTCAGTGTTGCTAGAAGTAACACCATGTGCTTCAGCCTTCATCAAGACAGGTACAAAATGATCATTCATGTGATACAGGCTGTTGTCATGACCTGTCCTTCCTGATCATGTGACACCATATCACCACCATTGTAATATCTATGTGGACCGATACCTTACATCCTAAGACCTTGAACATATAGAACATATTTTGATTTGTTTGTTGCTTGGGTCACCATTGTGACCATGTGACTACTTCTAGGCCATGTGACTTTTTGTCATCATATATATGAAGTAGCCCAGTGAAAACCAGTAGAAGCTTTACCTGGCATGTTATTGGAATAGTAGTTATGTAGCACGAAAGTGAGTGCCTCAGACTGCTTCAAATAAAAAGGATTCAATGATATTTGCAATACTATGACTGTACTGTTTTCTTGTCCTGTGAGGAGTCCCCACAGCAAATCAACGTTCTCCACTTCACCCTGTCCTTTGCATCGTCCTCCCCAACACCAGCCACTCATGTCCTCCCTCACTACGTCCATGTATCTTCTCTTGGGTCGTCCTCTAGCCCTGTCCTTTGCATCGTCCTCCCCAACACCAGCCACTCTCATGTCCTCCCTCACTACGTCCATGTATCTTCTCCTGGGTCGTCCTCTAGCCCTGTCCTTTGCATCGTCCTCCCCAACACCAGCCACTCTCATGTCCTCCCTCACTACGTCCATGTCTCTTCTCCCGGATCGTCCTCTAGCCCTGTCCTTTGCATCGTCCTCCCCAACACCAGCCACTCTCATGTCCTCCCTTACTACGTCCATGGATCTTCTCCTGGGTCGTCCTCTAGTCCTGTTCCCTGGCACTTCCATCCTTCTACCGATATCATATAGTCCCTATCTCTCCTCTGGACATGTCCAAACCATCTGACCATGTCTCCAAAATGTCTAACCTTCACTGTCCCTATTGTCTCATTTTGAATCCTATCCAACCTGGTCACTCCCAGCATCTTCATCTCCTCCACTTCTAGCTCCGCCTCCTGTCTTTTCCTCAGCGGAGGACAGCCATGATGGGCGGCTTAGAGCACAGAGGGCACAGAGCACACCTGATACTTTCCTCCACCCGTTCCAGCCTGCCTGCACACAATTCTTCACCTCCTTTCCACATGCTCTCCATCACTCTGCACTGTTGACCCGAGGTACTTGAAGTCCTCTACTTTCTTTGCATCTAATGATATTACAGCCTCATGGGTAGTAGGGTAGTGCGGTTAGCAGAGCTATCGTAGCATTGTAAGAAAAGATCTGCTCCAACTTTTTGCCATGGTCTCTAAAGGCTTCACTGGATTGGCACGTTCTTTAATACATATGCTGTATTTTTTCACAAGGTCGTTGATTTGGCTACTCACACCAGGCCACCACACAGTCTCTCGAGCTCTCTCTCTCTGCATCTAGACATTCCCTGATGTCCCTCGTGTAGGGCTATGAGGGCGGAGTTGCGCAAAGTGGTAGGAATGGTGCCTTTCAGTAACAGTCCATCATGAACAGTTAACATGTCTCTGTGTGGCAAATATGCTTTGATTGGGCCTGTGAGACGGCTGTAATCTGGCCAATTTCTCTTACAAAATGACATGACTTCTGAACATATGCTGTCTGTTTTTAGCTGTTCTTTTAGTTGAGTGATATACGTTGAGCTTGCAGGTAGGCTCTTAATCATTTCATCCACATAGATGTTCGTGTCTTCCAGTAGTTCTGCTGTAGCTTTAGAATCTGGGTCTTGATTAAGAGGTGCACGTGGCAGTGTGTCTGCCGTGACGAGTGCTTTTCCTGGAGTGTGTGAGATAGAGTAACTGTACCTTGTTAGGGTTTTCCTTAACCCTCCCCGGTTCTTGTTCTCCGTGTGGGTGCGTGGTCAATAAAGAGGATTTGGGTCATGATTAAGATATGTATATAATATGCAGATCAATACAAGTTGGTTCAGATATCAGCGCTGAGGTTCGATCCTGCTCCGTGTGTCTGTCTCAGGTCTGAACAAAGGGGCGCTCTCTGCGTCCGCGTCTTCCTATATCCATGAGTCCGGCCCCCTCCAGGTGGGGGTCCCGCCCCAGCCAATCTAAGCCCATGTTTATCTGTGTTGTGTGACGTCACTGTTGTGATGCGTTCAATTGAAATCAGTCATTACAATAACAAACTAAATGTGGTGCGTCCCTGTTCTGTCGGCATGTAAACACGTTGTGGAGTCCCATCTAATATGGAAATTCCCTACAACTTCCCCTGATGGTGTGACCCAACTGGGTCACTCCATAAACCAATGTATGGTGCAACCTATATGAGGACCCCGCAACCGATCTATGAGTGTCCCCGTCCAGCGGATGGAAAAGCAGCGGGTTGTCACAGCCTGGAAGCCTCCCCCCCCCCCCTGGGAGCTTGACGTTACTTCCAGGACACGTGAACGTCCATCCCAGGGAACTCAGCTCGAACTCACAAACCGACGCAAAGGCGTGTCGTGCAACAAAGTGGAAAAATCTAAACATTCACCGTGTCTATAGTGTGAGCTAGCCTCACCTACGACGTCCATGAGGGACACTAAAGACAGAGATCCAAAGATCCCCACAAGAAAACTAAACACAATTATCATTACCTCTCCCTGCGAACAGTCACCATGTGTTAGCCTTAGCAACAGTGTGTCATGTAGCATGCAAACCCGACTATAGATGGTGTTCTTCTTCGTCATCCTCAGAATAAGCCACGGTATAATGGCGTTCTACCGTCGTATGGAGAGGGAAACTGTTCCAGCTTTGACGCTGCACACGGAGATGACGCATTCAAAGGCGTCGGAGAACCATGGTGTGTTCACGAACATGGGACATGTGACAACTCACGTCAGAACAAACAATTATCGGCTGAAAACGCGTCTGAGCCGTGCAACGCCAAACTAATAGTATGGGCTTCCTAACATACGTTAATTAGTTTATTGTTTTCCTTTTTTTTATATATATATATATTTTTTGAGGCTTGGAGTGGCGCCCCCTCCAGCAGGTGGCGCCCTAGGCGATCGCCTAGCTCGCCTATGCCTAGAGCCGGCTCTGCAGCTAGTCATGAATCTCTAAATGTTAGTAGTTTAATATGTATTATGAGCGGTGCCTGCAACTAGTGATGAACTGCCATAACCCCTGGTAGGATTAGTAAGCATTGATCATTTTATTGCACACAACTGATCCGATCACTTTTATTGGACGCTCTCTAAACAGTGTTATCCCCCATTCAGGTTAGTTGGTCAGTTGGTTACATGCATTCAGGACGTCCCGTGGAATTCCCATGTCGTTGACGGGACTGGATTTCCTTTGCACAGGTCTGGATCTCTGGACCTGAATGGGTGAAAGAAAAGAGAGAGACAGACACGCCTCCCCGCCTGTTCTGTACAGGTGTCTTTGTCATGTGGTCTTCACCACACCTCCCGCCTTCGGCTCTGGCCAAAGCTAACTTTGCAGCCAGTCGATGTTCCAGCCCTCACTGAGCTATGAAATGAATCATTCTCTAGCTATTCCTGCGATGATGTCACCGGACGATGTTCATCGTCACTACCGGGGGAATCGACATCGTCTCCATCAGAATCAGAAGTGGTTTATTGCCATTGTCAGTGAGGGTTCACAGACTAGGAACATTTCTCGGTGAAGTCGTGCTACATCTAACATTAATGACAAAATACAAAGACCATACTGACCTGTCCTATCCACACAATAATCCTAAATGATCCTCCCCTGAATATCTGATCATTCCTCAAACCAACCTGATTCCTGTCTACTCTCACATGCTCACGGATTCTAAATGTAAACCTGCTTCTCACTGGGATGCTGTCAGGAGCACCGGGCTGATGGCCCGCGTCTCTGTTATATGTCCCCTCTTCAAAGAGAAAGTCCTCCTCTGTAAGATTCCTGTGGTCCTCCTCTCAACAAAAGCAAAAACACAATTTTAATCAGTCCATCTACTATTACTCACAACAAAATATACTACTACTTCTTACTTCTTGTCCTGTTCTAGTCTAGCTGCACACGTTTCTTCTCTTCCGCTCCACATTCTCCATCATTCCGCTCTGATGACGCTGCACACCTGAAGTCATTCACAGCCCATCCATCTACTCCGTTTGACTTCTGTCTCCCTGAGACCTTCTCATTCACACACGCTACTCTATCGTACTCCTGCTCTCCTTCACCGCTGTCCTGCGCTACTCTACTACTGAACTAATATATAACTCCAGTTTATTATTATTCAACGCATCCTCCCTAACTATTCTACATCTTAAAAACTATACGGTCATTATTAGAACACAATGCCAGCCTAACATAACTATCTATCCCGTGTTCCACACGGGGCTCCTCTCATTCTTATACTCACCTTCACCTGTCTTCTCCTCTTCCTCCGTCTCACTCAGGTGTTTTCCGGTCTCACCGAGTCCTCTCTCCGTTTCCGTTGGTGGGCCAGTTCCGATGTTGAGGGACTCGTGCCACCAATCACTGACCTTCTGGATGTGTCCCTTCATCTCCAGGCTGCACTGTGCTTCTGTACAGCCTGAGGGGATCCCAGGTTGTGGTCACAATGTTCTCTCAGAACCCTCTCTCTGGGTTCAGTCTCCTGGTGTGTCGTCTGGGTCCTGCAGAAGATTTTCTTGCACATGGGGAAAAAAGCTGTGCTGTCCGTCGCCGTCCGTCATCTCCTGCTCTCGGCCTGACATCACAGGCCAGATTGTCCATCCGTCTCTTCCTTCTTTTCTGCTCGGACCAGCAGAAGTCCGTCTCGTCGTTTCCGTCTAGTCTTACAGTCTCCAATTCACATCTGAATTGAGTCATGTCCTTGTCTTAAAGTAGTCCCAATATCCATGTCAAACAAACGTCACATGTACTTACTAGATTTCTAGAAATTTGCTCATGTAATTACAAGATAATTACAACTTCAGCCCTAGTGTTTACAAGATAATTTACATTTCAGCTCAGGGGAGGATGCCACATGTTCAGATGAGTAGAATTTTGTTTCTCACCTTCTGGACGCTCAGTGGACCGCAGAGCTTCGCCGACTGGGCTGTGTGGTGGTGCCATTCTCTCCGGTGGGGCCTAAGAAGGGCCTTCCCCTTTCTTGACATCTCAGTCATTTAATAATGTGTTTTAAGTGAGAGTGTGTAACTCTTTCTACTACAGGATCTCCCTCTCATGAGAGCCGTGTTCTTAAAACACACCCCTCACTACATGAGGCTCATCTATATGCGTGTGTGTGTCTTTAACAAAGTGTGACTTGCCCCCACCACACAGCACCGGGGTCAGGTTCCTCTGGTCCCCTGCTGATCCCAGGCATCTGTATTCCCAGACGAAGCAAACCATTTTATTGACCCACAGTATAAACTGTCCTTGTAGTGTCCCCTTCCCCCAGGTCTGGAATTCGGCCCCCCTCCCCTTTGGGGCAGTAAGGGTGGATTAGGTGTGTGATAACCAAGTGGGAACCCCCCTGCTGACTAGAAAAACAATCCAAGTTACATTTTTAACGATACAACTGAGGCCTCACTGGGCCATAAAAGGCCTATTATTATTCAGACTACACGTTTATCCTCCTGTGCTCGTCATGTTTGTGTGTGTGTGCGTTTTACCTGTTCTCGTCTGTCGCTGGTTCATCATCAATAGTCTTCACCATCTTCCAACCCCCTACTCCTGTCCCCCTTAGCATGTGCGTTTGTTCTTAAGACTCCCTGTGGCTACTGTTTCCTTTGTTTCCCCTTCCAGAGCAGTCATGAAAATTGGGGGATGGTCTAGCACATCCCCATTCCTGTACTTCTCCAAGCAAAATGGTGGGGGTCGAATGGCTTCAAACGTGTCCCAAGACCGAGCGGAAGTGAGAGGGCCCTTCTCACTCCACAGCTCCATCAAAAGACAGCCATCCAGCCATTCGTCCTATCTGAACCCACCATTTTGTGATCTGAAGTTTTCTTAAATTGTCTCCTCTCTAATCCTGTGTAGACCTGCCTCCAATGCTCCGGTCTGGAGGTCGTCGCTTCGGCTGTTGTCCTGCTCGCCATCTTGTGTCCGTGTGATGCAGCTCTGTCTGCACCTGGAAGATATTCTTAAACTCTTTAAGCATCATTTTTCCTTATTACATGTGTCCTTCTCTCATACTTACCCGTTCTCCATTGTCTTCCAGTTCTCCCTTCTTTCTTAAACGACTTTTTCCTTCACTTACCGAAACACATGACTTCTTCCTTCTTCTTCTTCTTAGAAGTCATACATCATCAGTTGTTTCTTCAACCAGTATTTTATTACTGCTTTGCAATTCTACATATGTTTCTATGTTTAGGAGTTTATTCTCAGGTGGGGGTTTTGTCTCCCTCGAATGGATAGGACAGGGCTGCAGTTCCCCCCCCCATCCATTCTTCTTTTAATTATACCAACCTTAGATCTCCATGCTCCCCCACGCTAGCTGTGTGTGTGTTCCATTCACAGCAAGTTTGCATATCATCTCCCCCCCCCCCCTGGTCCCGCCGGTGAGCCAGCAGCAGCCATTTTGTGACCCAGCGTCTCACTATTTGCTTCCATTCAAACAGACAATCGATTTTCCCTATCTAAACTAGTTATTAGACGTCTTTTCGAACCCTGCCTTATTTTAACTTTATTCCTATACCCAGAGAGTAGGGCTCGAAACCTCTACACGGCAGCTTTTGTTCTCTCTGGGTCTAATCCTATTCCCCAGGGAGTGGGGCTTCAAACCCATAAATTAGTGTTGCTTTTAGCTCTCCTGGGTTTACTCCTATTTCTCGAGAGTGGGACTTCAAACCTCTAAACGTTGCTTTTAGCTCTCTAAGTTTACCTATTTCCAGAGAGTAGGGCTCGAAACCTCTACACGGCAGCTTTTGTTCTCTATGGGCCTATTCCTATATCCTGAGAAAAGGGCTTCAAACCTCTAAATTAGTGTTGCTTTTACTTCTGCAGGTTTACAAATTAGTACAGTACGTGAACTGGGACCTCCAACCCGTTTCCGCCTCTTTTAGTTCAAACGTGTCCACAAGGGTGGTCGCAACCCGCAGTTTTCAGAAGCTTCTTCTGCAGAGAACGACCGCGCATTCAAACGCCTTCTTTTATGTGGACAGCGGGGTCCATTGTTGACAGTTTCAGATCTTTGTTCGGGTCATAGAGTGTGAGCACAGGTGTTAACGTCAGATCACTTTTCAGCTGATCAAATGCTTTTTGTTGTGCGTAGCTCCAAACCCACTGTTTTTTCTTTGAGTGCAGGTCTCTGAGGGGCTTATCTCTCTCCGCCAGTCCTGGGATGAATTTGCCCAACTGGTTGACCATCCAGAGAAAGCTGCGCACTTTGCTGATGTTTGACGGCTCTTTCATTTTCAAATCAGCTCTGATTTTGTCCGGGTCTGGTTAAACTCCATCTGCAGACAAAATGTGTCCGAGGAACTTTACCTCGTGTTTGGTCAGTTCACATTTTTCCATGTTTAATGTAACACCTGCCTCTTGTAGGTTGGTAAGCACTGTGTGAAGTCTGCCATTGTGCTCGTGCTGGTCCTGTCCCCAAATAAGGATGTCGTCCATATGACAAACTACACCTGGCAGCCCATTGAGGATCACTGACATTTTCCGCTGAAAATGCTCTGGCGCAGAGTCCCGCTCCCGCGTCTGTTGAAGAGTCCAGCACTGTATTTCCTTACCAGCTTTATAATTACTGAAAACCTTCAGTAAACTTCATTCGTTTTATAATCCTGCTGAGTCATTATTGAATAAACACCTCCAACACGAGATATAATAAAAGAACCGAGGAAAAGGACAATCTAACATCTGGTGCCGTGACCCGGATCTTAACGGAGGTGGCAGCTCCCGTGCCCCGTGCTTGGCCAGGCAACATCTGTAAATGGTAAATGGACTGCACTTATATGGCGCTTTTCCACCGCTTCGTGGTGCTCAAAGCACTTTACATGAGGCCACCTCACATTCATCCATTCACACTCCACTGGGCGCTGCCAGACCCACTGGGAGGTTCGGTGTCTTGCCCAAGGACACTTTGACTTCGAGCTGGGATTCGAACCACCGACTCTCTAATCACTGGACGACCCACTCTACCAACTTAGCCACAGCCGCCCGAACCCTGGTGCATATGAATATACATATATATATATATACATATATATATAATAGATAGAATGTTAACGTACAAGTACAGTCACACAGTAGAATGTATTACAGTACAAGTACAAAAGGGGCTGAACGAGGGCTCCAGCGAGAGTCCGGAGAGCACTTTTGTTGACATAAGCAGACATTCTGCCCAAAAATCTTTTTCTCTGATTGACTTTTTTGATCACCTTAGTTGCCATACTATCGCCAGACAGGTATTTGTCAAGAACACAGCCCAAACAGGTAATCTCTTCTTTGCTCGAGATTACTGTATTATTGACTGTGACCTTGAAATCATTAACATTTATCTCACTTAGAGAGTGTCTTGACCCAAAAAGAATAGATTCTGTTTTACCAAGGTGTAGTGACAGTTTGTATCGGTAAGCCAAGTACGGATTCTGGTGACCTCAGAGCTGAGATCCTCCTCAACCTGCACTTTGTCCTCTCCCGAAATCAGGAGTGCCGAGTCATCAGCAAACAGGAACAATTTGCAGTTACAGGCAGCATTCATGTCGTTAATGTATAGGAGGAACAGTAACGGCCCTAGAATGCTGCCTTGAGGAACCCCACAGCTCACCGGGAGGGACGAGGACAAGGTTCCGTTTATGTCCACCATTTGTTCTCGTCCCTCAAGGTACGATTTCATCCAGTTTGTTGATGTGCTATCAAAACCAATCGCCCCTAGTTTATTCAATAGGATTGAACGGTTAACGGTGTCAAAGGCCTTCTGGAGGTCCAGCATGACCATGCCGCAGTATTTGCCCGAGTCTACTTCACGCTTGATGTAGTCGGTCAGATATATGAGGCACGTGTCAGTGGAGTGGGATGTTCTGAAGCCTGATTGGAATTCAAAGAGCAGGCTATGCCGGCGAGGTAGCGGTTGATTTGCTCCTGGATTATTCTCTTCATAACCTTTGAGATGGAGCAAAGGATGGAAACAGGGCGGTAGTTGCCAGGTTCTAATTTGTTTCCTTTTTTATACAGAGGGATAACCCGCGCCGTCTTGAATTCCTGTGGGACGTGGCACTGATTAATGGATACATTTATCAGATGGGTTACCACGGGGGTGATAGAGACAGCTGCGTCTCTGAGGAACCGGGTTGTCGAGGCCTGTGGCCTTGTTAGGTTGAAGGGCGATTCGTTCTTTTAGGTCCCCTCGACAGAGGCGGAGTTTAAAGCATCAGACCAATCAGTTTCCTCCAGCGCTGTTGTTAGAGCTTCTGGGGAGTAATGCTTCATAGTTCTGCAGTTTATTGTGGATCAATAAGCTGCAGGTCTATGAATTTTACGAGTGCAGAAGATCATGTTGTGATCACTTAAATTGCACTCGATGACACCACTGTTTTTGATTCTAGATTTGTCCGATGCCAGGATTAGATCTATGATGGTTCTGTTGTGCTTACCCTTGTAAATTGCTGAATCAGCTGGGTAAAGTTATGTAAATTACAGAAGCTGCTGAAGGATTTGAAAGTGGGAGTGTCTCTCCGAAGGATATTGCTGTTACAATCTCCTATCAGAATGACCTCCGAGCTTCCCAAGCCGATCACATGCTTCTCCAATAAATCATAGAATGAATTTTGGTCTGGGGGTCTGTACACTGCGCCAATGACCAGAGGTTTAGCTCTGGGATAAATGATCTTTACCCAGACAGACTCTGTGTCTGTTCCTAGTTCTGGTAGAACGGTGAAGTTGAGGTCTGATCTGACGTAGATGCAGACCCCGCCCCCATGACGGTCCCTGTCCATCCTGATGACAGTGTATCCCTTAATCTCAATCTCAGTGTCTTTACAAGAATCATCCAGTTTGGTTTCAGAAAAGGAGAGAATTCCCACCTTACCGCTGCCAAACATCGATGTTAACTCGGACATCTTGGACTTGCATGTCAAGCTGTTCACGTTGAGATGAATAATGTGAAGACCTCTCCCCGAGAAAATGTTATTCGTATCTTCCGTGGAGTAGAAGCCTTTGTCATTCACTGTCTCTGGGGGGACGCTGGGGGAGGAGGGGGTATCAATGAGGGGTTATTGTCCACCGGTACTCCAGTTAGGTCCTTTACTGGAGGGGGCATCGATGAGGGGGTATTGTCCTCCGGTACTCCAATTAGTGGGGCCGGTGAATGGGGTGGGGAGGAGGGGGGTGCGGGGTGGCAGTATCGGTCGTAAACAAAGGGAATGGCCAACCGGAGCGAAATGCCGGAAGTCAAAACAGAGAGAAAGCTTGCTCTGCTCCTTCTCCGTCTTGCTGCTGGGGGGGTACGGTGGCGGGCGATGTGGCGTTTGGCTGGGTTGTCCTCGGGAGGTTTGTCGTGAAGTCCTCGGGGCGCGACCTCCACGTGTCGCTGCTCCAGATTTTGTGAGCGGCGACGAAGGCTGAGTCAAACTGCGTCTCCGTGAACGTAGAATTCGCGTCTCCGGGTCCCGGGTTTGGGTGTATATTTCCGGACAGAAGTAGACTCATACAGATGATTTTCCTTACTGTCCTGCCGTCCAGATGGTGCGCATTTCTCCTCCTGGATTGAAACCGCTTCAGATCGCCCAGAGTCTTAAAATGCGCTGAAGAAGCGGCGCACGGGAACGATCCATTTCTTTCCGATATCCTCGGTAAAAGTACTTCCTGGGACTCGATGAAAATTAATCCCAGTAATGTTACCGCATAGATCAGCACAAAATAGTTCAATATTTTTAGGATGGATTTCAGAAGATGTTGTTTCCTCTTGTAGAGCAGTGATCGCGGTGGAATGCACGAGCTCACCGGAAGCTCACCCGCGGTGCGACCGCTCTCACCGACCATCCTCACCTGCACATGTGGTGGAACCTATGAAGCCTTATCGGACCTATGAAGCGCATATTCTCGTGTTGCCCTGTAATCCAAGTTGATATGTCTTTTTGTAGATATTTGGGCAGGTCCTCAGTGAACTGGAGCCTCTGTGTCTCGCAGAACAAGACTTCATCAGCAAGTTCTTTAAGCTGCTGCAGCAGCAGCACTCAACAATAGCACCCTTTCTTGCTCAGGTATGTCTGTAATCATCCACAACATTGATCCATTAAGGGGCGGCCGACCTGTGTGCTGTAAGCATTGATCCGTTAAGGGGCGGACGACTTGTGTGCTGTAAGCATTGATCCGTTAAGGGCCGGACGACTTGTGTGCTGTAAGGGGGAAAAAAAGGAAAAAAAAAAAAAAAGAAAAGTATATGTATATACATGTACACACATGCATACCTACACCTACATACATACACTCAGACATGGACACTTGTGAGGGTACTATGATTCACATTCCACACCTTAGTTCCATAATTTCAGGGCTTAATTGGCAGTCTTATAAGCGGTCCATTTCCTCCACCGCTGTCCGTGAGTCCTTGCTTTGGTCTTCAGATAAAACGTCAACTTCTCCATGGAGTACATTAGAGTACAATTTTTCCATCCAAATTCCCTCCATCTTCTGGAGCTGGTGGACGATTGCTGTACTTTACACATGGAGTGCCAATCACCCTCTGTCAGCGTGACATTTAATTCCATCTTCCATTTAACTTTTACATATAGGGTGGTTGCCTCATTTAATTTTTGTAGCCCCTTATACAATTTAGAAACTACCTTTAAGGGTGGTCGTCTGTATGCATTAGTGTTAGGGATAAAGTCTCTAACATTGTGATATTAATTTACAAACGCATCAAAATGAATCAGGCATAGTCAAGGATTCTTTTTCTCTGACGCAGCCAAGACCGAATGGTCTGGCGCGCTGGTCAAAACCAACTCTGTTCCGCCTTCCGGAACACCGTTTATTTATCACCTTCGTAGCTCCACCTCTTGACCCAGTGACATCACAATACTTTTAGGGCGCAAACATCGCTGCCCACCAGATGGGACTGTTCTGCACCTAACAGTTACATTAAACAATTGAAAATAAGCAAATTAACTCTAACATTCCCTCCTGTATTTTCATTGTAAAACTGTAACATTCTTCTGGTTTCTACAAAACATTCAGTGTTAACTAAACATGCTTGAACTAAACTACCAGAAAACAATCACAAAACAAAATCAGTACAATCAAAATCAATACCTGAGTTATTACATTCATAATCTGACCTGAATCAGGGAGGAAGGCGAAAAACCCGTATTTTGCATAATTCTTCTTCAAATCCAAACTTCTTTCAGACGGGAAAATTCCTTCCAGATCCAGCCAGCAGCTGCGATCATCTTACAGACCCCCAATTCAGGCATTTTAACAATCTTCCTAATACAATATCAAACATCTCATTCATCATCAACAAGGAAAACAAACATGAAAAAAACAAAATCAAATCAGTACAAAAACAATCAACATTCATTTCCACAATCCAAGATGTTACCGTCTCAAACCCTTTATTCACAATTCCTACGTTAGCGCATTACGGATGTTTCTCCTAGTTTGAATTACTTTAATATTTTACCAGCATTATCTTCTCTACACTGAAATTTGAAAACAGTGACATGATTATTTTATCTTTATTGCTCCAAAGTTTTAACACATCTGGAACATTCTGAACTCTAAATTAAATTATTACAATGTCTATCTATATTATGGATGGATAATCATAACGATCTTTTACTGCCTTATTAACTCAACTTGTCACTATAATTTAGCTACTTTTACTTACTCTAATGTTATCAAAAGTCATATGCTTATACACTTTTACGTTGTTGTAGACTTATTACTTCTATTTTAGTATAATTGCTAACCTATCTTTCTATTAATTTTATGCCTATTGGAATATCAACAAACAGCAATTGTTTAGTTAAATTTAGTTTATGAATTTAAATCTACATCCTGCTCATTAGTGTTATTTGATCTATTTTAGGATTCTAATTGCATCGTACGGTTCTCCACTTAATCATAAATTACTGACAGTTGCAATTAATACAGTATAACGATACCAGGTGTTGGTTAACTACTCCTATGAAACTCTCCTAATCTGCATAGATTACTTTATGACGTTCTTCTAGTCACACATCTCTAGACAAACATTCAAACAGATTACACTTTGGAAAATGCAAACTGTTCTCGGTGTTAAGTCAGTCTGGTTGTTGTCGTTCCTTGTCCATCAGCAAATCTTCTTGAAGAGTGATTCAGCTTCACTGTCAGTGTTCTTGTCCTGCGTTACACTGTGAGGGTCTCTTCCTCACGGATCTTAAAATGAGTGTGATTCAATCTCTCACCACCTCTCTCTGATCAGACTTCCTGTCTGCATCTCTGGATCAGTTTGGCAAGAGCCGTTTCCTCCTGCAGTGCAACGGATGGATTCAGGAGGAACTCTGGATGTTCACGTCTCGTTGGTGTCGTCAGCATGACCCTGAGTGGTCCTCCGTTCCTCGGTCCGGACCGTCTGCTGCTTCCTGATGGTTTCCATGAAGACGCCAACACCAAACACGCTCTGTAGATTTGCCCTCCTGTCGGGACAAAGAAAAACTTCGGCAGATCATTTGCTCTCTGGACATCGTTCAGAAAGAGTGTGCTTCATCTATTCACTCAACGCTTCCTCTTCACTTCTTCTCTTCACCAAATCGATGTACTGCATCCATGGCTTTTGGTTTCTTCCGTGCATTGGCCAAACCTCATCCTAGCCTTCTCTACACTAGCCCAGCGCTCTGATATACAGTGACATCTGATCTGCGTGTTGTTTCACATCTTACCACCTGATTCACAACTTATTATGGCTACTGGAACAGCATTTAGTGATTCTACACATATATACAGCAAACAATTTTTTTTAGTATTATTTTTATTCTTCCAGAGTAATTATTGATTTAATTACTGCTGTGCAATCCCTCCTGTTTGAACTATGAAAGTTTTCCATGGTTCAAACTTGCTTCCATTAGTAAATCTAGTCTACTCTATTAGCATTAGTCTAACTTGGTTTCTACAATGTCTCAAAATAATTCCTACTCTTACATCACATTCACAACATATTATATACATCACTCAATTTGGGATGAAATAAGTTCAAAAGAGTTTCCATGTGCCTCTCACCCTATGCTTGTCTGAGATGCTCCCATTGAGGGCGCCATGTTTTGGCTGGAAGGTTCATCGTCTTCAGTCCGTCAGGCATCTCCTCTGCTGTTACTTGTCTGAGATGTTCCTTCGACCATACAGCGCTTCCGTTGGCTGTCGTTTCTGCATCACAGCTTAGCAGTCTCTCCTGGTGTTCCTGGAGCTGTTATCGGCATTTGCAACTCAGAACAAAACACATTCCTTTATTGACACACGATAAAATCTTTGAACCTCTTCCTTCCTTCATTTCACGTTTCACTATTGAGAACCCGTATGTTGACTGAGAGATTATCTGCTCCCAGTCCAGTCCGGGATCCCTCCTGTTAGGGTAGAAAAAGCATTAAATTTACATGTTATATTTACAAATGTCAAGTCCCCAATTCACGTCTGAATCGATTCATGTCTGTCTCTAGTCGTCTCATCTTCCTTCAGTCTGAAGTCAGTCTTTAACCTCCGTCAATAGTTGTGAAGTTCCTTTTACCGTCAAAAGTCTTTTTAGGTTTGTGTGTGTGTTCTTTACCTGTCAGTCGTTGAATCAGCATCAATTCTTTTAGATTTTATTTAGATCCTGAGATTACCTTAGTTTTTAATCTATCTACAAACTAAACTCTAAACTCCTGCTACATGTCTTCATGGATTCAGCCTTTGTTTCAGAAGACCTTTTGTGGCTATGCATTCCACAAACCATGGACATGGGTCTGCAACCAGCCGGTCTCTCTCAAACAAAAGGTGTCTCCAGAAAGATTTGCATATCAATGACTGTGCCGTAGAGTTAGCTACGCTCTCGCAGCACAGACATGGCTGCCGAGACGTGGTTCTGTCATGCTAATTTGGAATTCACAAAGACTTTTTCTGCTTAAGTCTCCATTTTGTTGTTGTCCTGGTCTCCATCTTGGAGCTGCCATGTGGTCTCAGCATGCCGTTTCTCCATGCTGCTACTTTGTCTCTTCTGAAACGCTCAAAACAATCTTTACACATCATATTTCTTACATGTTACATTTCCAACACACACCACACTCTGGTTTCTTTTCCTCAACTTAGCTGTTCTTCCACACATTCTCAATACTTTCCGTATACTCACCGGTTCCTGCTTCTTCCTTCTGGCGTTCTTCTCCACTTCATCCGAGCGACCTTCTCAATCCTTCTTAAATCTCCTCCATCATTAAACATCCTCTCGTACTTTAATTACCAAAACATCACCTTTTCCTTCTTCTCTGCTAGAAATAATCTATTTACAAACAATCTACCTTCCTAGATGTTTATCTTCAACTGGGAAAGTTATCCCCCCTTGCACGAATGTCCAGTCGAGGCCTGCAGAACTCACTGACATTCTGCAACCCAAGCTATCCTGTTGCTCACAATTTTTATTTTAATAGTTTTTTAGCATGCTGTTTTATGTTACAGTTCCCCATGTGCTCCTCTGCTTAGGCACCATTCAAGCATCCATACATACACACGTTACTTGTCGTTACATTCAATGGCCCTATATTCAATCCGCTCTCCGGATCAGTTTTAGAAATCTGGGATTTCAAGACAATCACAAATAAAATGAGTCCTATATACAGTCTGCTCCTCAGACCAGTTTTAAGAATCACTAGGATTCCTTAGGCAAACACAAACAAAATGAGTCCTATATACAGTCTGCTCCTCAGACCAGTTTTAAGAATCACTAGGATTCCTTAGGCAATCACAAACAAAATGAGTCCTATTTTACATTCGGTCTGCTACGCCAAACCAGTTTTAGAAATCTCACAGGGATTTCAAGGCAAACATAAATAACATGAGTCCCGTTTTAGTTTTCTTCCCCAGATAACGTTTAAGACGAAACCCGTATACGTAATCGACAAGCACGCGCCGCGCGCGCGACCTCCATTCTCACTCATTCACACACAGAAACATCTTAAATCCTTACTTACCTTCGTCCATCGATGCGTATTTCCCGTTGTTCCTCCGTCACACGGATCTCCCGTCGGACCGAAACGTGAATGGGGCCTTTTCCGAGGACCCGCTGCGCTTCCGTCTGTCCATTGCCATGCCAGCGCAAAAACCGCGTGCGTCCGCGCTCCTGCCGCACGTTCAGGTCCGTGGATTTACGTGATATTGGATTCGCGGCTCGAGGACCAATAAATGTTAGGGATAAAGTCTCTAACATTGTGATATTAATTTACAAACGCATCGAAATGAATCAGGCATAGTCAAGGATTCTTTTTCTCTGACGCAGCCAAGACCGAATGGTCTGGCGCGCTGGTCAAAACCAACTCTGTTCCGCCTTCCGGAACACCGTTTATTTATCACCTTCGTAGCTCCACCTCTTGACCCAGTGACATCACAATACTTTTAGGGCGCAAACATCGCTGCCCACCAGATGGGACTGTTCTGCACCTAACAGTTACATTAAACAATTGAAAATAAGCAAATTAACTCTAACAATTAGTCATCACTTCGATCACTTTGTTTCCTTCTGCAGAAATAGCTTTCCTGACTTCTGTGTCGTAGAAATGTCTTAGTTGCAAATATCACCGTAATCTTTATCCAGTTGAAGTGTCTTAAATCTAACCCTGCGTCTGGCTCCTGGCCAGATAAACCGTGAGATCTGCTTATCCCAAGTTGTGAATTGGGAGTCTGGGATTCTAACTGGCAGGGATAGAAAAAAATACAGCAATCGGGGCAGCACATTCATTTTCACCACCTCTATTCTTGAGCTAAAGTCAAGTATTAATGGTTGCCATTTTGTCACATCCCTCTGTATTTTTTTATTTATTGTTTTGTAGTTCATGTCGTATATTTTTTCCAAATCCCCCGTGATGAATACTCCAAGATATTTTAATATTTTTTCTTCCCATTCCAGTTTATATTCTTGCCTAATTGCTGTGCTCGGGGTATAGTTAAGAGTGAGTACCTGTGTCTTTGCAATATTCAATTTATAGCCCGACATCTGACCATAGTCGTCGGGTATTTCTATAAGTCTAGGGAATGTATCATTTGGGTTCTGGAGATAGGTGATAATATCATCTGCAAAGAGGCTTATCCTGTGATCCTCCCCCACGACCATGACTCCCTTCAGATCTTTGTTTTGTCTGATTGCTTGGGCCAGAGGCTCTATGAATATTGCAAAGAGGGAGGGGCTAAGACAGCATCCCTGTCGTGTACCTCTAAACAGTTTAAAGCTGCTTGTCAGATGACCATTGATCTTAATTCTCGCTGTGGGATCTTTATATAATGACTGTATACATTTTATGATTTGATTATTAAAGCCCAGCCGTTCCAACACTTTATACAGAAAAGGCCAACTGGCCCGGTCGAAAGCCTTTTCGGCGTCCAAGCTGAACAAGACTGCACTCAAATGTTGTCTGTTAACCTGTTCTATGATGTGTGGGGTTCGTCTGATATTGTCTTGTTTGTCGTCCTTTTATAAACCCCGTCTGGTCCTCATTTATTAAATCAGGTAGAAAATTTTCCATTCTTCTAGTGATTATAGATGTAAATAATTTATAATCTACATTTAATATTGAGATTGGACGGTAGGATTCACAATATTCCTTGTTTTTACCCTCTTTTGGAATAACTGTTATCACCGCCTCTTTCCATGATGGTGGGGTGATGGCATTTTTGAGAGTCCAGTTGAAGGAGTTTAACATGACAGGGACAAGGTCCTCTTTAAATATTTTGTACCATTCATTCGGATATCCATCGCTGCCTGGGCTTTTATTTGTTTTCAATTTGCCTATCGCTGTGTCTAATTCATTTTTCGTGATGGGGGCAGTTAATTTGTTATTTTGATATTTACCTATAGAGGGTAGATCTAGTGTCTGTAAATATAGATCAATATAGCCTTCAACCATGCTTTCAGGCTCAGAATATAGTTTTTCATAATATTCTTTAAAGGTTTTATGTATTTCCTCCGGCTCGTGAGTTATTGTATTATTTTATGGATCTCTAATTTTATTCACCGAATTTATAATTTGTTGAGTCCTGAGGCGTCTTGGAAGAATCTTTGTTGCTTTTGGACCATATTCATAAAAGGTCTGTTTTGTAAATCTCATTTTCTTTTCTAGTTCCTCATTTAAAGTTTCATCTAATTGTCTTCGAAGTTCCTTCATCTGAGTATGATTAGACTTTGTATCGTCTTTATTGTTTTGTTTTTCTAATTCTCTCAATGATTTTTGTAATTCGATGTATTTTGCCATATTCATCTTCTTTAGATATGCTGTTTTAGAAATCAATCTTCCCCTCATTATTGCTTTAATAGTGTCCCACACAATCGTTGGTCCGACTTGGCTGTCATTGTTATCTTTTATACTGTCACGTAGTTCTTTCTTAATCTCCTTTATCACAGATTCATTATTCAGGATACCAATATTTAACCTCCATAATGTGCTTTTAGGTTTGTTATTCAGATGTATATTTAAATAGACTATGTTGTGATCTGAGATATCGGCCGTTCCAATAGAGCACTCCTTCACCCTATATCTATCTGTCGTGTTCATTAAGGAATAATCCAGCCTGGAATATACGCGATTAGTAGCTGAATAATGCGGGTATGTATCTAGTGCGTGGATATCCCTCCAAACATCAAACAACCCTGTCTCTTTGATTAGCGTATTAAGATCTTTCGATCTGTAAGATTTATTTATTCTTGTACTAGAAGAGTCTAAGGAGTAATTCAGAATCGTGTTCCAGTCTCCTGCACAAACTAAAATACCCTCGCTCTCTGAGATAATTGTATCAAATAGAAATTTAAAAAAAGTCCTATCACTCTCAGGAGGAACATATACATCAGCAAATGTGACTAGCAATTTGTCTATCCTTCCCTTAATTATTACATATCTGCCCTCTTTGTCTCTGTTTTCTTTAATTAATTCAAAGTTAACACAGTTAGAAATCAGGGTGGCTACGCCTCTCTTTCGACTATTTTTACAGGAGATAAAAAAGGAATTCTGATATCCAAGTTTTTTAAACTTGTCATGCTCTTGTTTTGACATGTGTCTCTTATAGAAATATAACTTGTGCCTTATCCCTTTTCATCTTCACCAGTACTCTGCTCCTCTTGACTGCATTACTCAAACCATTTACATTTAAAGATGAGATTTTAAAGTTATGTGGCCCTGTCATACACATTCCACATTCCACGATAAGCCCTGCACCTGACCAGAATACAAAAAAAAACAGACCAAGCCCTCACATAAACAGAAATAAACTGAATATTCACTGAACATGTGAAACAAACCATCAAAGCTATACACACATAACAAACATAAACAGACCTCCAAACGTGGGGAGGGTAACACCTCTCCACTGGGTGTGGCCCTGCTGGTGGGCCGTGGGTTAGGTCTCCCATAAAGAGAAGGCCCACAGACAAGTAGCGTAAAGGAGTAAATACACAATTTACCCATACTTCTTAGTCCAACAAATCTATCAATTTAGCATAAAGCAGGCTCCCCCAGTCATCCAATAATCCAAGAGTAAGGGTTAGGGAGCTGAGATAGTTTTTAGAAGAAATGCCAAGAAATGCCAACCTTGTGATGCAGTGGGGGACATCTTTCATGAAGTGTTCGCTGGTTCCCTCCGAAACCCCCGGAGTCTTTCCTTCACGCTTTGAGTTGCCGCCGCCATTTGCTCACTGCGGCCAGCAGCCTTTTTCCATGACCCCAGCTTCTCACGGATCCGTTCCACCGGGTCACTTTCACCTTCTGCTGGCTCCTGGTCGTCCACCTGAATGCCTCGCCTCCTCAGCTCGCTCCAGGCTTCCCTCGGGTTGGAGTAGGTGCGGGCTCCTGAATCCCAGTGAATCCTGATGCTCGTCAGTGGTGTTTGGAACCGGATCCGATTTTCTTTCAGGGCTCTCTTTATCGTGTTGTACTCCTTACGTCGTTTAACCACCTCAGCAGCGTAGTCGTGATCGAAATAAACAATTCGGTTTTTCTGCTGAATTTTGCCCTTCTTCCACGCTTCTTTGAGAACCAGCTCCTTCGTCCTGAACTCTTGAAAGTTAATGATGATAGCTCTTGGCGTAGCTTCAGGACTCAGTTTTGGAGCCAGGCTCCGGTGGGCGCGCTGTACGCCGAGGTCCAGCTCCTGAGGTAATGGCAACTCTCCTCTCAAAAACCCCTCAATAAACTGTGGCACCGAGCTCCCCTCCTCGCCTTCTACCACCCCAAAGATGCGGATATTGTTTCTCCGAGAGCGGCTCTCGAGGTCCACCACCTTGCGCTGTAAAGATTTTTGCTGTCGCTGAAGCTCCTAAAGCACGTCAACGACATCCAGGGCGTTGCTCTCCAGGCCGGCTACTCGGGTCTCAGCTGCTTCCACTCGCCCGGACAGGCGCTGCATCCCCACGGTCAGGTTGTCGAGCTTGCTATTAATTTCCTGAAGACCTGTCCCGAGCTCGGACTTGAGCTCAGCCTTCACCCCCATTATTGCTTCAATAATGTCCGCTTTATCATCGTGAGCTCCGGTAGCATCTGCTTCATTCTCGTCCGAGCTAGCGTTAGCATAGCTAGCCGTACTGCTACTAGCTTTCGGCATTGAAATTCCTTTTGCCTGCGACTTTGGCATATTCCTTCCCTTACCGGTACCTAGCTACGTTAATTCCACTTAATAGTCGAGTTCAATGTAAGTTTTGTGTTCTTTAGTGGGTAGAATATAACCTGACGAGGGAGAGCTGCTCTTGCTTGCATTCATACGTCTACATATCCAAACCGAAAGTCCAGGAAGCTGGCTTTTTTCAAGATTGATCGAACTATCATGAAAATGTTTCATCACTCCTTTATTGAAAGTGTTGTGTCCTTTTCTTTGGTGTCATGGTTTGGCCAGGCTACTCTGAAACAGAAAAAGGGATTGGATGTAATTGTTAAATGGTCAGGTTGTCTGCTTGGTGAAGCTCAGCGCAGCCCGGCGGGGGCAGAGGATCGCCTCTTCCGTGTTACGGGGTGACCTGCAGCCCCCTGTACGGTCATTTTGTCTCTCTGGCCTTTGGGCTGAGGTTTTTAGTGCCAAGGTGCCGAACTCGGAGGTTCAAAAATAGCTTTGTCCCGACTGCGGTGAGTCTGCTGAATAAGTCTATTCTGCTGAAAAAGCAGACTCACAGCAGTTCCTTCTTTTTTTTTATCGGGTTTAATTTTAATCATAATCTTAGTCTTGTGTTGTTATTTATTATTATTGTGGTTAGCAAACCTTTTGGTTACTGGGGCTGATGAAATGTTCTTTGAGCACTTTTAACGGTTGTACAAGTTTTATATGAAGATGGCGGCGTGTGGGTGAGGAGGCTAGGATCTAAACGTGAGGGTTTTTTTGGCCATTAAACGGTTCCTATGGTCCCACATATGAACAGTAGTCGAACGAGTATCAATTTCCACAACGGCCCTAAATGTACACCTTTTCGGGGGACAGAAATGGAGATAGTCATCACGACTCTCTCCGGATCAATCCCCCCCCCCCCCCCCTTTTTATGTTGTCCACCAACGTTGCACATAGTAAGTGTCTTTGTAATTTATTGTAATTTATTGTAATTTATGTAATTTATTGTCATTTTGCATCGGTGGCGTAAAATCATTTTATTTTTCTCATGTTACTTTGCATCAATTGAGTAACTGAATATTGGTTTTATTTGTATTTGTATTGTGAAATTTGTATTGTTAAATGTCGATGATTTATGTACGAAGGACTTTCAACGGAAACAAGACCGCAAGGGCTTTTTTGAAATGCTCCTCTGAGACAGGATGTTTGACTTTATTTGTACTGTAATACATGCTACTGTGTGACTGTACTTGTACTCTAACATTCTTTCTAATAAATATATTCATCATCATCATATGCATGTTTGCTGGTTCGAATGGAAATAGGATGTTTTCTCATCTCACAGCAAATGGGTACAAACAAAGCGACCTTGAACCTTGAACCTTGAAGCTTCTTCTGGCAGAGCCTGACAACAGGACATGTTACTACCGTTTTCAGACTGAAATCAGTAAAATGACCTGTAAACAAGTTGAAACTGTCAGAACAAGCTTCTTCTGGCAGATGCTGACAAAAGGACATGCGACTGCATTTTTCAGACTGAAAGAAGAAAAATGACCTCAAAACAAGTTGAAACTGTCAGAACAAGCTTCTTCTGGCAGAGCCTGACAAAAAGACATGTTACTGCAGTTTTCAGACTGAAATCAGTAAAATGACCTCAAAACAAGTTGAAACTGTCAGAACAAGCTTCTTCTGGCAGATGCTGACTAAAGGACATGCTTCTGTAGTTTTCAGACTTAAATCAATAAAATGACCTGTAAACAAGTTGAAACTGTCTGTTGCGGCTTCCTTCCCTGTTTTAGCCGCTGAGGGGTGCGTTGGGTGCTGCGTAGTTGTCCGACGCGCTCAAATGTTTGTACAGAGACGCGGAATCCAGGATGCGTTCACGGGTGCATTTATTGAGGCCCAAGTACGGCGGTACTGGCGATAGACAAAGTCCGAAAAGTATATTGCCTGGATGAATGATGGATGGATGAAAATAAAGCCAAAGTGTACAAACGCGTGTAAAAGCGGTCAAC